>NC_090989.1:266528614-266831645 GCF_041146395.1 Eulemur rufifrons
AGTTGAAAGAAGACAAATTAAATTGCTATTACATTTTCAAAACATTTAAGATGGAAAATAGAAAAGACAGAGGTAGGTAAACATGCTATGTGCATATTACTGCTTATGAAATCTAATTCAGTCTTTAACACTGGCTTTGAGTAGAATTACTACCTTCAGTTTTAGATAAGATAATGAATGTTGTATAGTATCAAATAACTAGAGACAGAATGAAATTGATATATTGCATTAGTTGTGTATTATTTATCGTATCTGATAAAGCAACAGCACATGCCTGATGCTTTTATCACCATCTACATGATACTCTAGACACCAGGGGAGTGGGTATATTGGTCCTAGGTTATCTATTGTACAGTAAGAGCTGTGGTATTCTGTGTAAATTAACATCGTCAAATTTAAACTATAGATAGGAGAATGATAGAGGAAGCAGACAAATGAACAGGATGTTGAAACTGTGAGAAGTACATGGCTTTTTCACTGTAACTGTGTACTGTAAGTGATTCTAAAAGAGGAAATCTAGACCGTCAGGAAAATACTGAATACAAATAAATGTTAATTTTTAGTTTCCAATAAGAACAAAGTCAAAATATAAAGAATAAAAATGGAAGCTATTATAGAAATACTGATGTCCTGAGTTTTTCTTCTAGGAATCCTTTTGAGACCATCTGTGGTTTGAATCCAGACAGCATATGTTGGTCCTTTTCAGCATATGAAACATATCCCTAGCACCTGGCATACAGCACTTGGAGTTAGGAAGTGCTAAATAAATGATGTTTATATTTGATCTTTTTTTCTTCATGATGCAATCTATGCCATCTCTTTCTTTGTTTTGTTTTCTGTTTAATTTCTTCATCTTAGAAGCCCTTTTTTCTAGTTTCTTTTATTTTAACATGTTACAACCTTATTGAGTTTAATATTTAATCAATTTGTTTTTCAGTCTTAAAAATTTTCCAATAAAAGCATATAAGGCATTCTATCTTCCTGTGTCCCTTGATTTGTCTGTTCTCCTTGTGTTTTAATGTTTCAGTGTCTTGTGTTTCTAAATAGTCTATATTATTTAGAATAGTATTTTTTAAAAGATTTCTTCTTTAATTTTTAGTCAAAAATTAACTAAAATC
Source organism: Eulemur rufifrons (assembly GCF_041146395.1). Lineage (NCBI taxonomy): Eukaryota > Metazoa > Chordata > Mammalia > Primates > Lemuridae > Eulemur > Eulemur rufifrons. The sequence continues at coordinate 266,529,733 of NC_090989.1, forward strand.
TGTTTAGTTTCATTGCGTTTTCAAGAGACGGGGTCTCACTCTATTGCCTGAGCTAGAGTGCAGTGGCATCATCATGGCTCATTGCAACCTCCAATTCCTGTGCTGAAGCGATCCTCCTGCCTCAGCCTCCCAAGTAGCTGGGACTACAGGTGCACACCACCATGCCCAGCTACATTTTCTATTTTTTGTAGAGATGGGGTCTCATTCTTGCTCAGGCTGGTCTTGAACTTGTGGCTTCAAACAATCCTCCCACCTCAGCGTCCCAAAGTGCTAGGATTACAGATGTGAGCCACCACGCTCAACCCCTTTATTGCATTTTGATCATAAATATGGCCTATATGATTTTTGCTTTTTGGAATTTTGAGATTTTCATTGTGGCATATTGCATGATAATCTGAAAAATGTTCTGTGGACATTGGAAAAGAATATACATTCTGTTTTGGAAAAAAATTTGTATGTTCAGGTTTAATTGTGTTATTCTGATTTTTTTATATCTGCCTTGAATTTTTATTCTAATTTGGTTTTTATATCACTAGAATACATTCTTTATTCTCCCTCGTGTAAAAGTGTTTGGGGCTGATTACTTTATGCCCTTATATACCCTTCCTTAAATGAAATGTCTTTATTTTTCTCCACACACTTGAATGATCACTGCTGGGCATAGAATCCTGGTTTTAAAGAACCTTTCCCTAAGAAACTGTAGACCATCTTTGTTATCCTCTAATATTTCATTTTGCAGATAAGGGGTCTCATATTTTCTAGTGTTTATCCCTAATACCGCTGTCCAACAACAGTCACTCAAGTCTTACCTCATCCTGTTTGTTTAATATCTCTCCCATCTCTTAGTAGCTCTGGGTCTATTTTCCTGTCACCTGAGTCACATTTGATATCTCTCCAGTTCCCATGCTAAGTGTATACACCTATCCTGGTACCTCTGAAGAGCCATGATTCCTTCCTTCTAGGTTCCAGATGAAGGATATGAATGGCTTGATGTTTGCAGTTATTCTCATTGCTTGCCCTGACCTTGGACCCTACCCTCATTGACCCAGTTGGAACCAGTTTCCTTATTTCCACTTACCATATCTACTTATTTATGGCTTTATTCTTGGTTATGGCCATAAAGCTCAGTCCCCTTACCCAGCCTTGGGACTAAAGCTAGGCAAGATGAGTGTACTAAACCCCTAATTAAGGAGGTCTTGGCTCACCCCTAATGGCACTGGCGCCAACATCTGCCTCTTGATTACAATGTGGGGAGTGGAAGTTTGAATCCACATGGCCCAGATTGCTTTTAGAACAGATGGTGGGAATACCTGCCCCAGTTAACAGGTATGGGTAGCCTGAATTAGCAAGGTACAGGCCTGTGTGATGATAGCTGGGCAATGTCTTTTCCGCCCACAGCACAAGCTACCTACCATCATAACCACCCATCATCATAGCCACCCCCAGAAACTGATTTCGTTTTTGCACTTATGACAACTAATTTGCAAAGTAACATTAGATTCAGATGCTAGAGATGGAAGATAGTCAATTTTAGGATGCAGAGATTTTACAGATACCTGGATTATTGGATGTGTTGATTTTTTTTTTTTTTTTTTTTTTTTTGAGACAGAGTCTCACTCTGTTGCCCAGACTAGAGTGAGTGCCGTGGCGTCAGCCTAGCTCACAGCAACCTCAAACTCCTGAGCTCAAGCGATCCTCCTGTCTCAGCCTCCCGAGTAGCTGGGACTACAGGCATGCACCACCATGCCCGGCTAATTTTTTCTATATATATTTTTAGCTGTCCATATAATTTCTTTGTATTTTTAGTAGAGGTGGGGTCTCGCTCTTGCTCAGGCTGGTCTCGAACTCCTGAGCTCAAACGATCCGCCCACCTCGGCCTCCCAGAGTGCTAGGATTACAGGCGTGAGCCACCGCGCCCGGCCTTGGATGTGTTGATTTTAAAGCACCAACCAGTACACATGCGGTTTTAGATTTGCCCTAGATTAAATGAAATTTAAGTCATTTATCAGATCTGGTCTTTGGCCAAGAATTTCCTCATGTTGTGTTAACGCTTTTGGAAGCCATGGAGAAGGTAGTTCTGGCTTGGATTCAGGTGACTTGCTTTTACTCTTTGACCTCATGGGTGGAGAGACACTGTTTACATGGCGAGTTGTGTTCCTAGAAGTTACTTCACATATAAAATACGCCCCAAATGGGGAGTCTACATCATATGCAAACCCCAGAAATGGTTTAAGACAGGACTCCTGAGTAAGACTTCATAACTGAGGACACACTGAGGTTTGTAGGTGATTAAGCACAATTGCAGAGATTTCGAGTCATTCTTACTTTGGGGCCATTGTTTCCTTTTCTCCCCACTCCACTCCCACATACACACAAGGCTTTTGCTGCTCTTCTTCTAGCAAATATATTTATCCCTTCTAGTCAAATTTCTAAAAAATGGGATTTTGGGGTAGATACCCCAATAAGAAATAAGATGGGGTGGGGCCATCTTATTTCTACTGTTAATTTCAGCCCTTTTTTTATGTTGATCGTTTCCCCTCCATATTTCTACATATCCAAAAGCCAACAAGGTGTCACCGGTGACACTGACGTTAAAGTTTCAAGGGATTAACCCAGCTCTGAAGGAGAGAATTTTGTGGGAGATTTGAGAAGGGGTTCTAGTTGTAGCACTATTAAAATAAAATGTGGGTGGATCTAAGGCCCACCCAAGGACATGTGAAAACTTAGAAAACCAAAGCTCAGGCAGTAGAACTGGACTACAGGAATTGACTCTTTTTTGCGTACTTATGATCACTTAAAAAGTCTTGGCTTTGGCATGCTCCATATTTGAAGGGGTCTTGTTTAGTGACCAGTTAGAATTTGTGCCATACCTTGGAGTTTATGGAGAGAGTGTAACTGAGAAAGCTGCCTTTTAAAAAAAATTCATAACATAAAATTCACTGTCTTAACCATTTTTAAGTATACAGTTCAATGGCATTAAGTATATTCACATTGTTGTGCTGCCATCACCACCAGCCATCCACAGAAAGCTGCTTTCTTTTATGATGCTATATAAAAGTGAGAAACCTTCCTTCATAAATAGAGCAGTGCTATCCAGTAGAACTTTCTGCATTGATAGGAATGCTTTCTTTCTGTACTGTCTAATATGATAGCCGCTAGCCATGTGGCTCTTGAGCACTTGGAATGTGGCCTGGTAAGAAACTGAATTTTTAATTATGTTTAATTTTAATTATTTTAAATTTAAATAACCACTATCAATAAAGGATTAGCAAGTCTTTAAAGACCATGGTGCAGCTCTGGAAACCTACCTATGGTTGCCGTGAGTATCGCTCTGATGCCTCCAAAGGAAACAAGGCTTGCTACTGTTATAAACTAGGGTTGCATTTTCTCATGGACATAATAAAATTCTAGTTGCTATGTTATGTAGCAATATTAGTCCTATACTTCTGGTCAGCACAGTGGGCTAAATGAGATTTTTTTGGTGGCCTGAGAACCTAATCACTCTATGTAAACATTGTTTTTATGATACAATCCTCATTTGTATTACTATCTGAACCAATTGATCTACCATCTTAAACCAATCGATTTACCATCTTTGGACCTCAGGCTCCTTGAATAATAGTCTTGCCCCTTGTTTCCCCAGAATTCCTTCCATGGGGCATTACAACACATTATATATAAGTCTCAATGCATGTCAAGTCTTTAACTGGTGTGTCAGAGATGGTTTCATCAAGCAAAGGTTCAGGTATATGTTTTATGTACTGACTAATCAGAGAGTGTTTGTACCTGGCTTGCTATGAGTTGACATTTAACACATTTCCTCTTCTTTGCTCTGATTTCTCATCAGTAAAGCACTACCCATCCTCTCAGGACCATAAACACTAGAAATACATTCTGTCCTGGAATCCACAGCAGTTGACCTCTCTATAAGCATACAAATCTTGGGAAAATGAGCATATCCTGTGGTTTTCATTTATTCATAATGGTATGTTCCCAGTAATGGTGGAAGTAGACTGATTCTGGGGACCACCAGTGGTCTGTTCATTGCCCGAATAATTTTACTATTCCTAATGATGCCATTACTCCTGTTTTATCGGTGTTTATTGCTGCAGTTATTCATATGTAAAAGTAATTTTGTCTAATACCTATTATATGAAGGTGAAATTATTACATATTTCTTTTTTATGTAATTTCCTAGTCCTCATAGGATTCCATAGTTTTACTTCCTCTGAATGAGAAAAGCCACATTGTATCCTTGATTATTGTTCCTGTTTTGTAAACCTATTACATTACATAACCAGAATATGAACAGATTCTCAATTTACTGAATCTGAGTGAGCACAGAAGAGAAGGAATAGGACAGAGGGATTCAGGGGCTGTTATTAGGGCCCTTGGAAATGAGAGAAGTTGGAAAGGTCCTTTGATGTTCTTTATTCTGACATATCCCCATTGATAAATTCTAATCCTAATGATTGACTATCAGGGGTCTTGGTGTCTGTTTTGTGCTGCTGTAACACAATACGTGAGACTGGGTAATTTATAATGAACAGAAGTTTATTGGCTTGCAGTTCTGGATGCTGGAAAGTCCAATATCAAGGTGCCGGCATCTGGCAAAGTCGGAAGGTGAGAGGGCAGAAGGTGAGAAAGAGCAAGAGGGGGACAAACTTAACACTTTTATAAGGGCACCAATCCCACCCATGAGAGTGGAGCCCTCATGGCCTAATCAGCTCTTAAAGGTCCCACCTGTTAATACTATTACATTGGCAATTAAATTTCAACATGAGTTTTGGAGGGGGGCAGACATTGAAACCATAGCAGTGTCTGTATTTTTCTAAGTTGTTTTACAGGGTTTTGAGAAAGGAATCTTTGGACAGCTCTGGGAGGTGCTGAACAGGTTGAAGTTACTGCTTCTACAAGCCTGGGAGGTGTTTATGATGAATTTATTCAGGCATTCAGGCATTAATGTTTATGTACCAACCTTTCATCTTAACTTTTGAATAGTATTGTTTGGTCATTAAGACACTTTCCTACTTCAGCACCTTTACACTTACTGTTATCTTTGCCTGGAATTTTCTTTCTTTGTTTCTTTCTTTTTTTTTTTTTTGAGGCAGAGTCTCACTCTGTTGCCCGGACTAGACTACCGTGGCATCAGTCTAGCTCACAGCAACCTCAAACTCCTGGGCTCAAGCAATCCTTCTGCCTCAGCCTCCTGAATAGCTGGGACTACAGGCATGCACCACCATGCCTGGCTAATTTTATATATATATATATATATATATATATATATATTTTTTTTTTTTTTTCAGTTGTCCAGATAATTTCTTTCTATTTTTTAGTAGAGATGGTGTCTCACTCTTGCTCAGGCTGGTCTTGAACTCCTGAGCTCAAACGACCCACCCACCTTGGCCTGCCTCCCAGAGTGCTAGGATTACAGGCGTGAGCCACCACGCCTGGCCCTTTGCCTTGAATTTTCTACATACTTTGCTTCACATAACTTGCCCCTTTGCGTTTCTCAATTCTCAGTTTAAGAATCACTTTTTCAGAAAGGCCTTCCCTGACCATCTTAATTAAGTCTCCCTATAATTTTCTCTTATATTGCTTTGTTCACATAGTTTTCCACCAGTTACCACATCCATGGTTATTTAACATGTCTTCATTTTATCTTAAGTTTGTCCTATGATTACCCTTTGTGCTTATTTATCTGTTGGACATTCACATATTTATTTATTCTGAAATGTTTATTGAATGCCTACTGTGTGCAAGATGCTAGGACGATGGACATTCTTAGCCTCTCCCCTGTCCTTGCGGGTTTACAAATTATAAAGCAAATAGTGGTAATCAAATACAGTTGACTCTCATTATTTATAGAGTCTGTATTTGTGAATCTACCTATTCACTAAAATTAATTTGTAATTTTTAAGGAGTTTCGGTTTTAAGGAGTACTGGTGAGGTATTCTAGAGATTGCAAATTTCCCTCAATTTGGGTTTGTCTGATATTTTTCTCATAGATTAGATGAGGATTATGGGTTCTTGGGAGTAAGACCACAGAAGTAAAGTGCCATTCTTACTACATGATTATCAACAGCACATGCTATCAACATGAATTATCACTGTTGTTGCTGTGAGCACTTGGCTGGAGTAGTGTTTGTCAGGTTTAATACGCTGTAAAGTACTCTTTCTCCACCTTTTTGGAAGGATGTCACCATGTGCAGCCCACATTGAGGGGTGAGGAGCTGTGTTCCACCTTCTTGAGGAGGCACTATTTACATAAGTTGTTTGGAATTCTTCTGTATAATAGTGTCTGTTTTTCCCATTTATTTATATCAATAAATAATACTTTATATCAATATGGATGCATGGAAATTTACTTTATACTTTGAGTTGGAGTTTATACTGCTTTATTTTTTTGCTCAAATTGTTCCAGCTTTAGCCATTAGGAGCTCTTTGAGTTGGTTCCTGTGTCCCTTTGGTGTACTCCCATCAGTTGGTTTTTTTGAGCATTTCCTTATTTTCTGGTACAGGTAGGTGTTCAAGTATCTAGTTTTGAAAATTTAAATAATTTCTCCTGTGATTTCACACAGAATTTGAAAATACTTCGATGGACTTATAGGGACTCAGACTATTGAATAGATTAAATTTTTATCAATTTTGAATCAGTTTTATTTTTGTGATGATTTATATAGCTATTTCTCATAGGTGAAATATATTATTATGAATTTTCTCTGATAAATATTGTATTTATGACCACAGTTTTATACTTTCAGTTTTTACAGATAGAACTTTCGCTTTGTAAATCATATTGGAGAATTTTTATATTTCTCTGGCTTTCAGGGACATTTATGGTTGCCAGTAGCTGAAGATATCATTATGCTGGAAGTGTTTCAGTGATTATATATGCTGAGTGGTAAGATTGCTTAGTCTAAAAAAAGGACTTCACAATATTTGGCTTTTGGTTATAATTACCAGTCATGCTTGCCAGAAATTAAGTTTAGCTTTTAGAAGCCTGGAATTCTTAATATGTTTGTCTCTAACTAAATATTTCAGAAACTGTTATGAAACTGTCAGTAATTCCATTATATATTTTATGTTCAGCTTATTCTGAGTTACAGCTGATGAAATAACATATAGCATGTGATTGTGCAACATAGAAAATGCTTAAGATACCAGTATCTGAATAGGCATATTTAGTTTGATTTTACCTTTGTTTAAAAGGAAACCAACAGTGATCCTGAGTACAAATAAAAGACTAGGAGGAAAAATACCAAAATGTCAACAGTGAATATTTATTAGGTAGTGTGACACTGCTTTTCTGTTATTTTCTAATTAAAAAATAAACTGGCATGCATTATTTCTTTAATGAGGAAAATGGAGGCTTTTTTTTTTAAGCTTAGGGAGAAGAAGCTAACTTGTTTGTTTCATTCTAGATACTGAAAGTCAAAAGGCCTTTTGAAAAAATATTCCATAGTTCAGATAGGTTTTCGCCACTGATGAACTAGTGAACCAGTTCTTATTTTGATAATAATAATCTTTAAAGTGTAAAAAAAATTTTGTATACTTAATTCTTTTTACAAAATCCGTATCAAATGGATTTTTACTTCAGTTATACACACAAATGAATCAAGGTATAAAGGTTAACATTCAGTGGTGTTGTATTGAAACCATGACTTCACTAATATCAGCTCAAGTGGAGCAGAGTTGGAGATTGAGAACCCTAAAGCTTGTGGAGCAGAGCGTGTGCACTGCCCCTGGCTCTGGTGCTGCCTGTCCTGGGTACTATTGGACCTCATTGTGAAGGACAGCCTACCATTCCTCCCATAGGGGACTGATGGCCTCAATAGATACCCTGGGGAGCCTGTTAGGATTAAAAATACCTAGCATTGTCTAGCTGCTTCTAATTTTTTTTAGCCTCTGTTGTTGAGGAGGAGGTGAATTGAGTTCATAACTCAGGCTGTCAGTTTCCTAGGGGTAGTCTGTTTTAATAAAAGGTTCTGATGTATATATAAAACAGTGGTAGGATTACCACAGCATTTGTTAGCCCAGCTCTGGAGTTAGGATTGCAACATCAAAAACTGGGGCAGCATTCAAGTAGTCTCATTTCATGGCACTAGTGGGGTGAGTTCCTCCAGTCCGCTGGTGTGCCACTGTATGTGGTATAGGCTTGCCTGTGCCTTGATAAGCTAGTGTACCTTTCAGCAGACTGCCCATGAATTCTTCATAATGCGATTTAGCTGTACATTAAAATGATAGTAAAGAACTGTAAAAAACTATAATGCTGCTTTTCTTGATCATGGCCCTCATAGTATCTTTTAAAAATCAGTGCAACAAAACTCGGCTGGCTGTTCACAAAACTATTTCAAAATTGAGAAATAATTATGTATTATATAATAGAACATTATAATGTAAATTTTTTTTTTTTTTGAGATAGGATTTCACCCTGTCTCCCAGACTGGAATGCAGTGGCATGATTATAGCTCAGTACAGCCTCCAACTCCTCCTAGTCTCAAGGGATCCTCCTACCTCAGCCTCCTGAGTAGCTGGGATTACAGGCATGAGCCACTGTGCCTGTGCATTTAAATATTGTAAATTTTAAATGGATATTTTGGTTTTTTCCTGATACCTGATCATTATAAAATATTCAGGTAGTATACCAATAGTGAAAGCTCTCCAATAATCTTACCTTTTTTCTCCCAAATGTAAGCATATCCTTCCAGATTTATGAAATATATGTGTATATGTCTATGTATAACCTGCATTTTTCCACTCAATAGTATGTTATGCTATAAATACATAGTTTCCACTTTCTACCATTTTAAACAGTGTGTCATTGTTTATCATTATATAAAATTGCTATTGTTGTTTTTTTTGTTTTTTTGTTTTTTTTTTGAGATATTTCCTAAAAGAAGAAATACTGGGTCAATGAGTAGACATACTGAAGAATATGTGCAAGAGAGACAGTGGAACGTAGTGGCTAAGAACAGGGCCTTGGAGCCATTGGCTTGGGTTTGAAGCCTGACTTCACCATTTACTAGCTGTCTAACTTTAGGCAAGTAACTTAACCTCTTTGTGCCTTAGTTTCCTCATCTGTAAAGTGAAGGATAGTAACAGCACCTGTGTCATGACACAGAGCCTAGACTAGTGCCTAGCTCATACTAAGATGTTGCTATACATATCTTGAGAGTACTGTTCAAAAAGCTGCATATCCTTGGATATGTCTTCTCACCAAAGGGGCCTAGCATCTAGAGAGAGGCATGTTAGACAGAATGAAGGGACCAACAGTAAATGAGATGGCCTTCTACTCCTTGTCCATGTTTCCTCAGCACTGATTATTATCCCGCTTTTGAATATCATTCTAGTCAATAGATAAAAAGACAGACATTATATACTGATAAAGGGCACGGTTTATGATCATATATAAACCAAATAGCATCAAATATCACAGGAGACAAAAACATAAAACAATTATTAATAATACAAGGAAAACTTGATAAAAATTCAACTGTTGTGAGGTATTTCAGTACATCCTTATAGTATTGGACCTAGAGGAGGAACAGGAATGCTCATTACTGAATAATCAGTAATGATAATAATAAAATATATCATCTGAAATTTAATGGGTGTCTGCTGTGTGCCAGGCACTCTTCTAAACATTTTATAGTGTTAAATCATTGATCCTCAAAAAAAAAAAAAAAAACCCGTGAGACTCAACAAAAAGACACTTTTCCAGTGAAGTTATACAAATGACCGATAAGCACATGAAAAGATGTTCAGTAGCATTGGCCATTAGGGAAATGCAAATCAAACTACAATGATTATACCACTTCACTCCCACCAGGATGGCTATAATAAGAAAGATAAACAATAACAAGTGTTATTATAACAATAACAAATGTTGGGGAGAATGTAGAGAAATTGGAACCCTCATACATTGCTGGTAGAAATGTAAAATAATGCAGCTCCTTTGGAAAATAGGCTGGCAGTTCCTCAAAAGCTTAAACATAGAGTTATAATATGGCAATCCCACTCCTACTTATATACCAAAGAGTATTGAAAACTATATCCATACAGAAACTTGTGTGTGAATGCTTATAGCAATGTTATTCATAATGGCCAGAATGCATGGAAATTACCCATTTGTCCATCAACTGATGAATGGATAAATAAAATGTGATATCTCCATACGGTGGAATATTTGGCCATGAGAAGGATATTTGCTACAATATGGATAAACCTTGAAAACATTATGCTAAGTGAAACAATTGGGTCATAAAGGACTACATATTTCATTTCTATGAAATGGGTAAAATAGGCTAATCTGTAGAGACACAATGTGTTTAATAGATTAATGGTTGGTATGACTCAGATTGGGTTTGGGAAGGGGAATTGGGAGTAAATACTAAGGAGTAGGAGGTTTCTATTTAGGGCAATGAAAATGGTCTAAAATTGATTGTGGTGGTCAGGTTGGACAACTCTGTGAATATAGAAAAAAATCCATTGAATTGTAGATTTTAAATAGGTGTATTTATGGAATGTGAGATATATTTTAATAAAGTTATTAAAAACAAAATTAATTACAGTTATTAAAACATTAGTTGACTTTAAAGGAGGTCTCTAAGGTATGAGTAAGGAAAGCAAGATGTAGAAAAAATGCATATGATTTCATTTTTATAAAATAATGACAATACTGCATGTATGAATATATGTGCATATGTAATTATAGGAGCATGGGATAAATATGGAAGGATATATACTAGGTTACCAATATCGGTTACCCAGATAGGGGAGTGCTGATGCAGGGAGAGGGGGATTAGAGGGGAAGGAGGTAGCAAAGCAATATAGGAAAAGAAGACAACCTGCATTTAAAAAGAAATCCATGATGTATTAATATTAATATCATGTCTGCAGTTTACTCTCAAGTGGTTCAGCAAGAAAGTATGTATGTGTACATAATTACATATGTAAACATATATGTACATACATAGATGGATAGATAAAGCAAATATGGCCAAATGTTAACAATTATTAACTCCATGTGGGGGTTATATGGGTCAGCCCCCACAGACTAGTCAACTAGTCTGTCAGCTTTTATCTATGTTTGATAATAATGAAAAATAGGGAGGAAAGCACCACCAGAATGTTTTCTGTGATCACATTATCGTAATATTAAAAAATATTTACACGTTTAAAATTTTTAACCATACTTAAACAGAAAATGGCTTAATTTTAAAATTATGGAATTATTTTTCTAGTCCTTTTCATTTTTGTTTAAATTAAATATCTAGGCTATTTGGGATTTTATGGTCTATGTTTATTAATTCTGATTTTTTTTAATCCATTACTCTTTTTCTAGGTAGACAGTCATATCATCTGGAAATAATACTGCTTTTGTTATTCTTTTCCAAAGGCTAGAACATATAGAACAATTCTGAATGATGATGAGAATAGACATTCTTATTTAAATTTTTAATGGCAATCTCTTATTTCAGTTTCAGAGTTTTATGGTTTTTTTAGACAGAGTCTTGCTCCATCCCCCTGGCTAGAGGACAGTGATGTCATCATAGCTCACTACAGCCTCGAAACTCCTGGGCTAGCGCGATCCTCCTGCCTCAGTCTCCTAAGTAGCTGGGACTACAGGCTTATTTATGCCACTGTGCCTGGCTTATTTTTCTAATTTTAGTAGAGATGGGTCTTGCTCTTGCTCAGAGCTGGTCTGGAACTCCTGACCTCAAGCATTCTTCCTGCCTCGGCCTCCTAGAATGCTAGGATTATAGGCATGAGCCACTGCACCCAGCCCAAAGTTTTATGCTTTTTGATAAATATTATTTATTGGGTTAAAGATGTCTTCTTCTAACATTAAAATAGTCAAGTGAAGCAGAGCAGCCAAATCAAATACTTAAATGAAAAAAAAACTGATGAAAAACAATCCTAAAAAGTGGGGCAAAACTAGTATTTGAAGGTAGAGAGTGGTAATCACTGATGGGACTGCCAGAAGTTCTTACATTCAGGCAAAGAAAACTGTTAGTCCTAGATTTATCCCAAATCCATGTGTTAGAAAAACAAGAAAAACAGATGTTACAGAGGCTGTGAGATGTGAGAGATACTGGGATACCACTGACACATGCCTACCCGAGTTTCACTGGGTAAATCCTTGGGCTGATGTGTGCTTAGAGGTAAAAGCCCTTCCACAAGGAAGTATGCCAATTTACTAAAAATAGGCAAATATATTTTTCTTAGCACTGCTTTAAGGAATGTTCATTTTGTCAAAGGTTAAAATTCCTGGATGGATTAGTTGCCTTGCGAGTATACTCTTCTGGAATGAATATGAGTGTATTCTTATGAATAAATTCTTAACAAATCTATTGATAGTCATCAAATTTTAAACTGAATTCAAAATTTCCCAATATGGTCAACAGTATAGGCCATGAATATGAATATATGCTGATGAAAATATGAATATATTATTAATGAATATATTGATCTTCATTAACTTTTAAACCAGGTTCAAAAATGTCCCAATATGGTCAAGAACATAGCTCATGAATATGAATATAAACCTATGAAAATGTTCATGAATATATTCATGTTCATTAATTTTAAACTGTATTAAAAAGTTTTCCCAATAGAGCAAAGAAGAATATATTCATGAATATATTCATAAGGAGGATATATTCATGAATATAATTATTATAAAGAATATATTCACATTTATTGAATATATTCAAGAGGAATATATTCATGAGAAGACTAAACCACTCTACAACTCTTCGCTTTTTACAAATTTAATAGTTCTTAAAATGCTGCTGTGAAGGAAAGTGAAAATTAGTCTACTAAAATTTCACTGAAAACTCCAAAAAGTAAAAAACTATAAATTTGACATATTCAGCAAATTGATCTATTTATGAATTGGCCCCTAGTGAGTAATTCTTAGCAAATTGATTTAGAACCCTCTCTCTGAGCATGAAATGAACCATTATTTATTACAGCATGTGCTCTGGGAAAACCAAGGCAGAAAAGAGGGGGATATTGAAAATAGCTGGGCTAGTCCAAGGACGCAGAAAAGAATGATTAATAGCACTAATGCTATAATGGTACCTGTTAGAAGGGAAGCCTTTAAGCCACTGCAATGAGTGTGCCCAGACATTTTTATTTCAAGTTCCTGTTCATTCTGAGTGTTGGATTCATCACATTCACAAGACTATATAGTTTAGGGAAGATAGGTGTCTGGAGTTAGATTATCTGCATTTGAAACCAGGCTCCATTTATTGGCCCTGTACCTTGAATCTTTTAAATTTTTTTTTAAAATTGAGGTATTATTTACATGTAAAATGTTCAAGTGTTAAAAGTGTTTAGATTGATAAATTTTTACATATGTATGCACCCTTATGAACACTACCAAGATCAAATGTGGAATACATCCATCACCCCAGAGAGTTTCCTAGTGCCCCATCCTACTCCATACTCACTCACCCTGTACAAGTAATGACTGTTCTGACTCCTGTCCTCGTAGATTGTTTTGCCTATTCTGGAAATTCATATACATGGAATATACAATGTGTATTCTACTGTACCTGGCTTCTTTCACTGAATGTAGTATTTCTGAAGTTCATTCGTTGTAGTTGTATCAGTAATATGTTCTTTTTTTTATTGTCCATTGTATGAATATAAACAAATTTTTAATCCATTCTCCTGGTTTGGGGTTGTTTCCAGTATTTTTGGCTATTAGGAATGACTGTTTACATTCTCCTGCTTTTTGTGAATGCATATACTAATTTCTCAAACTTTTTTGATGAAAGAATTATCAGTTATTGTATATTAAATACCTACTGGGTATTAAACAGCACACCTCTGCTTTGAGACAAATATGCTAAAAAGAAATTTTAGCAACAAAATACAAGATAATTAAATATGACTATGACTAAGAGAGCTGTCATCCAAAATATATTAATAGATTTTAGTTTAGATATGGAACGGAGAAGTTGGAACGGAGTCAGTTCAGAATGGGCTTTGCAGGCCACTCAGGAATCCGCTTCTTTTCTTCTTAGTAAAGTGCCAGGTACTATATTAGGCCCTTAGCAAACCTTCCCATTTAACATGTATAGCAACATTGAGAGGTGGGTGCCAGTTATATCAGATTGCAAACACAAGTAGGATGTATCTAGGAGGCATGTCTCTTTCTTTTGCTATAGGATAATTTAATATATTTTCAAACTTGGAAGTGATGATTCTCTGCAGTTTACTATTTTGTTGATTTGGTGGTATTTGGGGGCCGAGGAATTTAGTTACCATCTGCAAAATGGGGAGAGTTTAATTTTACTCAAAATAGAGGGAAATTGGGAAGTTACATGGCTTGCTTTGTGAGTTTCTCACTTCATCTTGGTGTTTTGGTAGTGTGGAAAGAAATTCTGAGGCTTCAGACAGTTTGTTACCCAGAGATGGCATCATAAATCAAGCATTCTTCATGACCTGTGTCCATCTTGAGCCAATTGAAGCTCTGAGCAGCCTGAACAGTACTCATCCAGAGAATTCCTGCCAGCAACAACCCAAACTTTTCAGCCCATTTACAAAAAAAAAAAGCAAAACATTATAGGCACAGCTTTTGGAAAAACCAAAGGTCCAAATATTATTACAATCTCTTAACATATTATGGGTACTCAGAAGTAACCATCAACTTCACATATACATCTGAGTAAAAAATTAACCATTAAATGTGAGTGGATGGTGAGTGGGCTAGATCTTGTAAACACCTTGGTTATATACTATTTTGTGTGCAGTACTAATTTTCTGATGTTTGACTAAGAATTCTATAAAGTGCTTAACTCCTTCATTAGCTTTACCACTAAACTGGGAGCTTCTTGAGCTTCTTAATACCTATATATGATTTATTTTTGTTGTACTATATCATCTAGCACAATTTATTGTACATAGAAGCTTAATATTTATTTTTTAATGTATGAAATATCTGTCATGGAAATAGCTTTTTATAAATGATTATCAGAGATTTGAGCTGAAATACTAAGTCATTGGAACATGGATTTTGCTATAATAATTTCTATTTTCTCTGTATTTATGTTACTATTTTGCCCATTAACTAAAGGATGTGGGTGTTAAGCCTTGTCTCTTCTCTGTGGCCTTCTTTACTATAAGATAGAAAGTGTTTAGTGACCTGAAAAGTTTTAAAAATTTTCTGTACTGTTAGACTTGAAGTGAATGTCGAATGTGAGAGGGCCCTGAGAGACCACTATTCAACTCCTTTATTTTGCTGATGAAAAACTCAGAGTTCTCATTACTTCCACACTATAACTCATGCCATGCTGTTTTGTAATTGCTTGTTTAATTCTAGGCATTTCTAGCTGGACTTTAAACTCGGTGGGAATAGGGACCACATCTGTCTTATTTAATGCTGTATTTCTGGCACTGAGCACAGTGCTTGGAAGAGAATAGGTGTTTGGTTAATGGTTCAGTTATGAATAAATAAATAAAGATTGGTAAAGGGATTCACTCAAAGTCACATGGCTATTTAGTGTGCAGCCCACAGTTGTTTTTTTTTTTTTTTTTTTTTTTTTGAGACAGAGTCTCACTCTGTTGCCCAGGCTAGAGTGAGTGTCGTGGCGTCAGCCTAGCTCACAGCAACCTGAAACTCCTGAGCTCAAGCGATCCTCCTGTCTCAGCCTCCCAAGTAGCTGGGACTACAGGCATGCACCACCATGCCCGGCTAATTTTTTCTATATATATTTTTAGCTGTCCATATAATTTCTTTCTATTTTTAGTAGAGATGGGGTCTCGCTCTTGCTCAGGCTGGTCTCGAACTCCTGAGCTCAAACGATCCGCCCACCTCGGCCTCCCAGAGTGCTAGGATTACAGGCGTGAGCCACCACGCCCGGCCAGCCCACAGTTGTTGAATCCCAGTTTCGCACACTAAAAGCTAGAGTGCGAAAAATCTACTCCACTAAAATCTACTCCACCATTCTAAAGAGTCAAGGTCAGTGGAAATGATTAATTTTCTTAAGTGCATGTCAGACTGTGCCACTTATACGTTTCTACGTGTTGGCTTTCAACATACAGAGGACTGCTATACAGGAAAGCAGCTGGCCAAGGAAACACTAGAGGATGTGCTGCCCTTGTTTTTGCGTGGAGTTCTTTTCAAGAGAGATGTTTCCACTTTTAAAAGCAGTGAAACTTCAAGTCTTTGGAAAAGAAATTTTACCCAGTTGTAGTCTAATTTTTAATCTTATTTTTTAAGTTTAATATTTCTGAAATCGTAAGAGTACCCCAGCAATCAAAAACTCTGCTTCGGGTTTAGTTCATTAACATGAGGGACTCTGATTTTTGAAGAGGTACCTATAAAACCTCAAGGACTCTTGGTACTGGACATTTGTGAATTCAGATAGTATCTCCCAGAGTCATCCATGATCCTTTCAGCTTCATTCTTAGGTTTTTAGTCTATGGTTATAGTGTAACCCTGTGGACATTGGTGTGTTTTACTGCAGGTTCCCAATACTACCTATATTCACCTTTTGATTGCTTCACTTACGCATGAGCTTGGGTATTTAATGTGAAATCAGAATTTAAACAATAGTAAGAGAGAATGGGGAAAAGAAAGAAAAGACTGGAAAGGAATAAACTGTGAAGTCAGGGTGTAGCTTTTCTTGCTATATGTTCTATTAAAATGTGTATATTTTGTACTTTATATGAAATGATATGTTCATATTTGATATTTGTTACTTATTTAGAGAGCAGAAAAATATGTGGAAATGGAAATGTTCTCATCCCTTTGAAACATGTCACTTTTAACACTTAGGATTTGTGCTGTTATGTGCCAGGAGGGAGCTTTTCTACTTATAGAGCATCATGGAGATGAATTGGAAGGGTGGGCTTCCATCTGGGTAACACTTTTGTCATTATTTTTTGCTTGTTTTCTTTTTAGGTCCCATATTCCTGAAAGATTTGTCTTAGCATTTAACATTTTTAGAGAAATGTTTCATTCATGATATACAGGTTTTTTACTCGTAAATTGTGAGGAATAATGGCTGTAGTTCTTAGAACTTGGCTTTTATTGATTTGGGTATTGTTGATATACTGAATACACTAAGCCTTCTTAACTCTCCTGATCTTAACGGAAGACACTTTAGAGCACCAAGTAGTAGAGTGTACTTGAGTTAGCCAAAATTATACTTATTTTGAAGCTGGCAGATTTGTATAGTATGGATGACCTAGAAAGGCATACAGTTTGAATTGAGCAAACATTGTGATCGTTGGATATTGTGTGTTCCTGCTATACTGAATTTTGTGTTTCTCAGAGTTCCATGCCCTTTCTTGCCTAGAATACTCTCACTCTTTCTGCCCTTGTGTAATTTAATCATTGTTACCCTTCTGCTCTGAACTCATCTGTCCTTTCTCTAGAAAGCTTTCCTTGACTCTTTGGTGCGTAGGTTAGCTACCCCTGCTCTGTGCTCCTCGCCAGCCTGCACTACCCCTTCATAACCCACATTGTTATTATTACTTGTTTAGATTCTGCGCTCCTAGATTGTGAGCTGTGTGAGGACAGGGAATATATCTTTTAGTGTAACATTGAATCTTCAGTGCCTTAGCATAGTGTTTGCTACATAGTAGTCTTAATAAATATTTTTGAAATGAATTAATGATTTTGTTATCTTTTTTTCCCCAAATGTTTTACAGTGTTGTTAGTGGCTGGATTATGTCCCCCTCCCTCTAAATTCACATGTTAAGCTCCTAACCTTCTGAATGTATTAATAATTGTGTTGTATTTGGAAATAAGTTCTTTAAAGAGGTAATTAGTTAAAATGAGGTCTTTAGGCTGGGCCCTAATCCTTTATGACTGGTATCCTTATAATATCCTTATAAAAAGAAAATTTAGACACAGACATGTGCATGCACAGAGTGAAGACCACGTGAAGACACCAGAAGAAGACAGCTATCTAGGAACTAAGGAGAGAAGGCTTAGAAAAACCCAACCCTGCTGACACCTTGATCTCAGACCTTTAGCACCCCGAATTGTGAGAAAGTAACTTTCTGTTGTTTGAGGCACCCAGTCTGTGGTATTTTGTTATAGCAGCCCTAGCAGATTAATATAAGCATAATATCAAATATCTGGGTGGCCAGATTTATATAGTGTTTTATTTTCAGAGATGTCAAGAAGAGATTTCATTCAAGATGGTAATTAAATATACATTTTTATATTGCTTGAGAAACATATAAATTCATTAATGGTATTGTGGAAAGGACTGTAACAAATGTCATCTGTTTCCATCTCTTCATTTCTCTTTCCCAGTAAAGTTCAGGCTATTTAGCTTGGTCTTTATAACTTTCCATGCTTTTCCAACCTATTTTTCTTAACTCTTATCTTGCTACTTCCCTCAACTTACTCTATTTTCAAGCAAATGAAAGTGTTTGGTGTTCTCTATACATCCTGAACTTCCCACCTTCTTCCCTTCACTTATTGTTTTCTTTATCGGCTTCCCACTGTATTCTACATAGCCTAATCATATCCTCTTTGTCAGTCTACAAGTATCTGCTGAGGCCTCATTATACGTTGGAAACTGGTCTAGGAACTGAAAGTGTAGTGATTATTAAAAGTGTAGTGATTATTATTAGTAGGGTGACATAGGGTCCCAGGGGAGCAAATCATGGAGGCACTTAACTAAGCCTTGGGTGGGGAGAGAGGAAGAGCTACAGAAGTGACTTTAAATCAGTGGTTCTCAAATGGGGATATGGGGTGGGGTAGCATTTGACAATGGAGACATTTTTGGTTGTCACAACTTGGAGGTGGGTATGTACTACTGGCATCTGGTGAGTAGGGATGCTGAACAACATAGTACAGTGCACAGGACAGTCTCCCACAACAAAGAATGATCTGGCTCAGAATGTTGATAGTTCTGAGAGTGAGAAACCCTTCTAAACCAAGTTGTAAAGATTGATTAAAAGGGTCTTTATTCAGGCAAAAAATGGCAGCATTTGCAAAAATCTGGAGTTGAGATACCATAGTTTGGCAAACTGGATTTAGTTTATGCAGCTGGAGCTCAGTGTTTGAATTGAAAGGAATTAGGCTTGAGCGGTAAGTCTGGCAGGGCCCAGATTCAAATGCCTCAGAAGCCATGTTGATAAATTGGGATGTCTTCTCCTTGGCTATTTGGAGCCTTTGGTGGAGAATGTTACTGTAGGCAGAACCTAAATCCACGCTAATGTACATCTGTTGACAAGTAAACAGTTCAGACACTCTAGTACATTGTACCTAGTAGCCACCCTGAGTTCAACAGCAGACATCCATGGTAAAGCACGGTGTCTAAGAACAACTGTTATAGCAAATCTGAACTCCTGGTGACACATTTTCTAAGGATCATTGATGAGGCTGTGTAAAGGGGGTCCTTGTAAGCTGAGGATAACAGGTACTGAAAGGGCATTTAAAGTGAACCCACTTAAAGTAGAGCTAAAAATTTTATCATAGATAGTGAGGGAACTTGACTGGGGCTTTGTGTTGGGCTCCCCAGGATCACCCCAGGCTCAGTGATTCACTGAGAAGGACTCACAGAACTCAGGAAACTGTTATACTGGCAGTTATTGTTTATTACAATGAAAGAATACAGATTAAAATCTGCAAAAGGAAAAGGCAGATGGGTGAAGTCCAGGAGAAAGCAGGTATAATATTCCATGTATGCCCACTTAGTAGAGTCACAGCAGAGTAATTCTCCCAGCAACAATGTGTGACAAAAAGTATTGCCAATCAGGGAAGCTTACCTAAGCCTTGAGTTTTATTTGTCAGTCACATAAACATGTAGCACCTGTGTGACTGACCTTAGCTTAGCTACTCAGTCTCCATCTCCTCGGTGGTCAGACTGACACAATGTGGCTCAAGGCCACAGGCATACAAAAATACTCCCTGTCAGGCAAGACATTCCATAAACTCAGAGGTTATCTCCCAGGAGCCTGTCATAGGCCAGTTCTCCTTTCCTGGAATGTACAGGGTTTGAGCAACCCTAGCCTGCTGAATTAACTCTTTACAACACGGGCTTTTTTTTTTTTTTTTAATTTGAGTTAAGGAAGTTACATTTTATTTCTGCTTTACTATGAGTTTTTAAAAACTGTGTAAAATGTATACAAGTATAACATAAAAGTTAACCATTTAAACGATTTTTAAGTGTAGAGTTCAGTAGCGTTAAGTGCATTCACATTGTTTTGCAACCACCACCATCATCCATCTCCAGAACTTTTTCATCATCCTCAGACTGAAAATTTAATGTACCTATTAAAAAATAACTTCCCCAGGTAACTACTATTCTACTTTCTGTCTCTTTGAATTTGACTATCCCAGGTACCTTATATAAGTGGAATCATATGGTATTTATCTTTTCTGGCTTATTACATTAGCATGATGTCTTTAAGTTTCATCCATGTTGTAGCATGTATCAGACTCTTATTTCTTTTTAAATGTTGATACTGCACAGGCTTTAATTTGGAAAAATAAACTGAAACCCGTGAAAAGTTTTTTTTTTAATTTAATATTTAACAAAATATATGTAATCAAAACTGTACTAATCCTTAGAATGAGCAAGAAGTGACTTGAGTGCTCATTTTGGGTACATATTTTTTCTGACAAAATTACATAAGAACATAATGCAGTATTCTTTACCGGTTACATTTTCCTCAGCTAGGTCAGGAAGAGAGGGATGTTTTGCAGAAATATTCTTTTGCTGCTTCAGTTTTTCCCAAGGCCCTCTCTTAGTTCTTGGAGAGTTAATTCCTTCTCTTTTGAAGTACCTATTATATCATCCTTGAGAATTCTCCACAATTGCTCCCTGGTCTAATTGCATCTGGTCTAGCTCTGCCAGACATTCATTTGTTAAAATGGCTTTGCATATGATTAAAGCAGTTCTCTAACATTTTTCAGTGACTTGTCCAAATCCTGCATCTTTGGCAGTTTGTAGTTTCAGTTTATATTCATCCTGCTTTATAGTCTGACGTTGCAGCATCTGAAAATCAGAGTGACAAACGGGTTTGCAGAAGCAGACACTAGGGGGGAGTTTGAGTGGGGACTGGTCAACTTATTGATGAATATTTTTGTGTGTGACAGCTTTTGCTTCTCTCCACAGTCTCATGATTAAGGGGTCATGGTTAATGAGCATCTGGATAGCGAAGATCCCTGTACTTTATTTGTGGGAATAATGAGTGTTTGCTCAACAATCTGTTGGAGAATTTAGTTCACTCACTCATTCAGGGCCCAAAGTGAGTAAATATTCCTCATAGAAATCTATGGAACGTGCTTCTTTAAATTGTCATACTTTAAACTCTCAGAAGTTTGGCAGACTGACAAAGGATTAAGGATCTTTGGTTTTAAGCCTTCACAGTTCTCATTTCTAATGCCGCATCAGCTTACACTGTGTTCAAAGTAATCCACCCTAGTGTTCTCAGGCCTAATGTGTTAAATATAAATAGAAAAATAGACTGCCAGTTTGTGGGAACCAGGCCTGTGTCAGGTAGGTTTGTTATAAGAGGTTTAAAAATCAGAAATGAGTGGATTTTTTCCACACACCCTCGTGAAATAGTGATGTTCAAATATGTTGTAACATGGAGGTGATTACCAAGATACCATCAATATCAGTGAATTTGGGATTACTAATTTAAAAACAGGGGAAATGCTCCTTCTTCCGTGTCTAGCACCTTAGTCAGGTAGTGGGGAGTATAGGGGTGGAGCATTGGCTGCAGCTTGGAAGCAAGAGGGAGGAGGTGTACATCCTTAATATTCTTCTACAACTCTTGGGAGCTTCAGACTGGCATAGAGCTTATGTGTCATTCCTCTGGAGCAGGGCAGTGCATCACCCCTTTCTGATGGGGCAAAGGAGGGAGCCCTGAGCCTGGTGTGCACAAGGTGCTCAGGAACTATCCGAGAGGTGGCACAGTTATTAGTAGCACTGACTCTGGGTTAGATCACTTTGCTTTCAATCCAAACTCCTTTACTTACTAGCTATGTGACAATGGATATGTTTCTTAAACTTTCTGACTCAGTTTTCTCATTTGTAAAATGTAGATAATAATAGTACCTCCTCATAAAGGTCAATGCTTAGAATATAGCGTGGAACACAGTAAGTGCTGTGTCAGTGTGTGCTGTTATCTTTATTGTTAGCTTCAATTCTCAGTGGAGCCTCCTCTGACATTTCTAAATAGGTTAGATCTCTGCTTTATAAGATCTAATGGTACAACTCATCACAGTGTTGATGACAAGGACCATTTACTAGGTTTATTTGGTTATTGGATTAATGATACTTTCTACGTAATCAAGAGTAAGAACCCATGTTTGTTTTTGCTCACATTGTTCACACGGCCTGGTAACTGTTCAAGAAATATTTATTGAATGAATAAATAAGTATTTTTACAGTTATAAAATAACTCAGCAATAAGATGTCATCTTACTTCTTCATTCAGATCTTTCAAGCAAAGATTTTAAGAAACAATGCTGTTATACCTGGGCAGAGGTAAGGAAATAGACTAGCAAGTACTATACATGGGAGCAGTTTGTGGTGGATCCTGTCTTGAAGGCAATTTGACCAAAAGAACTAAAGAAGTTTCTCCTTTTGATTCTATGTCTAGGCATTTACAAAAATGACATAGAGGTATATAAAAAGGTTAATATAAAAAGATGTTCATTATAGCACTTATGTTAGTGAATAATTGGAATTGAGCTAAGCAAAATGTCCAGAGTAAATACTTAGTTAATTAAAGTATATTCATCTTTAAAAATCAAGTAAACCATGATTCTCAAATGCAGATTCTCATATTAGCTGCAAGCACTAGATTCCCAAGTCCAACCTTTTGACCAATGAATCAGAATCTCTAGGGTTGAGCTAAGAAACGTGTCCTATATTTTCTAACGAGAACCCTAGGTGATTTCAGTACACAGCCTGATTTGGGAACCACTGCGCAGTGGCTCTCTAGTTGTGCATTGGCTCTCAGTCAGCTGAGCCAAAGGTTTTAAAACCAAATGAAATGCCAACTAAGGAAAGAAAAAGATTTAAAATCTGTGAGAATCCTAGAAAACAAGAAAGGAGGACTTCAAAAGAAACCCTCCACACACATGCACACACACACACACAACCTGGAAGAAGGGAAGAAGGAATCAGATTCAGACTACCCAAAAAGCTAATTACTGCTGAGCACCTAACACAAGCCAAGGAAAAGTCTTTAACCCCTGTGAAAAATTAGAAGATACACTCATATATTCATGTACTTCTATTTAATTCACAGGCCTATATCTTCACCCTCCAATTTTGTTGTGAATTGGATATTATACAGCCCTCTTCACTTAGGCTTCTCCAGTGAACCAGGTGAAGATTGTAGCAGGGTTTTTGAGTCAGCTTTCAGTAATGTCTAAATAATTGCAGTTAAAGATGGTGCATACTTGTTAAAGAATTTTTATCTAGTGAACATTCTAGTTGGATTGTTGGCCCCCTCCCTCTTTGAACTGTTGCTGTGCTTCATGCAGTCCTAAAGGGGCAAGCGTGCCATCTGCTCTTGTTAGGTTGGGCAGGAGGTGGTGGGGCAGGGGAAACGCACAGTGCTAAGTAGACAGTTGAGCCGACAGGTGACAGAACAGGTGAATAGACATAAATCAAAGAATCATGAGAACTCACTGAGTTTGTTCATTCAGTATTCATTCAGTATTTATTGAATGCCTTCTGTGTGTTAGGCTTTGTCAGAGGGGCTGAAGACACAGTGCTGGACAGTTTCTACTCTCTAGTAGTCTGCATTCAGTGCTTAGAGAAGGATCATAGAGCCAAGAAGGTGTTGGGGACTGGCACACATCTGTCCATCCCCTGAGCAGTGTGTTTCTATAAAGATCCCCAAATCCTAAAAAATGTTTAGAAATCCAATTCTGGGATTCAGGCCTCAGCAGCCAGGAAGATGGTGATACCATTTACTAAGACATTAATTAGGGAAACATTAGGCTGTACATCTCTGCTAACCAGATTCACAGGGGTGTATGAAAGCATCATCTTGTGAGAAGGTACCATGGGAAAAGCAGAGTACCAGGACCATTGATGAACCTGAATATCAAAAAGAGGGTGATGGGCCAATGACAGAAACTGAGAAGTAGCCATAGGAATGGAATGTGGGTCAACACTGAGAAATCTGTAAATGTGACTTATGGCATGAAAAAGGAAAATATCATGTTTATGGTTGACTAAATACTAGATAAAATTTGACATCTTTTCCAATTAAGAAAACATTTTTAATATAGTTAAGAAAGTTTATTAGGAACACATATCTAATATCATACTTAATGTGCTATGGCAATACTGGACGCTTTGCCATAGAAGTTAGGACTTAGAAAACTATTTTGAAAAATAAGGATAATAAAGGATTTGCCTTCCTTGGCCAGGCGCGGTGGCTCACGCCTGTAATCCTAGCTCTCTGGGAGGCCGAGGTGGGCGGATCGTTTGAGCTCAGGAGTTCGAGACCAGCCTGAGCAAGAGCGAGACCCCATCTCTACTAAAAATAGAAAGAAATTATATGGACAGCTAAAAATATATATAGAAAAAATTAGCCGGGCATGGTGGTGCATGCCTGTAGTCCCAACTACTCGAGGGGCTGAGACAGGAGGATCCCTTGAGCTCAGGAGTTTGAGGTTGCTGTGAGCTAGGCTGACGCCACGGCACTCACTCTAGCCTGGGCAACAAAGTGAGACTCTGTCTCAAAAAAAAAAAAAAAAAAGGATTTGCCTTCCTGAATATAAAAACATACTCAGCTACAGGAATTTTAAATGATGTAGTATTAATTGTAAAATAGATAAATAGATCAATGAAACAGAATAAAAATTCTAGAAATACATGAGAGAGTAAGGAAATTTTTGTGCATTACAAAGGGACCATAATAGTCAAAACCATATAAAATTTTTAATTCCTTTGCATTTCTCAGGAAAATGTTCTCTCTCCTTTTTTGGATATTTTCTAAAATGAATACTTTGGCCCCAAATTGGGAGGTTTAGTCCTATTACCAGTGTCCTGAAAGTCAAATCATCTTGATGTCTGTTAAGCCTATTTCAGTTTCTAAAATATTACATTTGATGAATAAAAATAGGTTACTCATACTCCCAACATTGTCACTGACTCACCATCTCATCTGGAACAATTATACCACTTTCAGTACTCACCATCCCCATTCCTAAAAATAAGAGTCAGAATGGAGGGACTATTAAAATGACATACACAGTAGCTTCAAATCATGTTCCCTTGAGCCGATATTTCACAATGATAAGAAAGACCTGTCCTCCCTTCCTGAGAGCTAGTGAAGATATAGGTATTAATTTATATATTATATAACACTTTGCATGCAATAAGCAATATTAACGTATTACCACATTTAAAATGTTAATTTAAGGTTTATTCACTGTGCATAAAGTACATCTCTGTCTGAATGCTTCATCTTTTTCTACAAGCTTCAGAAGTATAGCAGTGATATAAACCAGAAGCTTTGTAAAACTCGTAATTTTGAAAACCAGCGGCCAGGGATGAGTTCTTGGAACTGAACCAGCCCTGCAAGTTCCTCTGCACAGAGATGTGAAGGACATGTTGGAGTCAAGAAGGGTGACTTGCAGGATTTGGGCTTCAGCAGCTGAGGAGATAGTGATGCCATTTATTGAGATGTTAATTTGGATATTAATTGTCAGGGTAAGTATCTGATAACCAGGTCCATGGGGGGTGGAGAAGAGCATTATCTAGTGAGACTGTAATATGAGAAGAAAACACACTGATACACTCTAGTTTTAAAGATCAAAAAGAGGGTGATGAGCCCCAGCAAAGGAAACTGAGGATAGCAGAGCAGTGGCTGTCAGTATTGTGGTAGCCCAGGAAAGAGCATTTCAAATAAGGCAGAACAATTCTGAGAGGCCAAGAGAAGAGGACTGAGGAGTGTCAGCTGGCGACCTGGGCCAGAGCAGTTTTCACATTGTTCTCTGAAATCTGAGATCAGCCTGCCTTTAGTTTACTTACCGAGGTGGGGCTGTATTTTCAGCATCTAGGACAGATTCTTTGTTATAAGACACTGCTACTCTCTTAAGTCTTGGAAAATTCCATCAGGAGAATGAGGCTATATAAATTTAAAGGTGGTTAAAAATATTAACATCACTCTGTGACAGAATTTTCAGGTTTTCTATTTACTATACTTTGGGGTGCAAAGCATGAATCATCATGTCAAATCATGCCCATTGATGGGAAAACTGCTTTTAAATGTGATTGAATAATATTGCTAGTCAACACAGAAGGAACAATTTGAATGAATGGAATGCCATTGTAATTAATTTTAATCCTTTTCTGATAGTGTGTTCTAAAAACCTACTCAATGTAATCTGTAAATTTAAAAACATGAATAATGGGGAGAGTAAGAATTTTGAGGCATTTATGAGTATTTTAGATGCACTGATAGTTTTGAAGCATTTTTAAGACAATATCATATCAAATTATTGACTAAGACTAAGGTGTTTGTTTTCTATTATAGTAGAAATCATATTAAAATTATTTTTAAAATTAATTTTCTTGGCAAAGATATAACTAGTTTGCATGATATAAGTATATATTTCAAGTTAGGACTTAAACTGGATCAATTTGTCATCTTTGAGCAGCATTTCTTAGGAGGAAGTAGGTCAAATATGGTGGAACGGTCAGGGTAAGAAGTACTTCAGATCATGGCATCTCTTATCCTGACCCTCTGTGGAGTGCTAGAATGTTGCAGCGTAGTTACTAAGGATGGGTACCTTCTGTCAATATCATGAGAGAATTCCAGAACCTTTCATAGGGCCTTAACTTGTGCTTTTCCTTCTGCCTGGAATCCTTTTCTCTCTGTCTGCTCCCTCCCTCCTTCATCTATGAATTCCTACTTATTCCTCAGCTCTTAGCTTACATACCACTTTTTCAGAGAAGCTTTCCGATCCCAGAATAGAGCAGGTGCCTCTGGTTTTATGCTCTCTTAGCACTCAGTATATTGCCTTTGTAAAATTCTTACCAAAATTGCAACTAAATTATTTTTTGTATAATAATTATTATTTGTTTGTCCCCTCTTGCCCTGCCACCATGAGCTCCATATATGCACAGATCATGACTGTCTTGTTAATGGCCATATTCCCAGTGCCTAGTGGCCCACTGTCATTTGATATTTTTAAAATGAAAGGATGCCACTGAAAAGCCCATATGATTTCTTTTAAAAGAAACTCTAGGACTGCTGTTTTAGATGGTTGCAGAATAGGTCATGTAGCTGGTCTAAGGGCCTATTTGCATGGTTCTCAGAGATGTCTGGGTAAAATGAGCCCTGTTTTGCAATGCTGCTTTAAATTTAGGAGTGACTTTGATGAGTCTGTGTTAGTCTAAGGAGTCCTGGGAACATTAATTGAGGACCTCATTCTTGCCTGAGTATGCTGTGCTGTTTGTTCTCTGGGCCTCATTTTTCCATGAGCATATCTGCTGTGTTGTATGTTCTCTGTAGTTACATTGTAGACCAGTGAAATGGGGCGAAAGCCCCTAATTTCAGGTGAACAATTATCAAGTGATTATTTTTACCATTTTACAGGTATACATTCATTAAACCTCACAGTAATTCTGTGAAGTCAGTATTATGCTTATCATCATTTTATGGATTAGGAAACTAAGGCACAGAGAGGCAAAGTTACTTGCCCAAGGTTATATAGCTAGCAAGCAGCAGAACTAGGATGGCAGTGGAGCTCATGCTTTTAAGGCCTGTACTGTTCCAGCTCACATGATGAGGTGGTCCCTCTCACACATTCAGAATAGTTTATGGGCAGAACTTCTTAAGTGTTATGCATAAAGGATTGGGTTTGGGAGAGGGCAGTTGAGCTTCTAGAAAGTCTGATGTGATCCTTACCTATTCAGATTTATCTACAACTTCCACTAGTGAGGTCCTTTGGGGAGACCCAGAAGATTCTATCTGCATTAGTCAGTGGAGAATGTTGTTGATTCTCTGCTTGGTACTTGAGTGATCTCATTTACTTCTGTATCTATCCTCCTGTGAACCTTGTAAAACAAGGTTTACAGGTAATCTCAACATGGGTTGACATTTGTCAAAATGGAATGTCTTTTCAATCACAGTCTAAGCTCCAACATTGAATTCCCTTCCATCTTAACTTTCTATATAAATGGTCAAAGAAATATAAACATAGGAAAAAAGTATCCCTTTAGAGATACAGAAAAGTTAACCATCAGTTAGCAAGGTAACACCCCTTCTCCCAACTCCTGACCAAGTTTGAGTGAAGGATCAACCACCCTGTGATTAAGTGCCAATGAGGATGAGCTTGTTGGGGAAGTCAAGAAGCATAATGCCTATGTGAACTCAAACTCCTCCGTTTAAGAGCTCCCAGGGGCTTTTGCCAATGTCTTTTTGTGTATCAAAGTTTTATTATTCATGTTTTGATGGTGTAAAATTGTTCATAGATGTTTTGTATTTGTAGTACATAATTCCTTTTATCAATCTTTTTATACTGATCTGTACATCCAGCTGTCTGTTTGATACCTCCTTTTAGTGTCTTTAAGGTACCTCAGTGTAACATGGCATAAATGAAACCTTTTCTCAGTGTCCAAGTCAGAATCCATACTTTCCTTCTTCCCACTTTCTATATCCAGTCTTTCACCTTCTACTTCTTACTTGATTTTCAAATCTATCCTCATCTTTCAATCTATCTGCCACTGTCTAAGGCAGGTTACTGTTCTATCTTACCTGAATTACTGTGTGAAACCGCAACTAGATTCTTGCCTCTAGTCTTAATGTCTTCTAAATATAATCAGAATGATGATTCTAAAGTCACTTTCTTGCTTATAACCATATAATACTTTCTTAGAAAGTCCAAAGTCTTTTGCATGACTTGCAAGACCTTCATGATTGGAATTGCATCAAACCTATAGATCAATTTGGAAATAATTATCAACCTAACAGGGTTGAATCTTCCAATCCACTAATATGGTCCATCTTTCTGTTTACTTAGGTAATTTCTCTCAGCATTGTTCTATAGTTTTTAATGTAGAAGTATTAGACATATGAACAATTTTTTTTTAGTATTTCAGTATTTTGGCACTATTAGTAGTACTATAGATTTTTTTAAATGTAATTTTTCAGTATTTTGCTGCTAGTCTAGAAAATAATTGATTTTTAAAAATATTAATCTTGTATACTGTTACTTTGCTAATTTTAATTATGAGCTCTAGCAGTTGCTTTGTGAACTATCTGGGATTTTCTGCATAAACAGCCGTATCATCTACAAAAAGAATCAGTTTTACTTCTGTTCCAATTTTTCTGTCTTCTTTCTCTCTCTTTTTGTCTGTCTCTCTCTCCCTCTCTCTCCCTTGTATTATTTCAGTGCTAGGACTTCTAGTACAGTGTTGAATGGAAGTGATACAAGTGGGCATTCTTGCCTTATTCCTGATCTTAGGAAATAATTGATATGAACTGTAGATTTTTCATAGATGCTCTTTATCAGTTTGAGGAAGTTCCTTGTTATTATTGGTTTGCTAAGAGTTTTTATCATAAATGGATATTGAGTTTTTTCAAATGCTTTTTTGTATCTATTACAACGATCATGTGGTTTTTCTTCTATAAACTGTTAATACATTGAAATATATTGATTGACTTTTTTGATTTTTGAAAGTTCAGCCCACCTTGCATTCCTGGGGTAAGTCTTACTTGGTCACAATATATTGCCATTTTTTACATTGTTGGATTCAGTTTGCTTATGTTTTATAAAGGATTATTATATCAGTATTCATGAAGAATATTGATCTATAGATTTCCTTATTGCAATGGCTTTATTGGGTTTTTGGTATTAGAATTCTGCTAGCCTCCGCAAGCAAGTTGGGTAGTGCTTCTTCCTCCTTTATTTTTGAAAAATATTTGCATAATTTTGTTGTTATTTTTTCCTTGAATGTTTGACAGAATTTACCAGTGAAACAACCTGAGCTTTCTTTTGGAGGTTTTTTGTTTTGTTTTGTTTTGTTAAAATTCAATTTCTTTTATAGATATATGGCTACTTAGATTTTCTGTTTCTTGTGTCAATTTTTTCATCCATCAACAGTTGAGATCTGGTGATACTAGAACACAGTAACATGCAACTCTTTTAGAACCTTGTAAAGAGAAAGATTACAAGGACTATTGGGCAGATCGTTGTAAATGAAGTCAGGTGGAAGCCAATTTACTGGGCACTCACTGTTATTTGCCTACTACACTAGCTTTGTCAGGTTTTGGAAAAGCAACATAATCTTTTTACACCTAATTTTCTTTTTCTGTAAAGAATTTTTTCTCAAGCTTTTGAAAGAAAAAATATTTTCATGGACCCTCTTTATTCCTGGTGCTGGCTTAAATAATTTTTATTATAATATTACAATACTACTTAAGTATGTATAAACATAAAACTTAGGCTTATAGTTTTGATATAACTGTAAACCAAAACAAACCTACAAATTCAACTTAGATCTATAGAGCCAACATAAATTCAAAGTAACAACATTAATGTGATGTGATAGGGAACCAAGCTTGAGACAGTATCTTTCTATTATAATGCCAGAGACATTATAATAATGTAGTATAATTAAGAGCACAAGCTATGGCATAATTATAATAACACGTTCAAATTTTACTTTGTGCACATGACTTATTTATTATAAAATGATAATAATTTAACTTAGTCAAATTAGAATTATTGGCATAATTAGGATTATATTATAGACATGACAAGCCCTAGAACAGTGTCTGCCAAATAAGAATTATCTAATAAATATTGGCTATAGTTACAATTATTATTATTGTTCTACCGAAACCTAATGATCAATGTTGGGTTTAATGTGTTGGTGATTTTGACTTTAATAATATGAATACTAATGCATAGAATGTTTACTTGTCTAAGTTAACATACAATAATGTGGTATTAATAACTTCATAGCTTTTTTTTGCCAATTTAGGATATTATATTATACCTAATCTAAACTCCACCAGCCAGGACTCCTTGAATTTCAGTGTTTAATGAAGTGTTACTTGATAACTCTGTGAGTATCTAATCCAGTCTTTGCCCATGTCAGGTATGGGAAAATACCATCCAAAGTTACTTTTTAATTTTTACAAATGTAGAAAAGGCATTGTTTTTGAGCATAGAGCTCATCATTAGACTGCTGAAGGAAATCAGTAGATTCTAGAAACTATTTATTCTCAGCATTTCAAAAATACTTTGACTGTTTTATTGTTGCTTCCATTTTGTATTAAACTTAGAATATATTAAAGTATAATCATAACTATTCCTTGGACTCAATCTATGTAATTGCCCTATATATCAGCTAATTATGCTCTCAAAACTGCCAGTTAACATTGGTTGCCAGGTTGAAATATATTAATAGTAATTCTGGAAAAATATTTTCATTTTATGGTACTCAAAGAAAGTTTCAGAGCCTCTTCATGAGATTGCCAGTGAATTTCAGAATGTAATAAAAGCAACTTAATGATTACTACCTGTTGATTCTTAAAGGTGGGTGAATATTATATAATAAAGTGTATAAGCTTTAATAAAATTTATAATTTTATACACTTTGTCTTTTATTTATTTCATTATGGTGTTTTTTTCTGGTTATGGGGCCTTTAGCAAAGGTACTATTTTACTATTATATAGTAGTTTTTACCTGGATGGACGGACAGTAGGTTCTTTTGAATTCTACATGCCTTTAAAATTTTTGCTTTGATTCTCCCTCATTTTTACATATTTGAACTGTAGCAACATCTTCATTCAAATATCGTGCCATAATATATATGATTTTCTATGAACATGTTATTTATTCAGCTCCTTTTCTGATTGCCCAGTGACACTTAAAGTTGTATATTGTTCCACCATCACATTATGTCATTTTCATATGTCATATCACATTGCCTTTTGTTTGAAAATTATTAGTGCAAAAGAGAATTTTTTAATTTACATCTGCTAAATGAATATAGCGTGAACAGGTTTCCCAATGAATTGGAAGTTGAATAATGTCACTTTAGGTGATTATGGGCCCTAATGTGAGCATAGATATAAAGACAAAGGGATGCTGAAATTACAGGGCAATACTTGGATATAAGGTGATTATCTAGATAATTTATAATATGCTCATTGATTGTATTTTTTATGATCAAAGTGAAAACAGATAAAAATGTTTGACATAGAATTAAAGACCTCCCAAGAATTTATTTGTGAAGTCCAGTGTGAGTAACAATTGTAGTGGAGTATTGTGCAAAAAAAACTACAGATTCTGCTCTGAAGTGTCAAAAACCAGAGATGAATGTATTATTTTGTGTGTATTAGTAATTGAATTCAGCTGTATGTAACAAAAAACTCCAACAGTGGCTTAAACAAGATCAGCAGTTTATCTTTCCCTTATGAATAATGAGTTTTGTCTATGTTCAGAGCTGATTTTGGTGGCTTTGTGGTATCACTTAAGGACCCAAGTTCTTTCTCACTATTCTCTCCCATCCTTAAGTTCTTGTTTTATGCTCCCAAGAGGCCTCTGGAGCTCTAGCCATCATATCTTTTTCTAGGTAGGAAGAAAGGGAAAGGACTAAAGGGAAAAGACAAAAACCAGACAAATTGGTGTTTCAGAAAGCTTTCCTAGAATCCCACCCTATGACTTCCATTTGGAAGCCCATCATAATCCCGAAAGACATAGTTGCGAATGCTATGATCCAGAATGTTGAAATCCTGAAAGGTCAAAATACTTAAAGTCTAAAATCCTGAAAATCACAATTCCAAAAATATGATTCTGAAAAAAATAATTTTAACAATTCTTTAAAAAACATGAGAGAACACATCATAGGTCACTTTACACAATAAAATAGGCAATAATAAACATAGTTTTGCAAGCATAAACACTCAGGTATACTAATGACAGTCACACAGATATAACATTTATGAGCAAATAAACCATATTCATAAAGAAATAGCTTATATAACTGATGTCATTTGAAATACTGTGACAGCCTAAGTCTTTTGATGAGATTGATCAAAAAACACAGTGGGCCACCACTGCATATACAGTCGCCCAAAAGCCAATATCTCGAGAAATTTTATCTTTCATAAATGCAGATGAACAAAAATGACATCTCAATTAGCCGGGCATGGTGGCGCATGCCTGTAGTCCCAGCTACTTGGGAGGCTGAGGCAGGAGGATCGCTTAAGCCCAGGAGTTTGAGGTTGCTGTGAGCTAGGCTGACGCCATGGCACTCACTCTAGCCTGGGCAACAAAGCGAGACTTTGTCTCAAAAAAAAAAAAAAAAAAAAGAAAAAGACATCTCTTCACTTATTGAGGAAGTTTCATTGTTTTTATGTACATACATAGTGCTCACACACAAAGTCAACATTGTGAAAATGTACCTTTTTGGAGTCAAATTTGCAAAAAGTGCATAAATAAATTAGAACTCTCTAAAAGCCTTTACATAATTTATACCTCCAGTTTTGGAAATGATGCGGAAATGAAATACATAGCATAGTGAATTGTAAAAAAAAAATAATGCTGACAATTTAAAATGGGGGGGGAACTAAGAAAAAGAAAACTAAAAAGGAAATGTGACATATGAAAAAGTATATTACAGGGATATATTATGGGCAGTTGCACAGACGTAGTCCATAAGAGCTGGTAGACTTTCACAGTAATTCATTATATTTTGTAGTTTTTTGCATCTACATGAATAACTGCTTTTTTTCTTTTAGTACATGGCTTTCCTCAGAGAATACATTCATATTCATTTTCTATGTAGCACTGCTCTTTTTGAAATTGTTCTGTGATTCAGTATACAATGACATGAGCTTTTCCTATTAAGTTTTCCCATTTTTCGTGCTGTGCATCTGTGTTGCTTTGGGTACGTGGAAATCCATTCCTCATGCACTTATATACAGACCACAAATTTGGCAGAAGTAATACTGGTGATCAAACAGCAACACTGTTGTGTAAATGCCTTCTTATCCTACTATGCACATAATTATTTTTCAACCAGTTAGTAACTTTGCTGGCTTTTTTAGGCAAATGTGGCTTTAATTTATTAAAAGCTCCTGGAATGTCATCTGCTGGATGAAATGCCAATGCAGGCAAATGACACATTTTAAAACTGAAGTTTGTGTCATTGCTGTATTGTGTGGCCAACCCACTCACCTGAATTTTTTTGCCAAATGCATTGGGCTGAATGAAAAAAATAAACTTTATTGGTAACACCTTGAAATTCACTTTTAGGAAGCTTGATTGTACCTAATTCCAAATCTGTCATTATGGTTTGAGGATTCAGTTGAATCCATTTTCTTCTGCAGAGTTCACCAAGTTTTCAAATAAGCGTTTATAAAGTGCTTTACTTTTTCTAGTCATTAATACATATATGAGCGGATAAGTTCTAGAATTTTCCAATCCAATAGGGACATGAATTGTATATAGTTGATTAAAAAACAATGGGGAGAGTTTTGAAAATGCCACCCATTAGCCAAAGTGAAGCATGTGCTAGTTTTTCTATATTAGATTTAGTGTTAAATATAAGTCTGTCTTCTTCAATAGTCAAATCCCTAATCAAGAGTAATTTACCATTTAATGTGTTTTGTAACACTGGAGGAACCTCAGTATCAGCAAGTGTCTTTGGTGTAGGTTGCTGGGCTTGTTGAATTGTTTTTATTTTCTGATGAAGAGTTTTCTTTGAAGACAAGCAGGGCACCATGTGTGAAGAGGCAGAAGTCATACATGATGCTGAATAATTTGTCAGGGGAGATATTTTTGTATTTTTTGCCTGCATTTTTACTTCTGTGATCTTTGAAACACTCACTGCACTTGTATGTGGAGAATTGTTGTGATCTACAAATTTTATAAGTATATGCTGTCCACTTGAAAGTCTGGTTATTGCTTGACTGTTGCAATTAAGCAGTTTTCTGCTTTCACAGCACCAATAATGATTAGCTTTTAAACTTTTATCTTTCACCATTAAAGTAGTCTCATACACTTGACTTATCACAGCCTTTTTGTGAGGGAACAGTTTCACAGATCTCTTTCATTGTGTTGTAAGGAATATAGTAAGAGGGAATGAAATTCAGCTTCCCCACTACCAAATCTGGATTAGGGTTCTCCAGAGAGACAGAAGCAATAGGGGGAGTGTGTGTGTGTGCACGCATGTATATGAGAAGAAATTTGTATCCCCTCTCATACATACACATGAGAAGCCCCACAAGCTAGAGACCTTGGAATCCTATTATTGTGGCTCAGTCCAGAGTCCAAAGGCCAGCAGGCCTAGAGTTCTGATGTCCAAGGCAACGGAAGAGAAGTCTGTCCTAGCTTTCAGAGAAAGACCAATTCACCTTTAGTATTTGTTCTCTCTGGGTCCCCAACCAATTGGATGGTGTCTGCCAACATTGTGGGCAGATCGTCCCCACCTAGTCCACTCAGATTCACACACCTCTGGAAACACCCTCGCAGACACATTCAAAATAATGCTTTACCAGGTTTCCAGGTATGCCTTAATGCAGTCAAGTTGACGCCTAAAATTAAGTCCACAAATCCACCCCTTGTTAATTTGGCACCCATACACATCTCTTTAAACCATACTTAGTTTCTAAATAAACACAGTAACAAGGTAATAGTTCCACCCCATATAATGCAACTATCCTGTGACTGGGATTTTGGGGATTTTAGACTTTGGGGATTTTAGACTTTAGGGATTTTAGACTTTAGAATTTTGATCTTTCAGGATTTCAGCATTCGAAATTATGGCATTTGGGATTGTGTCTTTCAGGATTATGATCCAAACCCCTTCCATTTACATGTCCTTGGCCAGAACTATGTCATAGGGCCATCCCTATTTCAGGGGAAGCTGAGAAATTAGTTTTAATGAGCACATTACTACCCCAACAAGTTGGGACACTCTGTAAGGACTAAGAGAGAATGGACATTGGGTAGGCAAAATAGCAGTCTTTGCTACACCAATTAAATAGCTATGTTAAGAAGTTTAGAACACACACACACACACACACACACACACACGAATCTTTCTCTTTTATCTGCATTTCTTCTTTAACTAAAGTTGTATGAAAGAAATATAAATAAGTCCCTAAATTGCTAGAGTATGAGGAAAGTGTAGGATCATGTAGTCTTGTCATTTTAGGCTTAGGCATAATTAGTGACTTGTCTGAGGCCCCAGACAGCAGTTCCAGGCCTGGAATTTGAAGTTCCCGACTCCCTGATTGGTCACTGTTCTCTCCATTTTCTGTGCTGCTTTGTGAACTCTGATTACTCA
Source organism: Eulemur rufifrons (assembly GCF_041146395.1). Classification (NCBI taxonomy): domain Eukaryota; kingdom Metazoa; phylum Chordata; class Mammalia; order Primates; family Lemuridae; genus Eulemur; species Eulemur rufifrons. Next base: position 266,566,009 of record NC_090989.1, read on the forward strand.
CATGTTAACTCTTGTACATACACAAGGCAGCTGTTTTGGTTACACCATCAGAGGGAAAACCCTCTAATCCTTTGAATGATTACAATAAAAGTGATGGGAGGAAATTTCATGTTTCTTATTTGAGAGTTTTATGTGTTCACTTTGTAAGTGTTGATGGCAGTGGCAGTATTTATATATTCATTCATTCTTTATTCATTTATTCTGCAATGGCTATATGCCAGACAATAGATTATAACATCTCAAGAGTAGGACCATGTCTTATTAATTTCTGTGTCTCCAAGTAGGTCCTCATGGATGAGTGAATAATTAAGTCATAGTCCTGCCCTCAGGGAATCCCCAGTTGGATCCAGGAGACAGACAAGAAAATCAATGATAATAGTGCAGCAAAGGCACATTTCTCAATAGGTGACAGAGGCATGGGGAAAGGGAACCTAAATAAATCTCTGAGGCAGGAAGAGGGTCTGGAAAGACTTCAACAGGAGGTGGCCTCAAGTTCAGTTTGTTTGGTTTTGTTCTTTTATTCTAGGCAAGCTGTGAAAAAAGTACTTGGTCATGCCAAATCTACTCCTTTGTTTCCTTCTTTCTCTCTCTCTCTCTTGCTCTTTCCACCCCCGCCTTTTCTCTCTTTTTTTCCTTTCTCCGTGTGTGTGTGTGTGTGTGTGTGTGTGTGTGTCTGTGTGTCTGTCTGTCTGTCTCTCTCTCTCTCTCTCTCTCGCTCGCTGTCTTTCTTTTCTTTTTTCCTTTTCCTGTTGGAGGTCTTGCTAAGTTGCCCGAGATGAATTCAAACTCCTGGGCTTAAGCACTCCTCTGCCTCAGCCTCCACCTCAGTGTCCTGGGATTACAGGCACACACCACTGTGCCTAGCTCCAAGTTTAGCTTTGAAGGGGCTTGCCAGGGGAGAAAAGAGAAGGGCTGCATTTCAAGCCAAAGAATGAGTTTTTAGAGGCCCAGTGGGATGAGAAACTGTGTTTAGAAAAGAGGGGACAAGAAGAAGAATAGGGAAAAGCCATGGGGTAGTAGGAAATGAGGCTTCAGAGGCAACTATGGCCACATCAGTAAAGACCTCAATAGCATGTTAAAGGATTTGAATTTACCTAACCCTGCTGATGGGGTGGGGAGCCACAGAATAAAGGCAGGAAACAGGATCAGGTGTGTACTTTGGCATGACCACCTGGCATTGCATTTAGGCCTTAGTGCCTGAGTGGAGAGGCACCTCTTGTCACCACAGCTGCAGATGACCAGGGCAGACTAAACCACACACAAAGATCCTTGTGCCTCCCTGCCCAATTCTCCCAGGACCTCCCTCCTCTCAGAGCCTTACTTAGCCTTTCCATCCACTTGCAGACTCCACATGCCCCCTTTCGCTTTTCCTGTCCATCTTGTCCTCAATGTTTACCCAGCCAAGGACTCATAACAAGTGGTTCTTTTTGTCTTCTGCTCAGTAAGGAATGATTTACTCCTATTTGGTAGTTGGTTATTATGGGGTTTATGGGACCCTCAGATGGTGGAATGTACCAGACATGCCTTTTACCTCTACTTGTGGGATGAAAGGCAGTATTTCAGGAATTTCAGACAGCCAGGAGGGTGGGAAGCTGCTGCCAAGGGTAGTGAGAGTGCTGATGCCTCCCCATCTTTGCCTCTGGTCTGTAGCCTTCCCTGCCAGCGAGTGTCCTCCCAATCTGTTCTCCTTCCCTGCTGAAGATTTTCTTTCCCACTTCCCAAATTTAGCCCCTCATTCTCTCCTTGGACTTCCAGTTGCATTGTTTTCTGATGACCAGCTGACGATTGACTTCCCTTCTCTGACATCCATCCTAGAATGGATGCAAACCTCCTCTGTTGGTTCTGCCTTACTAGGTGTTTCTGATGACTAAGGGTGACATTGGAAGTGCATCCTCTTGGTTAATACAGTAATATACACATTTTATCATTAAGGAGCTGACTGAATATTTCTCTGTGACTTTGGAAGTAAAATGTCCTGTGAAAATCTCCCCTCCTTTTTATTGCTTAATTGTTTCTTTTTTTCTTTCCCTCTTTTTTTCTTATGCAGGAATTATAACAGTAAAGGAAACTAACAAAATTTTCCTCCAAATCAACAACCATACGTCATCAGCTGTTTTTACTTTTCCCTGTATTCCCTTCTAGTCCCTGATTGTATGCAGTGATATTAACTAGATTCAGTTTTAAACTGCATTTCTTTTTTATGCCAAATGATCATAGTTGGAAGAAATGAGACATGGGTAATGTCTTGGGTAATAATGCCTTCTTATTTTGATTATTTCCTTTTAGGAAAGATACTGCTGATCCTGGAACATGGAGGATTGTCTTCATACCTCATCTGAGAATCTGTCCAAGTTGGTCAGCTGGGCCCACAGCCATGGGACCATTTGCAGTCTCATTCCAAACCTGAAACACTTGCTTTCAGAAGGTTCCCATGGGAACCTGACAGCAATGTGGGGCTGTAGTGCTGGCCATGCTTATCACTGGCCACTCACAGCTACTTGCAGAGCTGGGTCCCAAGAGAGAGTCTGTTTCCAGGATAACAGAAGTTTCAACTCTGATAGTCCCAGTATAATCGGGGTGCCTTCTGAGACACAGACTAGCCCTGTTGAAAGGTACCCTGGGAGAACAGTGAAAGCGAAGCTAGACTGTAACCGGACCAGAGACTCTTGCGATTTCTCCTATTGCAGTGAGCCCTCTGAACTGGATGAAGCTGTTGAAGAATATGAAGATGAGAACACCCTCTTTGACATGGTTTGTGAGTCCTCTGTTACAGATGAGGATAGTGACTTTGAACCCCAAAACCAAAGGCCTCAAAGCATTAGTCGCAAAAGGCCTGGAATAGTTGCGTCTTCCCTCCTTTCAAGCTCCCAGGTGCAGATGGTAGATGAATGCAGCAATGACGTCATTATCAAGAAAATCAAACAAGAGATTCCTGAGGATTATTACATTGTGGCAAATGCAGAGCTAACAGGAGGCGTTGATGGACCAGCCCTGTCATTGACACAAATGGCAAAACCCAAGCCTCAGACTCATGCTGGTCCCTCCTGTGTAGGGTCTGCTAAGCTGATTCCCCATGTAACATCTGCCCTCAGCTCGGAGCTAGACCCACACGGTATGTCTGCATCCCCCTCTGTGATCTCCAGACCAATCGTCCAGAAGACTGCTAGGGTATCTCTGGCTTCACCAAACAGAGGACCCCCTGGTGCCCATGGCCAGCAGGTGGCCATGCAGATGCCTGTGAGCACATCCCACCCTAACAAACAGATCAGTATCCCTTTGTCTGCCCTGCAGCTGCCTGGACAGGATGAGCATGTTGCTTCTGAAGAGTTCCTGTCCCATCTGCCCAGCCAGGTCTCCTCCTGTGAGGTAGCCCTTTCTCCCTCAGTTAACACAGAGCCAGAAGTGAGCTCCAGTCAGCAGCAGGCCCCAGTTGCTCCAACCATAACCACTGAGGCCACAGCACAGTGCATACCAGGTATGGCATGTGAGGCGACAGCAAGTCCCTCTTCCACGTGCATCAAAGAATTCCGCGCCGTCAGCACTTCCCAAACCATGGGCTCTGCTAGAATTTAGTCCTTTGTTGGTCTCAGAAAGATAGAAATAATGAAATATATTACATCCAGGTGATACTATAAAGGAAATTCATCAGCATTGAAGCCATGCATCCAGTTGATGTATCTTAGGGCTGAGAGGACAGCTGTAAGATTGTGCTGTTGATAGTGCATGGTTAGATTTAAGGTTGATATCTGACCGTCAGCTGAATTTTTATATAGTAAAGTTATTTTTGAAAGTTTTTAAAAGATGCTTTTCTGTCAGTACCAAGGTATTTAGTTGCTGTTTGAAGCCAATATGATGTTGGTAGGGTATATAATGACAATAGACCTAATGCTTTTCCATTATTATTTATTTGCCTGAGCCAACTTGGCATTGCTATTCATTTTAGTTGCTGTGGTAGTTTAAGTAAGTTTTTTTAAAAAAGCAATGAACATTTCTCAAAGAAGTATATGATCTTTTCTCTTAAAATTTCAAAGAATCAGGTAACACATTTCTGGAACATGTGAGCCTAACTAGAATGGATTGAGAGGAGAGTGAAATAATTGTACGAGGTCCCTGCACCTATAATTCTCACATTCTAATGTTCTTTAATTCTGACATTCATTTTGGGCTATATTCTATAAGGGGTATTTGGGTTCATGATTCAAGTCTAATAGGCTAGAAGTAGAAACATTGACAAGGATGAACAGACATGCAGAGAATATAGAAAGCAGAAATCTGTGACACATTTTGGTTTCTTTCAGTCCTTTTCCAAAAAGTCCTGTATTTTGGGAAAAGCTTCCTAGAAGCCTGAGGCACCTGTGCTTTTACCCTGAAATTTCCCAGAATTAAATTGCTCTACAAACATGTTTTTCCAATTTTACTGTCAACTTTAGGCTTCCCAAAGGAAACCTTCCATTTATGATTTTTTAAACAAGCAAGGTATGATTCATAAAATATGCACTGAAAATATTTATATCCCGATTGAAAATTCTGCTTTTCAGTTTATCCATTTTTCTTTCTAAGTTTTATTGAGATATAATTCACTTATCATAAAATTCAGTCTTTTAAAGTGTACAATTCAGTGAGTTTTGGTGTATTCACAGAGTTGTACAGCCATCACCATTATCTAATTTTAGAATATTTTTTGTCACCCCGGAAAGAAACCCCATACCCATTAGCAGTCACTCTTCCTCTCCCCCCAGTTCCTGGCAACCACTATTCTGCTTTCTATCTCTATGGATTTGCCTATTCTGTACATTTCATATGAATGGAATCATATATTACCTCCTTCTTCACTTAGCATGTTTTCAAGGTTAATCTATATTGTAGCATTTCCTTCCTTTTCATTGCCAAGTAATATTTTATTGTATGAGTATGACATATTTTATTTTTCCTTTTATCAGTTGATGGGCATTTGGATTGTTTCCATCTTTTGGCTATTACTAATAATGCTGCTATGAACATTTGTGAGAAGTTTTTATGTGGACATGTATTTTTTCTTGCTTGAGTAACTACCTAGGAGTGGAATTGTTGGATCCTATGGTAACTCTATGTTTAACTTTTTAAGGAGCTGCCAAACTGTTTTTCAAAGCAGCTCCACCATTTTACATTCTCACTAGTAATGTATAAAGGTTCCTTTTTCTCCACATCTTCACCAACACTTGTTATTTTCCATGTTTAAAAAAATTGTAGGTATCCTGTTGGGCGCGTGAAGTAGTATCTTGTGCTTTTGTTTTGCATTACCCTAATGACTGATGATATCGAGCTTTTTTTCATGTGCTTTTTGGCCATGTGTATATTTTCTTTTGAGAATATCTATTTAAATACTTTGCCCATTTTTAAATTGGATTGTCTTTTTATTGATTAAGTTATGGGGTTCTTTATGTGTTCTGGATATAAGACCCTTATCAGATATGATTGGCAAATATTTTCTTCCATATCATGGGTTGTCTTTTTCTTTCTTTTTAAAAAAATATTTTTCAAAATTTTACTTTAATCATTGAATAATGACATGGTCTTTGATTAATCTTCACATCACTAGGCAAAATGTTATCTTTATTAGGCTGGTGAAAGTTTTTATTCTAGGAAATCTAACTGTTGATATATGTAGGATATACGTAGTAGCTTTTCACTTAAATAGTTTTGACTCTAGTTTCTTTATTTGCTCCTCCCGCTGCCTTTATTTATTTATGTTTTTGTAAATAGACTTACCCTGAGTTTTCTATATTTTCACTTCATTTATATTTGAGGGTAGAATTCAGAAATGTATTTTGCAAAGTGGTCCAGTATACCAGTTTGGTAAGACTATTATTTGTGTCATCCACCCTTCCACTAACTTACCCTGCAAAAAGCAAGGTGCGAGACTTCCTTGCATCTGCTTAGTGGATAGTAAATGAGACACTGAGGCTCTTTACTAAACCATATATATCTTACTATGTAATTATTTGGGAAAAGAAATTCAGCCTATTTGAAAGAGAAATAATTTTAATTCCTTTATTATTGTGTATATTACATTCTCTTAGGTTTTTGTTCTTCCTTCATGGGAATCACACTTCTTATAATAGCTATAAAAAGCAAGCATGGCCAAGGATAACATGTAATATATACAATCATAAACTGTGATTTTGGCTTTACTCTAAGAAGGACTGGTTTGACTTGGAGTTGAACCTTCAAAAAAAAAAAAAAAAAAACAGTATGAAGAACTGGTAATAAGAATTTCCTAAGGACTGGTCCTCATGTTTTTATCTGTTTTCTGTGGAAGGATATCATATTGCTGAGATGTCATTAGCTTTAGAGAAACACTGTTTGGACTAGAAACAGCAGTGGGACAAATAAAAATCTGATTGACATTTTTCTTTTGTGAGAGGTGTATAGCGTTACTGTATAATTTACCTATGTTCTCTACCGCCCAACTAGATTCTGTGTTCTAAAGTTTTATTCATTTATTTGTGTTTGCATATTTATTTATAGTAATCATTTTAAACATAGATTTTAAAAAATTTAGACTCTAACATGTCCAAATGTATATGAATGACTTTGTACAGATGGACCTTACACAGTTAATATGTAAAGCACACTTGAGACTAAGCAAAGAAGAAAAATTCTGAAAGAACTGGCTGAAATCTAAATCAGGCTCTTTTGAAATGAATGCTATGTAAGCTCGAGTCTTTATTAGATCATTACAGAAGTACTGCATATCTTTAAATAATATTTTTTAAATAATAATTTGACAAATGACTATTCAGTCTACCAGAAACAAAGAGAAATTGTTCTATTTTTGTTTAGTTTTACAAAGGCCATTTAAATTCTATTCCTCTAGTGGAAAATCATCCTTATTTCTGTTCAGAACTGAACTCATAAAGTTAGAAAATGTTAATCAAGGTGTGGATAAAATCATTAATTTTCATGTCAACCCTGCCATAGTGCTCAATCCAAATCTTAGCAAACAATGAGTAAAGAGGACATATATTATTATTAGAATTATTGACTACCTACCAGTAGCTTGGATTCCATTAATTTTTGAGATTTTTATGTAAATTTTTGCCATTTGTCATAATGAAATTTAAATCTTTATTGCATTGATTTGGATTTTCATGTGTATATGTATATTTATTAAATATACTCACATACATACAGCTTTCTTTATGTTTTTGTGCAAGGTTCCCTTTTATTAATCAACCCTTTTCCCAGAAGTTTTATGGTAGCAAGAAATATTTGCTTATCAGATTTGTAATATATATATATATTTCTTTTGAAAATACACATTTTTATCTTTTCATAATAGATTCATATGTGTTTTTTTATATTAGAAATAATAACTCATAGTCTATCATGTGTGTTGAAATACATTTCCCACTTTACCATTGGCTTTTAATTTTGTTGGTAGCATTTTCTGAGGTATGGATTTTCTTAATTTTTATGAAGACTGTTCTTTGTCATCTTTTCTGTCTTTGGTATTTTGCTTAGAAAGTCCTTTCCCTACCTTGATATCACATAAATATCTATATTTTCCTCTTTTATGGTTCTTTTATGATTTTCTTCTCCTTTCCTCTCCTCTTCTCTCCCCTTTCTTTTTTAACATTTAACTCTACAATTAGGTATATATTTTGGGGTGGAATCTCATGTCATTATTTTTGCAGACAGTCAAATGCCCCAGCATTATTTGTTGAATAATTCCCATTCCCCACTGAATTGATTCATATACCACATATACCACGCTGTTGTTTATTATTGGGTCTGCTTCTTGTTTTCAATTCTGTTTTTATTAATCTCTTTATGTTTTCTGGTAATTTTTACTGTTTGATTATATTTTGTGCAAAACAGTACATTCAGAGAGAAAGAGTAGTGTAGGCTAAATCATTTAATATACTTTTTTGAAAAATTACTCATATAAAATTGAATTCAGTAAGTTTTAAGAAATTGATTAAGGTATATATTACTTCCAGTTGTTTGATCTCTGTTGGCACAATAAACAGTGGTTTCTTTTATCAGAAACAGAAAACCTGAGTTAAAATACATTAAGGAGAGAATAAATTGCCTTATAGTCCAAGGACAGATCTTCAAACAAGCTTACATCCGGGGTATAGACAGCATCTAGTTTTCCCCTTGACGTTTTTCACCTTGACTTCTTCCATATCAGATTCACCTACAATACTCGATCCCTGCTTGGACCCAAGATGGTTGTGCTGCCAGATTTCACATCTAGCAGTAGACAGAACCTATGTCCACAGCATTCCGGGTAACCCCTGACCCAGTCGGCCCCCACCCTGGAAATAGTATTGAGATCTGCCCTATGCAAACCACATAGCTGAGCGTGAGGGTGAGGTGGGAATGTTCTTCTAAGAACATTCTAAGTATTATTCTTGAGAGGGACAGCAGACCAGTACCTGCTACTACTTATGTGAGGGTTTTTTTGTTTTGTTTTGTTTTGAGTGTTTAGTTTTTTCATATGGGCAGATAGGAAGAGTTGTTATGCATTTCATTCAAAGGCAGAGTATACTGGAACAGTGTTCCAGAATGTATAAATGTGTATGCTTATGTAGAAGTATGTATAAATGTGTATGCTTATGTGTATATATATATATGCATATGTATATGCATATACATAGGTACACATTTTATGTATTTCCTTATTCCATGAGAAATGTATACCTCTTTCAAGAAGAAACAAGACTAAAATTTTGTTTTCTTGTTCACACCTTTTCCTCTAGTTTCCTGCAGGAAGACCTGGGATGTAAATTTTGAAAGATAAGGGAGACAAAGTAAAAATTCAGCCTTTTTTTTCCTTGCCATCATTTTCCTCCTTATCACAAAGGAGTGCACATCTGAAGATTAATATGGCAGGCGGCTCTGGGCTGAGACAGTGGAGCCTGGCCACTCAGAGTTTAGAATCAGATGTATCTGAATTGATTCCCAGCCCTACCTCCTGCTGGCCTGGTGACCTTCACTAAGTCATTTTTACTTCTCTGAAACTCAGTTTCCTCATTTGTAAAGTAATAATGTCTGTTTTGCAGGGTTACTGTGAGGACCAAATGCAAAAATATGGATACAGCCCTAAAGAGAGTACTTGATGATAAACATTTAATAAATGGATTATTTCCACCCTTATTAGTATTTTTATTTCCATTATCATCATCATCATTAATTGTGTTCATTACTCTTTAAGAAGTGAAGTAGATTCTGATTTTATGCAGCTATACCCATTCCTCTACTAAAATATGGTCCATGGGCCAGTATCACCAGCATCACTTGGGAGCATATTATAAATGCAGACTCTCAGGCCCCATCCCAGACCCACAGAATTGGAATCTGCATTTAACAGGATCTCCAGGTGACTCTGCATGCACATTAAAGACATTAAAGCTTGAGAAGCAGTGATCTAGGAAATGCAGGATCCAAATTATAGGCCACATTGTCCTTCCATCTGGCCACCCAGTAACTTTGAATTCTCTTCCTGTATGAGGGAATTCCCTCCTTTGTGCACCAGCACTTCCCCTTAGGAGAGGCCAGAAACTTACCTTCCAATTTTATATTTCAGCAAGGTCACAGTTTGTGACTTTAGGCTTTGCCAGTCAAATATACCCACACCAGGCTCAGGGAAATGCAAATTAAAACAACAATGATATACTATTTTACTCCATCAGAAAGGCAAAAGTTATTAATATTAATTATTGCAAGTGTTGGAAGGTATGAAAAAATGGCGACATGCTGGTGGGAACATAAATAGGTACAACTACTTTGGAGAGCAATTTACAATATCTAATAAAGCTAAAGGTGTGCATATCGTACAACCTAGAAATTCAGTTTTTTAAGTATCTGCCTTAGACTTCTTCATAGATATATAAAAGGAGATATGTGCAGGGATATACATTGCAACTTTGTGATAACAAGGGGAAAAGTCAGTTAACACCTCAATGTTTATCAATAGAGAAATGAATGAATCAATTGTGGTATATTTTTCAATGGAATAGATGAATCAGCCATTTACTAATATGAATAAATTGGCCAGGTGTAGTGGCTCATGTATGTAATCCTAGCACTCTGGGAGGCTAAGGGGAGAAGATTGATCGAGGCCAAGATTGTGAGACCAGCCTGAGCAAGAGTAAGACCCCCATCTCTACTAAAAATAGAAAAAATTAGCTGGGTGTGATGATGCATGCCTGTAGACCCAGCTACTCAGGAGGCTGAGGCAAGAGGATCATGTGAGCCAAGGAGTTTGAGGTTGCTGGGAGCTATGATCATGCCACTGCACTCTGGCCGGTGTGACAGAGTTGAGACCCTGTCTCCAAAGGAAAAAAAATATCTATATATGTATATAGATATATATACATATAGATATATAGATAAATCTTGAAAACAAAGTTGCAGAATATTATTGTATTCGAATATTATTAGGATACCATATCTTTTTAAAAAAACATGAACATTGCTATGTATTGTATGTTATTCAGACACACATACACACACACACTTAAGTGTAGACTGAAAGTAGATACTCTAGATGCGTGATAGTGGTTGTTTTTGTGGGAGATGGGAATGGATACATGGGAAGCTAGAACTGTATCTATAACATTCTTAAAATACATATTTAACAAATAGGACAAAATGTTAACATTTTTTAAATCTGAGTGGTGGAAACATAAGTTTATGTTAACAGGAGGCAACCTTAGCATAGTGTGTAAGGGTAGAACTCCAGACACAACAGCCTGGGCTTAAATCCCAGCTCTGCCCCTCCTTTTCTGGGTGACTTTGGCAGGTAAGTTAACCTCTCTGTGGCTTAGCTTTCTCATTTGTAAAATGAAGATAATAATGTATCTATCCTATAGGGTTGATACATTGATTAAATTAATCCATACAAAGCCCTTTGGTTCATGATGAGCATGCTTTAGTTAGTATTATTCTGTATACTTTTCTGTACGTTTCAAAATGTAATTACTTTTTAAATATAGATTGTGAAACATAAATAAAATTGTGGGGTATTTATGAAGGCATTATGACATTATTACTGAATATGGAGATTTTTTTAAAAAGCAAACTTCGTTACCATTGTCTTCCAGTGTACTTGTTTATGGACAAAGAATTTGAGAATTATCCTCACAAATGTTAACACTGTGAGTTTCCTCCTTAGGATTATGATGGGATGCTCATCATGGGAAAGTTTTTGAAAGCTCTTCTGCTAGAAAAAATAAAAAACACAAAAACAAAATGTCCTCTGTTATCTATATAGCAATTTTATTTCTGGGGTCAACATTGCCCGAGTTCAACAAAGAAAGAGGTTGTTTCCTTTATTTTCCTGTTGGGAAATGAGGCACAGAAAAAGTAGATGATTTGGTGGAAGTTATGGTGGGTGGGTCTCCTCTTTGTTCACTAAGAGGGATGGGATTGTTGCTTTGCACCATGGTCTTCTGCCTGTGTTGGTATAGGAGTAGCCTAAACTGCTGATTGCTTCCTCTTCCTCTTCTTTTATTTCAAGTCATACCCATTACTTATCCAAAGCTTAGGCTGCTAGATTATATCCTAAAGAGATAATTTATTTTTTCTGAGAATTATTTTTAAAACGACCCAGGGTTTAATAGGAGCATTGACTATATTGGGAGCAGAGATATAGTCAATATGTGTCTTAGTCTTTTTTCTACTAAGCATCTGGACAAGTCACTTGCACTTCAATTTATCAAACCTTTTTTCAGGATCAACTATATGACAATCACTGTGCTAGCTGGTGAAGATACAAAAATGAATGTCAAATCCCCTGCCCTCGGGATAGCAGTTTTAGAGAAGGAGGCAGAGAAACCAACAACTTCAACTTCAAGTATATAGAAAAAGATGTATAAAATATAGTGGAACATATATGAAGAACAGTTGACTCAGCCTCAGGGAACACATGGAAAGGTATTTCAGGTAGATGGAACAGCATGAGCAGAGACATTAGGGCATGAATATATGCAGAATGTTTAGGGAAGCAAGGAGTTGAATGTGGCTTGAGAGTAAATTTCAACCGAGCCAGGGGAGTTGCTACTGGAAAGACGGGCTGGAGCCGCCTGTGAAAGGCTCTACATGTAATATCACAAATGTCCTACATGGGGAGCAGAGGGACACAGTTCATTATCTTAGAAGATCACACTGATAACACTGGGGAAGAGGCTGGGACACAAGAGCTGTATTAGAAGGTATTATAGTAGTCCAGGTGGGTGGTGGCAGTATGTGCTCATATGAGTCAACAGTGAAGGTACTGGAGAGGAGGAGACAGGGAGATGTTTCAGGAGTTAAAGTACCAGAACTTGATGGCCTATGGGTGTCACCATCCCTATGTTCCCTGTCCAAAGCCACAGCACTGTTTTAGGCTACACCAAAAAGTCTTTAGGGCACAAAGATCTACAATGCAGTCATAATGTGAAGTCCTCTATGTGTAGGATAAACTAGTGGGAAGAGTTCTGAAGCATGCTGTGATCATTCATTCATCCATTCGTTGAACAAATATCCATTGGAAGCCTACAAAGTAAAGTGCCTGGTTCAGATTTGGTACTTCAGGTACAGCAACAAATAAGGCAGAAACACAGTTTCTGTTCTCATGCTGCCTATGCTCTAATGAGAGAGAGACACTCTTGCCCTCTCAAGATATCCCAAATTTAAAAAACAAAACTGTGTTTCAAATATTTGCTGAGCTGAGATGCTGTTAATCGAACTGTGAATGACTTTGTAAGACTAAATTAGTTGCCTTTAGATAACACATTTATTAAGACTGTTCCTAGGATGATATATGACTAACAGTGGTTAAATGAACAATTAAGCCACTATGATAAATGAAAGGCAAGTCTTTCTTAGATGGAAATTAAAAGTGTAGAGGCTGTAGGCAACCCATTCCACATCATAATTTATTTGAAACACTTTCAACTTAGCTAAAAATAGAAAACCTAGTTATATTAAAATTATATATTGCTTATTTTTGCAGACTAGTGACCTTTAAGAATTAAAAATATAATTGTTTACTAGTTTTCTGAAAGACAAAAGTAGAAAATCAGGTTAATTGCTTTATGTTGTACAAATGCACAGTTTTCTGAGAAAATATGTCTTAACGCTATTTTTTGAGTGCTTGCACATCCTTTTTTAGTATCATTTGTCTTAGAATTTCACACAAAAATCTTCCCAATTGGCTTTTTATGTCTTTAAGGGCATTTTCATATTATACCAATGAAGCAAAAACTCTGTTATTTAGATATATTTAAAGTTCACCTATGTATGATTGAGACTTCCCAATATGCAAAATGTACCCAAATACAGTAAACTAGCAAATGCTATAAATCTTAGAGTATAATTTTCTTTCACTGAATTTGGATTTGACTAAGACTGCTAGGAGGCCAGGAACCACTTTACAACTGAAGAGGCATTGACCTTGGTTTTCTAGATTGGTATCCATTCCTTGTGGTCTGAAAAGATGAAATAATGTACCACCTCAGGGCAGACAAGTCAATGTCAGGGCACTGAAGCCATAGCTCCAGCATCCCGTGAATTCAAATGTCATTCCTGTATCTGTTTTCATTAGAGAAGCAGCAGCCGCCGCCTCATCACCGGTAGAACTGCCTGACCATCTTGGGTCTCCGCAGGGATAGGCAGAGTGCAAGTGATCCACCTCAGTTTAGGTCCAGCAGTAACTTCTCTTTCAATCTAGGTCTCATTTATGTAACTAATGGCTTGTTTTCCCAAAAGCATGTCTTAGAACCAGAAGACGTATTTATAGAGCATAGCAAAAATGAAAAATTATGCTTCTATGGCTCCAAGGCAATTTTAAGCTTTATTTTGGGTGAGAACAGTGACCAGATTTACAATCAAGTAAATCTGATTTAATGCATCTTAGTTTATTGACTATTATGGTACACATATCAGTCTGTTTCTTCAGTAGTCCCTTAAAATCTATAGGATTGCTTTCTTAGACCAAGAAAAACATTTTTACAGCCTTGTTCAATTTTCTTTATTTTTATCAAGGCAATACTTGTATGTGGCAATCAGTAAAATAATATTGCTGAATAGTAACAATCTTTCACCTTAGTTTTCATTACACCATAATCCCAAATCTTCAAAGGAAACTTCCTTTGAGCTTCCTTTTTTTTTTTTTTTTTTTTGAGACAGAGTCTTACTCTGTCGTTGGGGTGAGATTGCAGTGGCAACATCTCAAAGTTCACGGCAACCTTAAAACTCCTGGGCTCAAGCGATCCTCGTGCCTCAGCCTCCCTAGTAGCTGGGACTATAGGCATGCGCCACCATGCCCGGCTAATTTTTCTATTTTTAGTAGAGATGGGGCTCTTGTTCAGGCTGGTCCCAAACCCCTAAGCTCAAGTGATCCTCCTGCCTCGACCTCCCAGAATGCTAGGATTACAGGCATGAGCCACTGTGCTTGGCCAAGTCTTCCTATTTTTGTTCCATCCAAAATTATGAACAAATTGCATATATCTCTGTTTCTTGATTTATCAGCTTCATAAAATATCCATAGCCTCTTTGATATGAAAGATGAGGACTTAACTCCTTTTCACTAACCTTCCAATTTGATTGTGAGGTTATTAAAATATACAAGTAACAAATAGAAAAATTAAAAATAATGAAAGAGGAAATAAATATACTTCCGTCTAAAGATGAGGCTGTTAGTATCCCTGTTCTTTCTGCTCTTTTCTCCTCCCTTCGTCTTACCATCATGTTATTTTCGCAAGTTTGTCAATATTTTCATTCTTTCTTGTGGCCATAACTAAGTCTTTTCTGCTTTATCCATAGGTTGATTCTAAATATTCAGAACCAGTAATGCCTTTTTTGTTATCCTTGGCAGTGTAAACATTGTTCGTAGCTATTAGTGTTCAAAGATTGCTTTTCTTTCCATCCTGTTGAGTTTCACAACATCTGGCACACAGAGGAGAATGTTCCTAAGGGTTGTTTGGTAGATAAATGGCTTAATCCATGCAAAGGGCTTAGAGCAATACGTAGTACAGAGAGTACCTCGTACAGAGAGTAAGTCTTCAATACAGTTGTCCACACATTATTATTAGTACTGTATTTCATTGCATCTGAAATGTCATTGATTGTAAGATGTACTATTATTTTATGTTCCACAGAGAAAAAAAAAAGCATGCTATCAATTAAATTATAATCCCCAGGAATTATGAGACAAATTTCAGAGTTATTAAAACATGAAGAAGTGCATTTTAGAATCATTGAAATATGAGATTCTTGTTTTTGTTATTTTATGTGTTTGTGTGTGTTTTCCTAAATTTTTGGTAGCCTTTCTTGACAAAAGAGCAATATGCCGTCATCATATCTGTTTGCCACCCCCGCCTCCAGATTCCCATTTTGGGCCTTTAGTTTTCCTGCTGCACTTTGAACTATTAATAGTTGATCTACCCTAAGCCTGTAGTAATCCTCCTGCTCTGAGGTTTCTCTTCGGTTGTGTCCACTGTTCTCTGAATTTCATGTTTCCCTCTTTTTCCCTCTCATTTTACTGGAATCCATCAAATAATTTCCCAAGAATGAATAGATAGGAAGTAAACTTTTGAGTCCTTAAATTACCAGAAATTCCTTTCCACTAATGTGATTAAAAAACATTTTCCCTCAGTACTTGCTCCTTTTACAAAGATTATAGCTATAATAATCGCCCAAATCTCTTTGAAAATTTTAATTAGAAATTTTTTTTAAAAAGCTGTCTTTTGTTCATGAATTATCTTTTCCTTCAGTTTTTCTTTTTTTTCTTTTTTTTATTTTTTATTTTTTTGAGACAGAGTCTCACTCTGTTGCCCAGGCTAGAGTGAGTGCCGTGGCGTCAGCCTAGCTCACAGCAACCTCAAACTCCTGAGCTCAAGGATCCTCCTGTCTCAGCCTCCCGAGTAGCTGGGACTACAGGCATGCACCACCATGCCCGGCTAATTTTTTCTATATATATTTTTAGCTGTCCATATAATTTCTTTCTATTTTTAGTAGAGATGGGGTCTCGCTCTTGCTCAGGCTGGTCTCGAACTCCTGAGCTCAAACGATCCGCCCACCTCGGCCTCCCAGAGTGCTAGGATTACAGGCGTGAGCCACCGTGCCCGGCCATGACTAACAATCTTGAGTATCTTTTCATGTTTATGCCACTTTTAATATAAGAATTTTAGGCCGGGCGCGGTGGCTCACGCCTGTAATCCTAGCACTCTGGGAGGCCGAGGCGGGTGGATTGCTCAAGGTCAGGAGTTCGAGACCAGCCTGAGTGAGACCCCGTCTCTACTAAAAATAGAAAGACATTATATGGACAACTAAAAATCTATATAGAAAAAATTAGCCGGGCATAGTGGCGCATGCCTGTAGTCCCAGCTACTCGGGAGGCTGAGGCAGTAGGATCGCTTAAGCCGAGGAGTCTGAGGTTGCTGTGAGCTAAGCTGACGCCACGGCACTCACTCTAGCCTGGGCAACAAAGTGAGACTCTGTCTCAACAAAAAAAAAAAAAAAAAAAAGAATTTTAAAACATTCGGTACATCTGTATTTTGTCACTCAAGTTAGCAGCAGCCAGTAAATGTTAGTACTTTTGATTTGAATCTACCTGTTATACATAAGTAAGCCTGTTACTTTACCTCCTTTCTTCATTTCTCAAAGTGATTTATAGAAACAGAATTTTATTTATTTCCCTATAAAAGTACACATAACTATAATAGAAAAACAATTAGGTACAAATACAAGGTAATAAAGTGGCAAAGATATATCACTGAGTGGTATGGCTCAGTGTTACCCAATATAGTCACATGATGATCCATCATGGTGCCAGCAGAAAATATTAGATTTCCTGTTTTTTATTTAAACTAAGAAAGAAATTAAGTTTTACTAACCTTTAGTATATTGGTTGGCAGTAAGACTGTTGTTCAAAGCATTTTTACATGTCACAAAAAGTTTGGAGACCTCTAACAAAAACAATGAAATGGCTTATTATAGTTGAGAATTTTT
Organism: Eulemur rufifrons; assembly: GCF_041146395.1. Lineage (NCBI taxonomy): Eukaryota > Metazoa > Chordata > Mammalia > Primates > Lemuridae > Eulemur > Eulemur rufifrons. The sequence continues at coordinate 266,582,992 of NC_090989.1, forward strand.
TAAAAATTTAATTATTACTTAATTTTTTACCTTTAGCTTTACTCAATAGGGAAAATAAAGAATTCTTGTTATTCTAGGATATACTGTTTTTGTGAATTTGACTTTTTTTTAGGGTTTAATTGAATGAATATAAATGTATCTTCTTTAAAAATAATACCTGAAATTATATTTTGCAGAATAGTTTTAGTCTGTAGAATATATTAAGGTTTATGTTACAGGTCACTAGCTTTTTAACACTTTGTATACTGTTATAATTAATGCTGCTAAATTATTATTCTCTGTTATGAGAAACAGCCATCTATCTCATCACTAAGAGAAAAGCTTTATTTTTCTGTTTGCCAGTATTTATAAATCGGTAAATAGAATGCTAATCCATATAAAATACTTTAATTTTTATTTTATAAAGAACTTTCCAAAAATGTTTTGTTATTATCCACTGACCCACTTAGAGAAATTAGCATCCTCCTATCCATTAGGTTATTACTTCTTGGATGGAATTTAATGAATATGAATAGCTTAACTCAGAAGAGAGGGAGGTAATTTATTAGAGTTTTATGCATTTCCATTTTTATGTGTTATCTGTTTTCCTTTTGCTTTATGTGCCATACATCTTTTGTTTCAAGTTGATTAATAACTCCTTTTGTTTTTTATTTTATTATACATTTTCAGTAAAAGATGCCTTCATATTTTGATCATTACTGATTAAGATATGCACTTAACATAAATTTAATGTAAATTTAAAGAAGAAATGGTTTCTAATCAAAAATGTGTCATAACTATTTCTATTGTGTTATAGCATTTCATCTCTTAAATTCATCAGATGTTACCATGTATGTTACAAGGTTACCAGGTTACCCTGTATGTACAAGGTTACAGCCAAAGAATTTCAGTAAACTCATGAAAAGCACTTTTCAAATACTCAGTTCTGTTTTACTGATGCACTGTTAACAAAAAGTGATTCTTATAATATTTAGCTTCCAAATGTTTAGTACATGGGGTCATATGCTGTTAGCTCTCTGATTACTGCATGCAAAATACCAATAGTAATAGCCAACACTTACAGAATGCTTATTATCTCACTGATTACTCATATTAACTCAGTTCTCACAACTCTTTGAGTTTAGAAGTATAATCAACTCCATTTTACAGATGAACAAACTAAGTCACAGAAAGATTAAAGTTACCGGAAGTCATACAGTAAGATGGCATGAGAGCTGGAATTTTAACCCAGGCAAATTAATGCTCTTAACCAATAGGCATACTTGCCGTGGTGATGCTTCTCATGTATGTCTGAGCATCCTCCCTCTTAGCTGGAAAGCTCTTCCATGACCTGGACCAACTTTCTCTCAGTTTGCTTTATTCCTCCAAAAACTTCATTGCCAAAACTTCTATTCCTGCTCTTCCTTTTCTAGTCCCAGTCTCCACTTGCTTTTGCTGTCTCCACAAGGATGGATGAAAATCTAAGTGTTTAACAGCTGAGGAAGACATGTACAAACGTGCTTCAAATGATGCCTACCATGTTGTGGTGCTGAATATATTTTTATTGAATGTTGAAGCAAATAATTTCTAGAAATGGAGATAACTTTCATTTTTACTCTTTTCTTTTGGCTTCATATTTTTCTTATATAGTTTTAGTGTATCTTTTCTGATAGTCAAATTAATTCACTTATTTAATAAATATTAATGACTGCCTGCTGTTCATTTCTTCAATCAGGGGTGAATCAGTGGAAAATAAAAGTTCCTGCCCTCATGGAGCTTATATTCAAGTGTAAGCTCCTCGTAGACCTTATATTAGTCAAATAATCACACGAATAGATAATTACAAAGTATTAGACATCCTGTGATAGGATAGAGCAGAGAATTAGTTGGGGTAAGGGGAGGATATGGGAAGATCCTCTAAGGAAGTGAGATTTGACTTGAGAATGAAGGATGAGAGGTTTGGAAACGAGGCCAGGAGTGTATTCCTGATGGAGGGCCCAGCTTATTCAAACTCTCTGAGAGAGGTACTGAAAAGAGAACACATTTGGAAACTGGCATGGAGGCCACTGTGCCTGGAGTGGAGGAAACCAGGTGAGCTTGGTTTCAGATGGGAGCGCTGAGGTAGACCAGAGCCTTGTGGGAATACTGAGGATTGAACTTTCACTTAAGCGCAATAGAAATTCATGGAAGGAACTTAAGCAGGGGAGTGACATGGACAGACTGGAAATTTAGAAAGCTCACTCACTCAGGCTGCTGTGTGGAGAACAGTTTGAAAGGGGGCAAGCATGGGGCATAGGGAATTCTCAGTAGGCAAGAAAGAAATTTCTGTGTCACCAATGGATAGTAAATCCAATGCCAATTCCTTATTCAAGTCTTAAAATATATGATTTTATATGCTCAAAAGGAATATGTCAGAAATAGTAATTTATCTGTATTAGCAGTAGTTTTTGTTTTGAACATATGACAAAGTATATTTCCAGAGAAAAGTCACAAAAGAAAACTGAAGTGTATAGTTAAGACAGAATGGACTAGACTCTTGGTAATTGAAGAGTAATATTTTTAATTAAAAATTTAAATTGGAAAAATATGCATCACAGTGTATCCAGTGGCTATCTTTGGATGATGGATTTACAGACTGTTTTTGCTCTCTTCTTTGTGCCTTTTGTATTTTCTAAGGAAAATTTTTATATTAACCATATATGACTTTTATGGTAAAACAAATGAAGTTATTTTTATTAGGGGAAAAATACATAATATAACTTTTTCCTTATCTGAAGAGTGACCCTTTAAACCATCTGTTTTTTAAACTTCAGATATTTCTAAATTAGAAGATGTTTATGCACAGCAACTTTGAGGGTTTGTAAACGCACTGAGGTGAAATGTAGGCATGGCTGAATTCCTGAGCTGTGCAAGGACTCTTTTTTCCTTTGAAAGTGATTTGATATCCAATAAAATTTTTTTCTGAAAAGTCGGATGTTGAAAACAATGAAAGAACATGTATAGATTGGTGCAGTAATGCCTGTTTAAAATATTCTGTGCTATATACTAATGAAGCCATTAAAGAATGAACTGAAAAGGAGAGCCACATATGCAAAGTGGTGGCTTCATGACTGAAACGTTGGAAAATATAAATGTCATATCCATAATGAATCTATATGTCTTTTGTGACTACCTTAAGTCAAGGAGTTAAAAAACAAAATTCTTTTTGGAAATTGTATATCATGTCTTATATATCAAAGTTTGATGGCAGCAGCTCACTATGTATTTTATGTATTACACCAGCAGCAGATATTTCAGACACGTCAGAAGAAGGTACTCTTGATTCAGTGTCTCTGGCATATAATAAAAAAGTGGGGAGGAAATTTTCTACAGTCTCTAATAAGCAATATATCAATGAGTACTGTCAGATTCTGTAGAAAAGTCCACAACATGATTTATTGCATTAATTATAGTCATGTGGGTTTCATGCTGCTAACCCTGCAAATGCAGCCACATTCTAAAGTTGATTTAAGAATATATTTTGGCCAAGACGAAAGGCTTCTTATTGTGATTAATATAGTACAATATTTATTCTCTTGTTCCGCTCTTCTTTCACCTTTGCTCTGGTGCAGAATGCTTAATTTCTTTTCTGTGACTTGAAATTCAGTTTGAGATCTGAGGAGCTTCATCTAGTTTTTATTCATACCTGTCATCTGGTCTCCTTTTTGTCTCTTGTGTCTTCTTAGGTTTCACCTACTGTTACATCTTCTCCATATGTGAAGCCTATTTGAATTTACTCCCTTCTGAGCACATGTGGTTAGCCCAGAGTGGTCTCTAGCATAGCAGGGCTGTCCACGGTTTATTCGGTCACTCCTACAATGCTACATCTCTTTTTGAGGGGAAGGAACAATTAAAGAAAAACCCTCATTTTTTAAATTTAATTTAAAAAGCACCATTCTTACAAGAGAGCATTCCGTGATTATACCCTTGTTTAGAACTGTACTGAATTCACATGGTGTGTCTGCTTGCAGTGACACAGTAAGCTTATCAGATCACAGGCTTCTCAGTCTTACAGAAAGGAAGGTCTCTTGAGAGCTGTTTTAGCGAGATTAACTCCAGGTATTCACATGTGTCAATGACAAAATATTCATTGATGATGAGTGCCTAACATTGGTGGCCTTTATAGAGTCCACCTTGGAAGAATTAGCAAATATTTGCCACAAATTAAAGCATTAATGAAAGAGGAGCTCGGATGAGATAGGAAGAGCTCAATTTAGTAGGTTGGAACACATTTTCTAAGCAGTGATGTTTAAAGAGTTGAACTAGATGACTTATATGCCCAACACTGAGCTAAGCAGTTTCCTGTTTTATTCAATCCTCATACAACTCTTAAGAGATAGTAGGTACAATTATACCCATTTTATAATTGAAGAAACTGAGGCTTAGGTTACAAAACTTACACAGATTCACATAGCTGGTTAAGTGGCAGAGCTAGGACTTAAACCCCCAGGTAGTGGCAAAGCCGGAGCCTTTAACCATTGACTACACTACCTATGTCAGATGCCCTGAAAAGCATCAAGCAAGATAAGACTTGAAAAATGGTCTTTGGCAATTAGGTAAATAGTATTGAACTTAAGAATAAGTTCAGAGAAATTAAGAAAGAAAAAGTCTGAATCTAATGGGTTTCAGAGGGAAGTAATTTTTTAATTCATTCATTATTTTGTCTAAATGATACTAGTCAGTCCAGTATGATCTTTGATAGTTTTTTTCACTGAACAAAAATCACTTAAATAAATGTTATTTATTTAGCACCTGTTCTGTCTGGGAAATAAAAACTTTCAACCAGAAAATCTGTTCCAGCGGTGTAGCAGGTGCCGTAACTGAGGCAAGGCTGGGGGCTGAGGCTTATTTGAAGAAAGAAAAGCTTCTGTACAGCAAAGGAAATAATCAACAGAGTGAATAGACAACCTATAGAATGGGAGAAAATATTTGCAAACTATACATCTGACAAAGGACTGATATCCAGACTCTACAAAGAACTCAAATCATCAACAAAAGAACAAAAAACCCATCAAAAAGTGGGTAAAAGACATGAACAGAAGTTTTTTGAAAGAAGACAGACAAATGGCCAACAAACATAAAAAAAAATGCTCAACATCACTAATCATCAGGGAAATGCAAATGAAAACTGCAATGAGATACCACCTTACCCCTGTCAGAATGGCCGTTATTAAAAAGTCAAAAAACAATAGATACCAGTGTGGATGCAGAGAGAAAGGAACACTTATACACTGTTGGTGGGACTACAAATTAGTACAACCTCTATGGAAAACAATATGGAGATTCCTCAAAGAAATAAATGTAGACTTACCATTTGATCCAGCAGTCCCCACTGCTGGGTATCAACTCAAAGGAAATGAAGTCATTTTATCAAAAAGATACCTGCACTCAAATGTTTATTGCAGCACAATTTATAATTGCAAAGATGTGGAATCAACCTAAGTGCCCTTCAATTCATGAGTGGATAAAGAAAATGTGGGGTATATACACATACGTATATATGTGTATATATACACACACATGTATACGTATGTGCATATATATACACATATATACGTATGTGTGTGTGTGTGTGTGTGTGTGTATATATATATATATATGTACACACCATGGAGTATTATTCAGCTACAAAAAGGAATGAAATAAGGTCATTTGCAGCAATGTGGAGGAAACTGGAGACCATTATCCTAAGTGAAGTATCTAAGGAGTGGAAAACCAAATGACATATGAGTACACATGGGCACAAAGCAATATAAAGGACATGAGAAACCAAGAAGGCGGAGGGGAGGAGGGAGTGTATGAGATAAAAACTTACCTATTGGGTATACTGAACACTATTTTGGTGATGGGTACACCAAAAGCCCTGCCTTAAGCACTATACAAGATATCCTTGTAACAGAAACACTTGTACCCCCTTAATCAGTATTTTGAAATTTAAAAAAAGGAAGAAGAGTCATTTTCTAGGTCTTCTGGTGCTGTGGTCCCCAACCTCTGGACCACAGACCAGTACTGGTCCATGGTTTGTTAGGAACTGGGCCGCATAGCAGGAGGTGAGCAGCTAGTGAGTGAAGCTTTCATCTGTATTTACAGCCATCATTCATATCACCACCTGAGCTCCGCCTCCCCCCACTCAGCCACCCCCTACCTGGTCTGTGGAAAAAGTGTCTTTTATGAAACCAGTCCCTGGTGCCAAAAAGGTTGGGGACTGCTGTTCTGGGGGACTGTGTCTTAGAGTATGCCCTAGTGCACCACATCTATATTAGAACCATCTGAGGACTTGTTAAAAATGCAGACTCCTGCACCCTATTTCGCCATAAATTTATTCCCTGTTGTGAGAACTGCAAAGTCATTGCCTGGTCTCTTTTACATATGCAATGTCTCAGCCCCATCTTCCAACACACACAGACCCTTGGGCTGATTTAATTCATATGTGAAGGCAACAGTTGATACAGATGAGAAAAAGAAAGAGGTCTTTTCCCCTGTATTTTAGGATCCTGTGTTGGTTTAATAAATACTGGTAAATTATGTGCTCTATTTTCTGTTTTCTAAATTTTTATTAAGGAGAAAGTTTCCCAGAGACTAGAATCACATAGCATACATCCACGAGAAATGTGCAGGTGGCTAATGTCTATTTAAGTGATTTCTGCTTCAGTGAAAATTACTATCAAAAATCATACTGGACTAACTGGTACTATTCTAAAATTTAGAGCTCCTCAATGTGTATGTGAGAAATGTGTTTTACTTCCACTATTAGAAAAGATTAACCAAGCATAAAAATAATTTGCTGGTCAGATAGCTGTAATAGCATACAAATCTGGCTTCAATTAGTGATGTTAACAATCCTAGAAAATGACCTGCTTTTTAAAGTTCTAGGAGAAAGCATAAAAATGTGCAAGGAGTTGAGTATTTAGAGAGAAAAGACACTGACTTTTTAATACATTTTATGGTAGTTACAAGGTTATCACAGTTTATTTTCCACTTTTAAAATAAATATAGCTCACTGTTTTTTTTCCCAGTAAATTGCAGGGAGTAGGAGCTATTGCTGTTTTCAAAAATGAAACATGAATGTTGGCAGTTACGATTTTTGTGACCACTGACAAATAAAATGGAAGATGGCCTTTTTCCTGAGATCACCAACCAGGGATCATATTTTTTTAAAATACCAAGATCATTTTCCTCAAACAGAGTCATAAGAAAATTTGACTTCTTTCAGATGAATACATCTATGGAAGAAATATATACAGTACCCCTAATAGACAACACCATAATATCAGCGTAATCTCTTTTTAAAGTGGAGGTTGAGGGGAAGGGACGGGAGGTCTCCATTGATTTTATGGATATATTCATTCTGGTATGGAGTTTTGTTAAGGTTTTATTTGTTTTTTCCTTATTCTCATAGTAAAATAAAGATATTGTCTTGTAGCAATTTGTGCAATGGCTGATAGGTCCTTATTTCTGAACAAACTAGCCCTGGGAAAAGCTTCCAGTGGTCTTGTAAGTTATTTTATAACATTATTATAGCTGTGTGTACCACCTGCCCTGACTATGTGAAGAATCCTAGCACAGGATAAGGTAAATATATGAAATTCTGATTGTGAGTCCCAGAATTTAATTTTATGCCACTCACTTTTGGTTTTAATGCTTTCTAAATGCAATCAATATAGTTGGTCTGAAATGGATTGTATAGTTACACACACAGAGTTATCTTGGTAACTTTCCTTTCAGCTTTTGTGTTAATCAATAGATATTTATTGAATGTTACTATTATTAACAGTACTTCTCAAGTGCTCTTCTAGACCCTGAGAATAAAGCAGTGACATCTCAGCTCTTATGGACCTCACAGTCCATTGGGGAGAGACAGACATAAAACAAGTAAACAAATAGGTGTATGGAAGAAAATAACAGCAAAGAAGGAATAAAGAATGTTAGAGGTGGAAAAATGGATGTTGATTTTATTTTATTTTTTAAAGCAGCCAGGTGGGCACAATGGTGTATGCCTGTAGCCCCAGCTACTCGGGTGAGATGAGAGGATCACTGGAGCTCAAGAGTTTGAGTCCAGCCTGAGCAACATAGCAAGACCCCATCTCTGAAAAAAATTAAAATAAAAAAATAAAAAGCAACTTCTTCAAATGTTTGACATTTGGAGGTTCTTTGCATTTAGCATATTCAGTCTTTTCTCCTTATGTATATATTTAATTACTATGTAAGATTTTCCATGTGGTCATCCCACTGGTCTAGGTTTTTATTTATTTATTTATTTTTTAAGAGATAAGATCTTACTCTATCACCCAGGCCAGAGTTCAGTGGCATAATTACAACTCACCACAGCCTCAAACTCCTGGGCTCAAGCAATCCTCCTGCCTCAGCCTTCTTCTAGCTTTATTTCCCACTCCAACCTTACCCCATCTCAGAACCAGAATCAACATTTTATAGTCTGCATGAGCATGAGCCAGACTCCTTCCCATCTCTTTCCCTTGGCTCATGCAGTTTCTTCCTGGGATGCCCTTCCCTTTGGTTATCTGCTTAACCAAATGATACCCATCTTTCAAAACCAGCCCAAGTCCCAGTTCTCCCGTGGATTAGGGATCCAACACAGCTCAATTTCTATTTGATTTCTCTTTCTTTCTTCTTCTTTTCTGGATACTTTTAGGACCTAGGGCCCATGCCGCAAGCTCAGTGCCTAATTACGAAGTGCCATGTATGGTCTTTTTAATTAGTTGTATGAGTGTTAGTCATCTCTTTAGCAGTGATGTCATTTTCATAACCATCAGGGACTTGCCTTTGACTATATACCACAGGTCTTCTTGGAATGCTAGGGGGCACACTGGGTACTCACAAATGTGGATTAAATATTCATTTAAACTGCAGCTTCATAAATATAAATCTGCTCACCAGATTTCTTTTTACCTTTCAAACTTAAAATACATTTTTATTTAATGAGCTCATGGATTTATCAATCACTGGTTTATAAAGAGAATTCAAACATCATTTCTTTTCTCTGTCAAGTGAAAAATGAGACAAAATACTCTTCTCTTAAATGAAAATAATAAAGGAAAAGTTAAACACCGGGAAATGTTTCTTATTGCATCAGATATATTGCTTTAATAAAACCATGAAGGGATGTGATAGCTAAGTTTGTTTTTACTTCAAATTGGATACTGCAGCCATAGAAGCAAATGGATCTGAATTTAAATCTAACATAAATCTCCTCAAATTAAATGAAAACATAAGATACTGCACTAATTATGAGTTTTTCCATGGCATCTCCTAACAAGAGGGGAAATAATTAGATTAACGGGGCATAGAGACTATGTGAGTAAGTACAGAAAAGCTGTCTGCATAAACACTTTACTCAGGCTGTCAGCAAGTGTTCCTGAACCGGTGATCAGGCTAGGCTCTTCCTGGGATCCCTCTCCAGGTCTCAGATCTCTTGGAAGTCAGTAATCTAAAACCTTTCAATCTGTTGTCTACATTTACTGAATGCTCATTTCATTGTACAGGGTTTTATGGGATGGCTTCTCCTTTTGAAAAGCTTAGAATAAATTTAAATGGTAAATATTATGTGTCTTGTGAATGATACAGGCAAGAAATGTAACCATTCATTCAAAGAACCAAGATCACCCATACCTTCTGCAAAAAGAATTTATCTACTCTCCCTACTTATAACCAAAACCAAACTAGTGATGCAGTGACAGCAAGGACTGCTAAAATAGTAGCCCAGCAGAGATGGTGCCGTGTAGATGCTCTCACATGGCAGAAGAGATGGAAGGCAAAAAGGGAACAAATGCTATGTCTTCACACGGAAGAGTGGAGGAGAACACACCCATTCCCTCAAGCCCTTTTATTTATAAAGCCCTAATCCCATCCATGAAGGTTCTGTCCTCATGATTTAATCACCTCCTAAAGTCTCCACCTTTTAATACTGTCACACTGACAATTGAGTTTCAACATAATGAGTTTTAGAGGACATATTATTTATTCAGAACATAGCAATCATCTTATAGAATCAGTAAAATCAATTGATAATGATTGCCTGGTGAGGTGAACTAGGTGGCTAAAAGACAAGAGTGGAAGAAGATTTACTTTGCTGTATATACCGCTTTGTAACTTTTGGATTTTATGTTTATACATAAAATAGAGCCCTTGATGTGTCCAGCTTTACCCACAAGTACACCCCTTTGCAAGGTGATGAGAGGACAAGGATCTGTGCATCTGTCGTCCACCCCATAACAAATGATACCTATTGGTGATTTTCCAAGCCATTTGCTCAACATCAGCTAACCAGAAAAATATTTTCCAAAATCTCTGTGGTAATCATATGAATTAATTTTTCCTTGTATTTTATAAAATTTCTATAAAGCACATTATCAGAAAAAAAAATTAGTAGCCCAGGAGGATACAGCATATAGGTAGAATGGAGCTAATGTAAGTGAAAGGTCCGGAAGAAAGACAGACATTTTTAAAATACATTTTTTAAAACCACAAATGTCCAGAAGTTCTCCCTTTCCTATCGTACTCAGGTTGAAGCTTGAGATGTCAGTCATTTGAAATACATGTGGTGAATCTGTGGATTTAAAATTCTTTTAATAGTTCATGCATTTATTCAGAACATATTCTGGGTACTTATGATTCACAGATGACAAATACACCAAAAGTAATTGACTTAGCAGGGGGCATGGACACTATATACGTAAGTATAGAAAAGTTGTCTACTTAAAAATTTTACTAAGCCTATCTCTAAATATTCCTTTTTCCTCGAAGAGGTGACAACATAACAGAGAGGTCAAGATGGAATGAAATAATGCAAGACAACATAAGTGTAATCATCTAGTGTCTCCCTGTCCTTTAAGATCTAGGCAAGATTGGCTCAAATCTCTATCTTACAATTCTTACAAACTCTGATACCTTTTTTCCATTGAGGGGCAGTGAGTGGGTGAGGGGAAAGATTGAGGTAGTGGTTGTCTTGGATATTTTCTTGTTCCCTCTGGCTCTGACCTCCTGCTTCCACCTAGGTAGTTCCGGTTATGGATCACTTTGTTGTCTGGGAATATTTCACACAGGTCACACAGACACGAACTTTGCTCCTGCCATCAATTTCTAGAAAAAGAAAAGAAAAGGCACTTATGCAAGGCAGAGTTTGTTGAAGATTTTCTTAAAATGGGAAGAGATCAGAAGGTTTATGTTGTAACAGAGCAGAGTAAATCTAACCATGTAGTTTTCTGACCAACTGGTGCTCTTAGAATAAAATACAAGGTCATAGGGTCTGCAAGGTTTTGCACAATCTGGCCCCAGTGGGCTTTTACACCTCTCCTCACACCATGCTTGCTCCTTATCACTTTACTCCAGGCACACTGTTACTCTTTCAGTTTCTCAAGTTTTGTTTCCATTGCAGGTACTTCTCATGTACTGTTCCCTTTACTGTTCTTCCATCCACTCTTTGCATAACTGTCTCCTCATTTTTTAGGTCTTAACCAAAAGGTCTTTTTGAGAGACCTTCCTAGAACATCCATCCTTAAGTGGTTGTCCTCTCTTGTAACACCCCTATCCTTTTTCTTCATCGAATTTGTGCCAGTTTGTGTAGGATTTACCTATTTGTGTTATTATCTGTTTTCCCCTACTAAATGGCAAATTCCACAAGTTCTGTATTCATTATGTTCATCCTTGTAGACCTAGCCTACTTAATTCCTGACATGTATCAGTTACTTAGTAAGTATACTTGAATGAATTAATGAGTGAATGAATGAGGTGGCTCAGCAGGACTTGATCGATTAGATGTCTAAGAAAGGGAGAACAATTATCGAGGATGGTGCTCAGGTTCAGGCTTCAGCACGTGGGTAAGTGAGGGAGACACTGACTAGGTAGAAGGGCAGGTTTGTGGGGACAAATCTTAAATTACATTTTAGGTCTGGGTACATATGTTGATTAGGCCGTTAGATGCATAGGTTCATGGGAGCCATAGGAAACATTCTGATGCCTGCTCATTCACCATCCATAAAATGTCATTTCTTATTGTTAAATACCTTATCTACTTAGAAAAAAATAATTTGTACTCACATATTTTTGTCTGCCATTCGTTCAGTTTTCTAGGCCTTTGAGATTTTACTCATACTCAGTTTTAAAAGTTTGTTGTTAATCACAACTTCCTTAATATAATGAGACCATTTTGCCCATCTCATTGCATGTATTTTTCATTAGTAACAGTGACTCATTCAGTTTGCCTGCTGAACCATGTACATACTTCAGAAAATTAAAAGTATTTTTATAGTATATCTTTTGTGTTGAAAAATTTTTTGTTTATCATTAGCATTGAACAACAAAGCTATTTAGAACTCAAGTTATATTTCTTACCACGTACATTCAAACAAAATTTTAATGACGTTTGACTACTGAGTTATCAATGAATACCCAAATCTTCAAGAATGTAACCCTTGTTTGTAGATTTCATGTGCTCAGAAAGCATTCAACAAACATTTATGGGTTCCTGTTTAGTCCAAGGCACTAAGTTAGGAACTAGAAGTTATAACAATCTCATTCAAATACAAAGAACTAGATCACAATTCTGGCTTTGAGAACACAGAACAAAGATGTCTCAGCCACTTCTCTTTGAAATCACTTCAAAACAAAGAGAAACAAAAAAATCATTTTCTTAAATAAAACTAGAAGTCTGCTGTAACCCAGAAACACAATATATAAAGAAGGGCTCTCAAATGCAGTGATCAGACTGGGATTTGAATATGACACCAAGAGTCGTGTAAACGTAGATCTCAGATGGAATTGGGAGACTAATTTTCCACTGAGGTGGTGCACGCTAAGTGGCAAAATTAACAGTCACTTTTGGAGGACTGGAATAATAGGCTTGGGTTGGTAATGAGAGCATCCCTGGACCCTAATGGACACCAGAGAGTAGCACAGGAGGCAGGGCGGAGTAAAGAAATGCTTACACGTTTGCTGTCTTCGTGGGAAGTGGTCTGCTGGTGAGACAAGTCAGTACAGAGATAGTTGAATTTATGGTTTGAAAGGCATACTGTGTACCAGAAAAAAAGACTAATGCGTAATGACCAAAACTGAGATTTTTCCTAGAAGAGTTATTGCCCTTCATAGATAAAGAAGTAATCATTTAGATGTCCAACACCCCCACCCCCAAAAGAGGTAATCAAGAGATTTATGAGGTGGGAAGGTAGGAAGATCAGGCCGACCGTTGACTTTTCTACAACAGCATTGAATTTTAGAAGACAGTTAAACTGATGTTGCAGGGCAGGGGGAGTATTAATATAAGTTAAGAATTTTGAACCTAATCAAACTATTCTGTTGTTCAGTTATAAAAAACAATGAAAGGCTAAAGAAATTCTCAAAATTTAAAGACCTCAGGAAAACTATTTTCGTAAATACTTTTTGAATAAGCTATTAGAGGACAAACTTCAGCCACCTGAGAGATAGAAACTAGCAAAACACTCATAGTAAGCACTGATTCTATCTATTTAATTGCAAGACCAAGACCAAAATATGGAAATTATTATTAAAATAGAGTATTATGTTGTTTCATAAATATTTATAGTAATTATTACAAACCATGACAGCGTGGAAATGTGTAATTTTTTAAAGTTGGGAGGGTACAGGAGAGAGAATGTGGTAAAAAGTATAAACCAAGATTCAAAAGATATTGTTTAAAGCTAATAATTCAAGTAATAGCGTATATAAATATTTGATGGTATAAAGGTAGCACTAAAAGAACTAAATAAAATAGTGGAATTCAAAGCTAACAATTACGAGGACCAAGAAAAGTAATATAATAGAAAATGGTTAGTTGGAAAATGAAATGGAAGCATATGGTATATTAATTTTGATATTGCTTATAATGGAGTATCAATATATGCCATATAAAAATAGAGGATTTAGGCTGGGCATAGTGGCTCATGCCTGTAATCCCAGCACTTTGGGAGGCCAAGGTGGGAGAATTGTTTGAGGCCAGGAGTTCGAGACCAGCCTGAGCAACATAGCAAGAACTTACCTCCACAAAAAAAAAAAAATAGAAAAATCAGCCAAGCACGTTGGCACACAACCTGTAGTCCCAGCTACTTGGGAGGCTGAGGCAGGAGGAGCGCTTGAGCATAGCCCTGGAGTTTGAGGGGGCAGTGAGCTATGATGACGCCACTGTACTCTAGCCTACACAACAGAGTGAACCCTGTCTTGAAAAAAAAAATAGAGGATTTAAGCTGGGTACAGTGGCACACATGCCTGTATCCCAGTGACTTTAGAGGCTGAGGCAGGAGAATTGCTTGAGCCCAGGAGTTGAAGTCTGCAGTGAGCTCTGATGATGCCACTGCACTGTAGCCTAGGCAACAGAGTGAGACCCTGTCTCAAATAAATAATAAATAATAAATAAATAAAAAGGGCTTGCCTGTAATCCCAGCACTTTGGGAGGCCAATACAGGAGGATTGCTTGACCCCAGATCAAATACAAATGAGTTAAACTCAGTAGAGACTCTTAAACTGGATCCCAAACTAAAACCCAGCTATAAGCTGTGCAGGTGTTACTGTTGTCAAATAGTGTATGCAGCATTTCTGAAAACAGTTGGCACACTAAAAAATGACAGAGCTATGGGGCAGACTAAAATTCCATACACCTTTGTAATCAGATAACTAACAGAAGGAAACAAATTCTTTTTTTTAAGGAACCTAATTCTAATAAAAATACTAGTATAGTTTAAAAGACAGGATAAATGTCTAATAAGTAATTATAAGTTACAGCAAATATAGGAATTTACTGCAAAAAAATTTTAAGGTGAAGTTATTTGACTAGAAAAGGATGTGAGGAAAATTTAAACTTTTTAGTGACAGAGACAAAGGCAAATTGCACAAAGGTTGGGAAAATTCTTATATTATTAATAAATGGCCAAATCGAGCCAAGAAGAAGAAAAGTAGAGAGAATGGGCATCATGAATAATATTTTATTCTTCAACAGTGTGGAGTCCTTCCTCTGTATTGGGATACTAGCAAAAAAAATCTCAAATTCTCCAAAGTAGAAAATACCAGGAATAACATTTCAGAACACGATGAAGTAAAATTAGACATTTTAAACAAAATTAGGAAACAAAACTGGTAGATAGCCAAAAAGGGTATGGAGGGAAGATTAGGAAGAGGAAGCATAGATATATAAATAATTAATGAAAAAAGGAAATAATCACAGATCAAACAACAATTAAAATTATTATAAGATATTACTTTGTACAACTCTGTACAAATGAATATAAAAGCCTGGGAAGAGATAGATGATTTTCTAGAAATTGTAAATCAACAAAGAGCTAAGCTTTCTCTCCCCAGTACCTCTTCCGCCATACAGCATCAGACCCGAATAGTTTCACAGGTGAATTCTACCAGAAATTTCATGTATAGCTAATACATTCAAATTCTTTTTATGACACCAGCATAACTATGATAGCAATACCTAACAAAAATAGCATAAAATAACAGACAAAATTTGCTTATGAATACCAGTGCAGAAATACTAAATAAAATATTAGCATGCAGAATTCAACAGTACATTATGTGCTTAGTAAATGTTAGCTAAAAAAAAAAATTTTCAGCAGCGCATTAAAGAATACACCACAACAACCAAGTGAGAGTCATAACAGGCATTAATAATGCTTCACCATTAGGAAATCTTTTAATAGAGCGAAAAGAAAAATTATATCATCATCTTCATAGATGTTGAAAACCCATTTGATAAAATTTAATGTGAGTTTTTAAAGAAATCCATTATTAAAATATGAATAGAAAGATATCTCTTTAGCAAAACTTAAATAGACCTATATCAATATGTCACTTAAACCTAAAGTTATCATTTTTTAATAGCAGACTTTCTCATTAATTTCAGTAATAAGCTACAACCCATCACTATTATTTAACATATTCTAGAGGAACTTGTTTTGGAAGTACATAGAAAAAAAGAAGATATATGGGGCATAAAAATTGAAAGGAAATGGTAAAATTATCATTTTCGTAAATGATATTATATGCTTGGAATACTTGGAAAACCTAAGATTATCAACTGAAAATCTTGGGCTAGTTGGGTGGGTACAATATAAATATACAACAATCAATAGCCTTCTTATATACAATTGACAGATAGAAAATATGATGGAAGAAAATATTGCATTTATAATAAAAACAGCAGCTATACAAAGTACCGAGGAATAAATAAATCTAACAAAAACTCTTCAAGATCTTTAAAAAAAGAAAAGAAAAGTAAATCAAAATATAAATTTAGAAGCTGGGTGCTGTGGCATGCACCTGTAGTCTCAGCTACTCAGGAGGCTGAGGCAGGTGGATTGTTTGAGTCCAGCCATAGCAAGACCCTGTCTCTGGAAAAAAAGAAACATTTAGAGATATGAAAGAAGACATGGAAAATGGGCAACAACAATAAATCTAGTCTAATAGAGGAAGATTCCATACCATAAATATGTCAGTTTTCCCTAAACTTAGTATACATTTAATTTTATCAATGCAAATACTAACAGGATTTTAGTTTTGAAACTATAAGAGCTAATTCTAAAGCTTATTTGTTAACACAAAAGTTTAAAAATATCCTGGAATGTCTGGAAAAAAGAGAGGAAGAAAGGGATTGAATAGGCCTATCAGTTATTAAACAAATTGTTATGATACCTTATTTTAAATGGTAGTATACTTTGTACTAATAAGGATACCAGTTAATGGAACAGAATTGAAGATTCAGGATAGACCCAAATACATATAGAAACTTAGCATGTGATAAAGATGCCATCTCATATCAATGATGAAAAAATAGATTATTCAGTAGGTAGTGTCAGGACAACTGGGTGGCTGTTTAGAAAAATATCAAATTGATGCCTACCGTATTCTTTACACAAAAATAAATTCAGATTATTAAATATTTAAATATTAAAAATGAGTATTTTAGAAGAAAACATAAGAATTGTTTTATGGTTTCATAGTGGGGAAAATTCTCTAAGTATAGCACAAAATATGGAAAACATTTTTTTAAAAGATAAATCCAATCCCATAAACGTAAGAGTTATAAATATAAAAAGCAAACTAAAAGTTCAGAGGAAAAAATACCACCATATATACCAAAGAGCTAAATGTAGCATATAAAATATAATAAGGTTAAATATGTAAATAATAAATATTAAGAATTAAGACTAAACATAAATGTAAATATTACTAAATACACCTAGACTTCCTGTAAATCAATATAAAAAAGAAAAGGGACAGAGGACAAAAAGAATTCACAGAAAAATGAGAAAATAGAGCTAATAAGTATTTGGGAAAAAATGTTAAATCTCACTTATAAAAGAAATGTAAAATAAATAAAACTATAATATGTTTTGTCAATTAGATAAGCAAAGATTAAAAAGTTTGATAATATGCTGGGTAAGGTAGATCACACCTGTAATCCTAGCTACTTGGGAGGCAGAGGCGGGAGGATTGCTTAATGCCAGGAGTTTGAGACCAACCTGGGCAACATAGCAAGATCCTGTCTCTAAAAAATTTAACAAAATTACCCGGTGTGGTGGTACATGCCTATAGTCCCAGCCACTCGGGAGGCTGAGGTGAGAGGGTTACTTAAGCCTAAGAGTTGGAGGCTGTGGTGATGCTACTGCACTCTAGCTGGGGCAACAAACCAAGACCCTGTCTCAAAAAAAAAGAAGTTGTTTGATAATACATTATATCTAGTCTGGGAAGGTGTGATTAAACCAGAACTGTTATACTTTATCATAGGAATGTAAATTGGTACAACATAGTGCAGGGCAGTAGCAATATAGCAGTTCCACTTTGGAAATGCATTCTGTATATATACTTGCCCATGCATCAGAAATGTCATGTATACAAGGATACTCATTGTAGCATTGTTTGTAATAGCAGCAGGATGGAAATAATGTAAATGTCCATCCACAGGGAATTAGGGAACTAGAAAAATGTATTATGGTATATCCATATAAAATATAATGCACCTATTAGAAAGATTGAGGCAACTGTATATGTAATGATATGGAGCTATCTCTAATACATAATTAATGATAAAAAGCAGAGTGTAGAATAGGGTGTATAGTATATTCCTACACCCATTTTGAAAGGAAAAGAATTTAAAGAATAAGTGTTGTGCATAGAATATCCCAGAAATTATACGCAATCAATTGGTAACATTGGTTACCATGAAGAGGGAAACTTGGTGACAAAGTGATGGGATGGGAAGGTGACTTACTTTCACTCTATACCCATTTTGTAGCTTTTAGATATTGTACCGTATGTGCTTGTATTGCCTGTTCAAATTTTATTAACTAAAATCAAATGGGTCATGATCTAAATTGAAAAAAAAAATAATCTTAATTTCTATCTCAGAACATATAGGTGGAAGTTCTAGTGGATGGCAGATCAAAATGTGAAATCAATTCTATGTGGATCGTAGATTGAAATGTATGTGAAAAGTAAAACAGTAAAGCTTTTGGAAGAAATGGAAGATCTTCCATGACCTTGGAATAAGCAAGATTTTTTAACAGGACACAAAGCATGGACCATAAAGGAAAAAAAAATTGGATAAATTGGACTGTATTAAGATTAGGAACTCTTGTTCATTAAAAGACACCATTAAGAAAGTGAAAAGGCAAGCCACAGACTGGGAGAAGATATTGTAATACATTTATCTGACAAAGACTCATATCCAGAATATGTTAAAACCTCCTACAAACAGTAAGAAAAGAACAGACAATCCGATAGAGAAAAATGGGCACAATATTTGAACAGACACTTCACAAAAGAAGTTATCCAAATGGCCACTAAACATGAAGAGGTGTTCAACATCATTAGTCATCAGGGAAATGAAAATGAAAACCACACTGCAGTACCACTACATGCCCAACAGGATGGCTAAAATAAGAAAGAGTAACAGTATTTAGTGTTGCTGAAGATACGGAGCACCTTTTCCTATCATGGGAAAAGTAAATTGGTACAACCACT
This sequence comes from Eulemur rufifrons, assembly GCF_041146395.1. Taxonomy (NCBI): domain Eukaryota; kingdom Metazoa; phylum Chordata; class Mammalia; order Primates; family Lemuridae; genus Eulemur; species Eulemur rufifrons. Next base: position 266,602,003 of record NC_090989.1, read on the forward strand.
TTGGAAAATTGTTGTCAGTGTCTATTAAGGCTGAACGTATGATTTCCTATGACCTGACAAGTCCACTCCTAAGTATACACCCAACAGAAATGCATGCACATGACCACCAAAGACACCTACCAGAATGTTCATAGCAGTTTTATTGGAAATAGCCAAAAACTGAAAACTAATAGAATACAGTGTCCAATAGAATGGAAAAACAAACACGATATATTCACATAATGGAATGTTACACAGCAATGAGGATAAATTATCTACAAATATACAACAATGTGGATGAAACTCACAAACATGATATTGAGCAAAAGAAGCCAGATACAAAAGAGTTTGCCTTCTAAGAGTCCATTCATATGTTTTACAATAATAGACCAAAGAAACCTATGATGTTTCAAGTCAGGGTAGCCGTTTTTCTTGGTGAGAGGGAATGACCGGAAGAAGAGACACGAGGAAGGCTTCTGGGGTGCTGATGGTGGTCTTTTTCTTGATCTGGGTGCTGGATTCACAAGTGTATTCAGTTTATGAAAATTAATCGTATGCACTTAATGACTAGTCTATTTCATTGTATGTATGTTACAGCTAATAAAAAGTTTTTAAAAGGAATGGATCAGAAAATTTTCTAAAAATAGAGATAAATGCAAGATAATTGTAATAGTTCTGTATTTGATTGTCGATCTTCTCTGGTCTTATTTGATTTTGTTATTAGCTGAAAAAGTTATTACTTGAGTTTAAAATATTTCCTTCCCGTTATTCATGTATGAATGAGGGTGTCTTTACCCTTCTAACCTCGTGGGGCACATTCCAAGCTGTTCAGAAAGGATATGACAGTGGGATGTTTCTCTTTAGTTTTATTTCCCTGCAGATGGAATGGCTGATTCTTAACAAAGATTGGGGATTCCCTCCTCTTAACAAAGGAGGGAAAGGCTTGAAAACAAGGCTGGGCTGAGGATGAGTTTAAAAGATGTGAATTAGTCAGTCAACTTTGAATGTGTTAACATGGTGCTAAAAATGCAGAGGAGATCCAGAATAGAACTGGCCATCTCACCCAGGGAACCGTTGTAGGTGATGACACCCAGGCCAGCACTCCAGATCCTTCCATAGTTATCTTCACCAGTTCTACTTACTGCAGACTAACTAAGGCTGCTGAATTAAGCCCAACAGACTTAAACTTTTTTGCTCACGTGTCCTTTAAAAGAACTTTGAAAAACCTCTATACCAATCGTTTACTTTTAAATTGACCCCCAAAGGTTTTCAAAATAAATTTCAATCAGTTTAGTCTTCCAAAAACGAGGTAGAAAGTAGTGAATATTTTATAACATGAAGATGAGGTTCAACTGTAACTAGAATGACTATTTCATGATATGATTTGATAAGTTATTAAATACCTTGTAAATTAAAAACATACTGAATTAGCTGAAAGAAATGAATACAATTTTAAGCCATTACTTTATCATGAAATCTTTGATAGTCCTGAAGAATATTCCAGTTCTAGTTAAAAGAATCAACCTCACTAACCTATAACCCCTTCATATGTCTTGAATTTAGAACACCCCAATTCAGGCCTAAAGCCCTGTTTCTAATGGCAGGTTTCGCCTCTATCAGAATATGCCTAAAACAGAGAAAGACAGGAAATGCTGTAGGTTTGTTCACTGATTTATACATTTTGTTTGGCTCCTCAAAGTCTTTTACACCCCAGAGCATGTCTCATAGTAGATTTCGCAACATATGTCAGTCTTCATCTCAGACACGTACTATTAGGAAAGATCCCATGTGAAAGTTGAGGAGCTGGAAGATTTCCCCCTAAAGTTGTCTGTGAATGTTTACTTCTTAGAAAGTTTGTTTGAAGTTTGAAGACTGCTATGATAGATATTTGAACAAGTAGCCAAAATAAACATGTGCTGGTCCCTTTGGCTTTACATGGAAACAGTCAAGGAAGCCAGCATTGTAAAAGATTACATTCAACCTGTGGCTTCTGTGTTTTTGATGGAAAGATAAGCATTTTTATTGTTGACATATAAATAATTTCTACTGGAAGAAAATAGCATAACTGAAAGTTAAATCTATTGAGGCATAAAATATGCTTTTATATATTTGAATTTTGGAAATGTGATCTCTCAAAAATGGGCCTACAAAAATATCTAACTAATTTAGAGAATTTCATTTTATAAAGTTATGTGGATTTTGGCAATTATATCTTAACAATTGTCATTTTATAATAACATGGTTATTCATAAATATGTATAATAGTACAAAAAGTAGTGTGTGGTTTTTTGTTTTTGTTTTTCTTTTGAGACAGACTCTTGTTCTGTCACCCCGGGTGGAGTGCAGTGGTGTCATCATAGCTCACTGCAACCTCAAACTCCTGGGCTCAAGCAATCCTCCTGCCTCAGCCTCCCGACCAGCTGGGACTACAGGTGCACGCCATCACCCCCAGCTAATTTTTCTATTTTTAGTAGTGATGGGGTCTCGCTCTTGTTCAGGCCGGTCTCAAACTCCTGAGCTCAGGCAGTCCTCCTACCTCAGCCTCCTAGAGTGCTAGGATTACAAGCCTGAGCCACCGTGCCCAGCCAAAAAGTAGTGTGTTTGTTGAATAAAATTCAGTTTATTAGAAATCTTATTTTAATTGCTGAATGTGGTAATTATAAGACTTCCATTGAGCAACCTTTCAAGTTAAAGTTTTCCTAAATAAGATAATTGGGATAAACCAAATACTTTTTGTCTTATACTTTAGAATCAGAAATTACACTTTTTATTTTGTATTAACCTCTGTGTTTGCCTCTCAGAAGTCAATAGGATAGTCTGGTTGTTGTTTTTTTTTATTGTGCAATTTCATCGTCAAGGTTTCTCTTTTGAGTTTCACCCAGATCATGTCTGACATAATAGTAGTGGTTTTTGACAAGATGTCTTTGTTGTTATTGTTAAGATCCTAAATTTAAATTACATTTTCTTGAAATGGAACCATTTAAATGATATAATTGAACTTAACCATTATAAAAAATTGGTCAAAATAGAGTCAGATTTCCTGCCTAGGACACAGACATTAGAACATTGTTTCTCAAAATGTGCTCTCTCAAACTTCATCCTGAGCACGGAGGTGCTGGTTAAAATGCATATTCGTAGGCCTGCCACCTGGTAGTCTGCATTTTGCCTGAGCATCCTGAGCAAATCTGAAGCACAGTAAATAAAGTGTGAGGACTGCTACTCTAGAGCAATGTTACTTAATCATGGATGATCCATACCAGGAAGAGGCACCTCAAGTCCTTGATGGCAGAATATAAACAATAAATTAATAAAATAAAACGATGTATCCAGGAGACATACCCACTTTCTTACATCTTGACTATAGTAACCTAATTCAAATTTAATTGTCTAGTCTTTATAGCTATGATGTTTTACCCTCCAAAATACCAAATATTTTTATCACTTATTACAAACTGCTGTGCAGTTACAAACAGAATACTTACAAGCTGTATTTACCTGAATTGCTCTAGAAGAACAAGTATCTAATTAATTGCCATAAAAGATCTGTTTAGTCATTGTTAGATAGAGTTTTAGTTATGTGTTAAAATAACAAATATAGATATTTTTAGTTTAATTCCACAAAATGGAACCAGTACGACCTCTGGTTTCACAAATGAAGTTACTCAGAATGAGTTTGGCAGCACTAACGGGGCCCTTGCACACTGCAGTAGGATAAATAGCACATTTCTGTTCCACGTTTTTCCTAAAACGAAAGCTGTCTCTACTCTCTTTCCACAAACCTTCATGCACTAAACTATGTGCCAGTGACGTGAGAAGCTCATTTTGCTTGTAATGGGCCATACGCTTGTCTAGTGCATCATTTGTGAAACTGAAATTGGCTTAGACAGGTATGTAAATAACATTTATCAGTGATCTCTGTAAAACTGATTCCGTCTTTCCCTTGTCATTATAAAAGGAAACTTTATTTCAGAGTAGCAAGTTCATTGTCTGAACTCATCAACACCCTCTCTATCCCTTCCCCCCAATTTGTTGCAGACCAGGATGAAAGAGCAGCTGAGCTCAGCAGGGAGCAGAACGAGAAAACCATCCGGAGCACGCAGACTGCGCTCCGCAATTTCCGTGAGTTCCTCATCTCCAAGTATCCTTCTGAAACAAGAGAGATTTATGTCATCCCTTGCAAGGAGTTGGATGCCTACCTTGCGTCGTTCTTTGTTGATGCCAGGCAGAAGGATGGGTCTGAATACGAACCCAACAGCTTGGCCAATTACCAGTGTGGGCTTGAACGGTACCTAAAAGAACACAGGTATGGCTACAGCATCACCAGGGATAAGGAATTCAAGCGTTCCCAAGAGGCCCTGAAACAGAAGCAAATTGAACTCCGCTGCAAAGGAAAAGGAAATAAGCCACACAAGTCCATGAAACTCACCTTTGCTGATGAGCTCATCCTGCGGAAAAGGGGACTGCTAAGCCGATATAATCCTGAGGGTTTGCTCAACCTAGTCTGGCTCAACAACACAAAAGCTTTTGGGCACTGCACAGGATTCCATGGATCTACCTTGAAATGGGGTGATATCCGGCTCCGGGTAACAGAAACAGGGCTGGAGTACTTGGAGTGGATGGGTCAGGACACGGGGGACCTGAATGCCAAAACCAAGAGAGGGGGAACAGACTCCCGTGTGTATGCCACCCAGCACGCCCCGCAGACCTGCCCTGTACAGGACTATAAGGAGTATGCTCAGCGGCGGCCTCCTGCCATGCGCTACGAGGATGCCCCTTTCTACTTATCCATCAAGCCAGTCGTGAACTTGGCGGCTCTGCATTGGTACAACTGCCAGGCCCTTGGCAAGAACAAGCTGGCCAAGATGGTGAAGACCATGTGTGAGAAGGGCAACATCCCGGGCAGGAAAACCAACTTCAGTGTGTATCAGAGCTGCAGCACCTTGTCCGAGGCCCAAAGCAACCAGCTGGTGCTTATCTGTAACAATCTGAGCCAGCAGGCCGCCCAGTCGGTGGCCGGGCACTCCAACAGCGGCAATTTCATCGTCTCCGCTTCCTACGACTCTTCCTCAGACACTGCTTGACCAGGTGGCTTGAGCAAGACCCCCATTTGGTTACTGTGTCCAGAGAAACTGTGATTACACACTGCTTCTCCTTCCCTTTCCTCTGCCCTCAGTGTTAATTAACTTTATAAAAATATAAATATATATTTTTCTTTTTACAAATAAGCCAATGGAGATAATTTAGTATGACTAACATAGTATTTATAGGCTTAAGACAAATGTACTTGTGGGTGATTAAATGTAATTACTGTTACAGACTTTACAAAACCATAGTGGTTCTCAGGCAACACAAAGTAAAGAAGGAATTCCATTTTGGTTTTTTTTTTAAACTGTCAAAAAGGAAACAGAGTCATCCTTACCATTTGTGTCCTCAACTCCTGCTTTTCTGTCCCACCCCACCTTTCATTTTTAGTGTCCTTAATAAATGGCTTTATTTTTTTAATTTTAAAATTTTTATATTAATCAAGAGGAGACAACACTACTGCTTATACAAAACTGTATTCAGCCAGATCCAGAGTATGAAAGTGTTGTATAAGCTTGACATCAATCTATTTACATATTCTTTTTTTTAACTTATTAGAATTTTAGCTCCCGTGCCTCATTTTTTTGTAGCATATGAAAATCTAGATGTTTATCTACCATCTTTTCTTTTGGGAGGAAGAGAGTTAGAAGGAGAGAATAAAGGTGCCATTCTTTTTGGAAGACATATAATTTTTAAATAATATGCAAAGTCTAATATCGTGGCAAAAAAGACTGTTACATAGCTCATTTTTACTGTTGTGCTTGAGCCTGAATAGAATGTTTTTTTGTCCCTAAGAAATCAATGTAAATGAAGTTTGATTATCAGATTATAAGAAATTTAAAATTACCAAAGCTTTGAAAATGTTCCCAAGCGGTTAGATTGAATATTAAGCATAAAGAGAAGGTAGAGAATGGAAAAGTCTTTAAAAATCTAGAAGCAGTAGTCAAGACAACAAAAATACTCATCCTCTTCAAAGTTCAAATCCCTGAATTATTTATTTATACACGTTAAACTTCAGTCTCTTTTCCCTACGGGGTTACTTCACTCTGTAGATGAGATCAAAGGAAAATCGACACTCATTTTAGGTAACAATATTCTGTTACCAGATTTTGCTGAATTCTAAACATTCTTGAAAATGTGCGAGTTTATTCTACATTAAATATAAATGCATTTATCTGCGATATCCTGCAATTATGATAATAATTTTGGTTAAATATTTGTGGTGGTTTTTCCAAGGTCTTTGTTTTCAAATCTTGAAGACTGTGGTGAATTATTAGTTAAGATACTTAAAAAAATAACGTAAATGTAGACATTAAAACCACAATAAAGATGAGCTAGGTTCCTATCCTATATAATCATTAACACACACAAACTCCAAACCTTTATTGGTTTGTTGGATATAGGCATTCTATTGGGAGCTATTTGTTCTTCAGAGCAACCTCATAATTCACATTAGCTGGAAAGGTAGGTGTTATTTTATGTATTAATTTATTGTATGACCAGGATAAATTTCATTTTGATTGGTTTGCTAAATCATCACAGAGCTGAGCTTGCCCATGGCTAGGCAGCTCTTTGCAACACTGTCGTAAGCATATAAAGACCCATTCCTCTAAGCTCTGACTTTTCATTTGGCTCAGGAGTGGGAAGTCTGCCGTGGATTTTGTGTGGTGGAATTAGCTTCATTTTTCATGACTTTTCCTTCATAGAGAAGCATTCATTTATATATGCAGAGACAAGAAGAAAGAGCAGCGGATGTCTTGCTTTATTTTTTTGTATTAATGATGATAGCTGCCATTTTTGAGCCAGTACGTGTGCCAGCACCATGCTAAGTGAATTACATGCATCACATATGTAAGGAATAGTTACTAATTATAAAAAAATTAGAAAATACAGATAAGGATAAAGAAAACAAAATATGTACTCATAAATCTGCTAGCCAAAGATAACTACTGTTAACCTTTTGGCAAATATTTCTTCAGACACATTTCAGTACATATTTATTTCTATATACGTTAGCCTAATCCTTTCGGCAACTTTGAAAAGAAGGTGAGTTATCTCCATCTTATGGTGAGGTCTAGATAGGTCAGTGAGATTATAGCTAAGGAAATGGTAGTCTGTCATCTCACTGCAGAGTTTTTCCCAGTGGCTTGAGCCAGAGATGGGGATACAATATATTACCATCTCTGAAGGCTGTCTGATTAAAAGGAATGCTGAGTGATCTTGCATGATGGCACTGTGTCCTCTAGTCCCCCCCTCCCCCCAGACATTTTGAATCACAGAACCTCTTTCTCCCAGTTCTCTTTCCAAAACTTTCCTGTTCTCCTTATTCTATAGCTGTTCCATAAGTGCACCAGGCAGCCTACTTCAAGGGAACTCTTTTTTTAAAAATAAAGTTATATTTATTGTGCATTACCTCTTGTTTTTAAAAAAAAAAAGGTCTCTGTAAAACACTAAAAATGTTATGCATTATATTTTTTAATTGACATAGTTTCTAAATTCTTGATATGTTTTTGACAGTGGAGTAAGTTTGTCTTAGGGAGGAAGGGCAGGTAGTATGCACTGAGAAAGAACTAGAAAATTTTGACTCACTATTTGTGTTTATTGAGGTACTGAAATGAAAATCTCTCTTGCTTTATCCTATTGCGTTTTCATTTAGAAGAATATAATTAAATTGAGAATGTGAATTATTTTTTATTTATTTATATTTTGCTATGATAACTCAAACCAAATAGGAACACTGTGACATTTAGATTCAGAAAACTGTTTTTCTGACAAATGGCTTGGTAGAACCAGAGCCACGTTATAGTATCTCTTTGAGTTGATTAAAATATGAAAAATTTGCAACTACCTCTAAATTTTATGTTTTTATCTAAACAATACTGAGAACATACCACTGCCAGATGCTTTTTTTTATTATTTGGTATTTTGACTTTAAAAAAAAATCATGTTCACACTGTGGCAGAGGTAGATGCCAAAATTGTATATCAGCAAAAATCGAACACTTCAGCAGGTGTTCACTACCATTGAATGTGCTACCTTTTCAGGCAATCCCATGGTTCAAATAAAACCATATTTGCAAAGTTTACACTTTAAGATCTTAAGGGCATATAAGAAATTCTCCAGTGTCCCTCACGTGACTCTGGAAATTTTGCACTGTTTATAACAAAAACACTGAACCCATCTGTCAGCATTTGGATGACATAGCTATGTAATTTGATCTTTCTTCCACATTTATGTGACTATATCTATTGAAAACCATAGATACTAGCAATTATTTTTAAAAACCATAATGTTTGAAGAAGAGATATTTAGGATATTTATCCAAGACAGCTTATTCTAAGATTCCATTTGTTACCATGGTTATTAGGGCTGGTCAGAATATCATTCATAAATATATATCAGCTATTTAAGATATTTATTTTTCCCTGTGTTAAATTTTCCCTATTTTAAATCACTGCCTGATCTACAAAAGAATAGTCTGAAAATTTTCTAGCATAGGTCAGGTCTGTTTGGTTTTTTAATTAGATTATTTTTAGCTGAAATTTTCAGAGCGTTTACTAGCGTAAGTCATATGGCTTAGCTCCCAGATACCATGAAATCAATGACCTTATTGAGATGAAAATTTATAGTCACATCAACAAATGTTTATTGAGAGCTAGGGTCTAGACACTGAGAGGGGTACAAAGATGTATAAAATAGTCCCTGTTCTCAAAGACTTTATAAAAGACATGGTAATGAAAGTTTTATTTCATTTTTGAGAGCCCACAAAAAACTCTATGCCAATACTATTTTGCATAGTTTTCTAAACTTTGTACTCATGCAGTTTGTCCATTATTTATTCATTAAATATGTTGGTTTTCTGCAGAATACATAATGCTGCTTTGAGCATTTTGTGGAGCATCTTCCTTAGAGCCTATTTTAAAATCAATAATAACATGAAGGCATTTCTGTACCATCCATGGTGTTCACATAGGTGCACACATGCATGAGAATGTACAGATCTGTGATCAGTGACTATCATTTATTGAGCACTTACTGTGTGCCATTGTACTAAGTGCTTCTAAAAGTTGTTTCACTGAATTCTCACAATCGTTCTATTAGGGAAGTATCATTATTTCTCTTTTATAAATGAGGAAATCCAGAGAAGTCAAATGGATTGCCCGTGTCACAGTTAATACAAAAGAGCATCAGTATCTGAAACTAGATCTAGATCCCATTAAGCCCGGTCCTTTTCTACTGCAGCTGCTTGTTCAAGAAGTGATTTGCTGTGTTCCTATAGACTCTCTGAAGTGAAAAATTATAAATTAAATCTCTAGTGTAATAAAAGCATCAGTGTTCATTCAACTCTGAATTGAGATCAGTGCCATCACCTGGCATGTTTGTTACACATTATTTAGGCCCCAATACTGTAGTTATTTTAAGATGGGACATTCAGCAGCGTTTCTTTCCACTGGCCACTGGTAGAGAGCAGAAGTTTGTGGCAGTCTTTAAAGAACACTTAAATTTGTCATGGAGGTGAGTGTGTATGTACACAAGGGATTATATAGTTAAGTGACTGTCATTTATTTTTACCCCAAATAAAACCAAAAACCCAGTTTCAGGGGAATTCTTTATAATTCAGACGGAAGGGGGAGGTTCTGAGCAGAGAGAACGCCCCTCGTATGCCTGTAAGCCAGTACTGCCATCAACCCAGCACTAAATATTGGCTGCTACCGGGGAGTTTGATCTTGCATGCAAATTTGGTGCCAGCAAATGAACAGTATTTAATAGAGGATTTTGTTGTTGCTGTTTGTTTTTGTTTTTTAGTGACTTATGATTACTATAGCAGCTTTTAGGGAAAAAATACTGTCCTTATGATTCCTAGAATTAGACTATGAAACCATTCAGATTTTTTCTAGTTTGTTGACTATCTCCACAGTTTAATAAGAGACAAATACTTCTGATTTTAATCAGCCCTCTTCTGACTGGTTTTCTTTACCTATAGGAAAGCTGTATTTTGATCTTTATTTCTCTAGCCAAAATAAAGCTATAATACTTAGCATCTATGAATAAAAACTCTCTACCATATAATAAAAGAAATAAATTTCCAAGCTTCTGGGGAAAATCAAGAGGAATGTATGATAATTTGTTACAGAAAGGTATTTTTTAAAAGGTTCATTCATTAAAAAATAGTTATAAATACTAAAGAATTAACTAAAGTTCTCTATCAGTCAGTTTAGTAAATGTTTCCCAAATAAAATTCCTTTATGCAAGATATATCTCTGTACATCTACCATATATGGTGCAGATAGACAGTTACTTATTAAGAAATGCACTTGTCAATGGCATCCTCAGTTTCTTGTTTTTGTTTTTTGTTTAATGTGTGGTATTCAAACATTGCTTTTCCTTCCCTTTTGGATCTGGCTGAGATGATGTGAGTGCATACCTTTTCATAAAGCAAAGTGATGAAGCTAACATAATTTTAGGGATCCTTGTCATCAAATAGAACTGAGATAAAGATAATACATTGCAGATATCATCCTGTTGGTGGTTGGTCTATTTCTAGTGATATAACAGAAAAGAGGGGATGATATAAATCACCTACAACTCTGATTTCACTTTTCTAAACAGAGAAAAGGAAGATATCAAAAATTTCTCTTTTGTAAATTGACTAACTGGGCCTGCCAAGGCTGAGCAAAAGACCTGGTTTGGGGTTTTTTGTTTGTTTTTGAGACAGGGTCTCACTCTGTTGCTTGAGCTAGAGTGCAGTGGTGTCATCATAGTTCAATGCTACCTCAAACTCCTGGGCTCAAGCAATCCTCTACAGGCATGCACCACCAAGTCCAGCTAATGTTTTAATTTTTTTGTAGAGATGGGGTCTCGATATTTTGCTCAGGCTGGTCTCGAACTCCTTGCCTCACATAGTCCTCCCACTGTGGCCTCCCAAAATAATAGGATTACAGGAATGAGCCACCATGCCCAGCTAAAGATTGCATTATTTTTCAAAAGATAGCATTTTATTTAGTACATTTAAATTAAGTTTTTATGTAAACTATGACTGTGTTGAATTAGAATCAGAGTATTAATTAGGTCAGAGTCCTGATTTGATCAGAATATTAATTAGGTCAGAGTATTAATGTAAGCTGTTGCCTTTGTTGAATTATAGTCACAGGGGCTAGACCTGGAAGGAACCCAAGAGATCATCTAGCCCAGTGATTTTCAGTGCTGTGAAGAATAGGGGTCGCCATGTCCTCTGGAGGGAGGGAGTGGAGAGGGCAAGGAGGTGGAAACGGCAAAGAGAACACATCCTCAAACGCAGATTCCCCAGGAATTCTCACCTCCCCTATGCCCCTCCCTTTCTTTGTTGGGACTTACTAGACTGACTAAGCTGCTGTTATCTCTATTATGCATCCTTCAGGTGTGCTGGCTATAAAATAAGATTGGAAACATCTAATCTACACTTCTTTAACAGAAGAGGGAACATCCGCAGAGAGATGAGATGAATGCCCTGGTGCTCGAGCCTTACCTTGTTATGATTAAAGCCAGGACTAGAACCTAGGCACCCTGACTTCCTGTCCATAAAGTTTAGGGAGGAAAACAACCCTACATTTCCACTGGGTTAGAAAGATTTTTTTTTCTTGTTTTCCAAATTGTAATTGTTTTTTAAACCTACCAATTTCTATTAGAAGTAGATTCAAACTGCTAGTTTCCAGTAGCCTATTTTTGAATGTGAAGTTTCACTTTTCATTGTGTTATATCTTGATTTTAACAACCTCTCCTTTTGAAATTTGATAGGATAATCTCTAAATGTAGTTGCTGTTTTATTCTAACAAACATCTCTTAGCCTACCCCATTTATATTTAGGGTTTTTTCCTTTTTTTCCCTCTCTCTCTCTCTTTTTTTTTTTTTTTTTGGTAGAGATGGGGGCTTTGCCGTGTTGTTCAGGTTGGTCTTGAACTCCTGGCCTCAAGCCATCCTCCCACCTTGGCCTCCCAAAGTACTGGGATTACAGGTGTGACCCACCATGCCCAGCCTATATTTAGTTTTCAATTATGGAGGGAAAATAAACTATCCACAATCTTCAAGTATATGAAGTCCAGTTATAAATAGTGAACTAGAAAGTAAATTTTTGTTTAATTTGGTATTCACTTGGATATCCAGCTGCATAGCATCTATATTACTGGTTTTGAATGGAGTCTGCAATATCCTTTTTCAGTCCAGGAAAAGTTTTAAAACTCATATTTGAAAGTTTGGGACATACCCTCAGTCAAGAGGATCAAATTTCTGTCAACATAATTAGGATGTTTCTGAAGTAAATTTGTTTAGAAATACTAAGGGGAAAAATGGGAACTAATGAAAGAGTCCTACAGCAGGAAGATGTAGAAATAACAAACTGTATTTCTCTGTATTGCTTATTCTGAAACAGAATTCAAGCATAAATATTAAAAATTTCACAATTTTTATTTTACAAATTACATTTACAAGATCATAGTTGAAAAAAGATCAAATTCTAGGTTGTTTAAAAAAGGTACAATGTAATTATTTGTCTTTTTGTGGAATGTTGAATTTTGCTAGATTTCTAATGTTTGTCTTAGTATTACACTGGAATTAGAGAGCATTTTTACCATTATGCATTCATTTCAACAAGAGCTTTGAAAATGCTTTGGCATAATTTATTTGTTTGTGGTAAATAGGATTAGGAAGATAGGAATCAGCAATATAGACTCCTAACAGTAATTGTGCATACTGTATTTAGTGATTTTTATGCCTGTTTATTTTCTGTAATTCTCATATTTTATAAATCAAATATCTTAGTATACTTCCACTAGGAATTAATTTATAATTGATTATTTATACTGGATGAAGTAGCAGGTCCATGTTTAGTATTAATCCACTCAGATTAACTTTATCTAACTGAACTTTTATATCTACAGTCCATTATATTACAACTTTTTAAATAACATTTTTAACAAGAGACCTTTGTTTTATAAAGCATTTGTTACAAAAAAAAACCCCATCTTGCCAAAAACCATTACAATTTCTATGCATTGTGTAATATTCAGTGATGTCATTGTTGAGATTTTGCATGTTGTTATAGGTGCTCTTTCATATGTGTGTTTGTGGTGTTTATATGGAACTGTTAACCATTGCTGCTATCACTTACTGTAGTTAAACTGAAAAACTGTGTCAAAAGGCTGTGCCAGTCAACATTTGTATGTGTAACTTGAGTAAGTATGTACGTTGTTGTTTAACATTTTGAGCCAGCACTTAGTGGCCTCTACAGAAGGAAATATTGTAGTTGTCAAAGTGGTGCCAAACTTGAAAATCTTGTGTCATATGTGTAATTCCAGGCTAGTGACCTAGCTTTTCTCCCATACTTTACCAACTCTTTAAAAACAAAACATTTGCAAAAAGAGAAAGAAAGCAACAATTCTAAACTTTTCTAGTGCTCCCTCCCTTGGTGTTTTGAATCTTTTTTTTCTTCTGATACTTGAACACTTTACAGAAAAATCCAATAGAATGACAATAGAGCAGCAGAATTTCCCTTGATCTGGATATTTTTAAGCTGAACAATTGTAACAACAGAGTGCTATGAGGTACAGACATTATTTTTGTTGGTTTCCATGGCTTATTGTTTGAACTGCATTTAATAAGAGTATTTAGTATTTTATTTTCTTTATAAGGGACCATTGAAGCCTCGCAATTCCAAATGTCAACTTTAACATTCAGCATTTGCATGGACTTATTTAACATATTTGGTTGCCTTATGACCGTCAGGATTTTTTCATGCCCACCTGTCTAGCTTGGTTCCTGGTGTTTCCATCTCTTGCCTCAGCAATTCCAAACACACTCTGAAAGTGGAGAGAAAATTGTTTGAACAGATTAACTCTACTGTACATTGTTAAAATTCAACATTTTATGGGGGAAATATCATTATACTTTTATTTATACTTTTAAAAGGGAGGGAAAGCTATCATAAAATGTTAAAGAAAGAGGGCTGCTTCCTGAAGAGCCTTTTTTACACCAACATGCCAAAACTCCTCACTTCATGCAGGGTTTCCTTCTGTCAGTTCAATGGGCTTATAATTATAAGATTCCTTTAATAAAGGGATAATCTCCTGAATTATAGAGAGGCTTTTTGTGTGACTGTCAGATACATAGCGACAGCCAAAGCTGTATTTGGACACATTTCTGCTGAAATTACTGATTTAATTCTAAGAATATTAAAACTAATTCATCAAGGCCCCTACCACTTCTTTGCTTAAAGGAAAAGAAAGGCAGATTTTAGCTGTGAGCCTTTTTTCTAGAATATGCTTTAAACATTTGCCACTAAGTGAGGGGATAAAGCAATAAAAAGAAATTCAATTATGTGTGGTCTAAAGAAATTCTGCCTTTGTCCAGTGGCCTCCAGAGTCACACAAAAGTATTTCTTGATTTCCTATATTAGGGGTTTTCAGGCAAAGTCTTTGCACCAAGAATTCCTTTTATATTTTGAACACCAAAGATGATGGCATGATATATCCTGATGATTAACAATTTCTATTAGATAGCAGTGGGCACATTTATTTGAATCCTGCCTTTGGATTTATTTTCCATCTTTGGGTCTTCTGGACATTTTGTATGTTTGTCCTAAGGCCTTTTTGCCCAGGGCAATTTTTAATCAGATAATACATATATACTTATTAGGTTTCTAATTTGTGGAGTTTCCAGTATCCCCCATGACTTTAAACGCTCTCACTGCTAAAATAGACATAGATTTGCCAAATTAACCCCATGGTAAGTATAGTTTGTACCTTTTACATTGTAATCTGAAAATGTAACTGTAACCCCATAGGCCTGAAACCTGGTGAGAGAGGGACTGGAAGCATGTTGATTCATTTATCTGTGAAAATGAAGAACTTTTGTGGTTTAGTAGAGTGAATGCTCTATTCAACTTCAATAAGGTCTTCCATCTTATAAATTTTTAAAATGTTTTGAAGGTTTCTTTTACTCTGTCCCTTAAAAGTTAATTGGGAATAAAAAGATAGATTTATTAATGTAGTCACTGTAATTTAAGACTAAGCATCTGTTTAGAAATACAATAACCACAATTAATACTTAGAAAAAAATTATGAAAAAATATTCTTTGAGGCTGCATTTACTTTCCCCCCATTTTCTAGATTGTTATTTTTATATATATTCTCTGGCCACTTGACTTTTAACTGATTTATGTGAAAAAAAGCACTGTGCCTGTTGCAATCAAATCATATTTTAAAACATTTTTAAGCTGCTACAATTATAATTTGTGAAAGAAAGAAGAGAAAGGTGAATTGAAATGGAGGGAAACTTCTGTTAATATATTGTGTGACTGTGATGCTCTTGGTCAGTTAATCCACTGGTTGATATTTGTAATAATAATAGAACGTTTTTCATTAAGAGTACACTATTGGTTTCGTTTTTATTTTGCTGCTCACTGATCTTTTACACTAAGAGGTTTTCATCTTTATCAGCTCACTGTTTTTGCTTCATATTTGTCTGTGTACTTGTGCTCTAATAAAATTCTAGGTTTATGTCCCAGTAGTTTATTCCATTGTGTGTATAATGTTTGCCTCTAATGTAGTGTAATTTTCTGTTGTTTTTGATATTTGTTGGTACAGCCTAAAACTTATGGAAATAAGAAAAGCAATCCAATAAAGTCAGCTAATGAGTGTTAATGATGTCTCTATAATGAGAGCATGTTTTAGTCACAGTATTTTGTCTATATTTGGGTATGATGACCAGTCTTCATTCATTTAATAAATTGTTTTCTGCAAAGCTGGCTGATTTTTGTAGCTACAACAAACAACTTAAAAAAGAAGTTCAACTACATTTTGAAAAAAAATTGTGTTGGCCTGGACACTGCACTGGCCCCAGGATACATAGTCAATGCATATTGAGCCAAGCATCCCATGTACTGTGTTGATCCTAACCACCGAGGGGGGTGAATCCTGGGAGGCAAAGAATTTGTGCACGTGACTGCTCAAACACAGCCCATAGGGTACCAAAAACCCTTTAGTAAAGGACCTACAACTGAATTAATAAAAGGCTTCCTGGAGCCCCAGGCCTGAAAAGCTTGTTAATGGAGCAGAAAGTCCCTTTCAAACAATGAATTCATTGTCTGTCTGTGGAGCTTTGTTGGCCATTTTTCTTTACCTCCAGTAATGTCCTTGTCCGATGCTTTTTAAATAGGTGCAAAGTTATACCAAGCCAAGGAGATGTTGTGTTCTAGACTTCCTTGTTTTTGGGAGAATCTTTTTAGTCAGTTATAATTCTCCACGTGCCATTATTTAGCACATATGACAGTGTTCTTTGAGCAGAATAGGAATGGTTCAAAATAATTATAACTAAGTTGGTTAATTTCAGACCTCATTTTTGTGGAACTAAAATTATTTAATAATGCAAAAGTATGTTAAAACATCTGAAAATGTTTTCTCTCACAATTATTTTGCAGAAGTGCAAATGTATTTCTTTCATGTCTGAATAATCCACCAAAGTCTTTATTCATAGCTGAGTATTCCAAATAGAAACAGTGACTGCATTTTTGTATGATAGTATTTTAGATTTATTAAAACTATAAATAGTTATAACTTTATCTTTTCATAGTAGTTTAACCAACAAGGAACCCATCTTTGAAAGTGTTTGCAAGTTATACATTTAAAATGTGACAAATTTTATTTCCTTGATGGGGAAAGAATATGAGAATTCAAATTGAGTAATATTTAGCTACAAATCAAAATATTTCTTTTTTTAAAATAGTTTTAATTCATAATCTTTTCCAAGAGGATTTCATGTGACTAAAATGGCTAATATGTATAAAATACTTAATGTTGGTGATATATCATCTCAAAAGATAATTTTAAACGTAAACACTAAATTTGATGGCAAATCTTTTCAGGCTGAATTGTTTTAAAAATGGAAGTAAAATGAGCATTTGCTTTATGAAGATTTATAATGCTTTAAAAATGCCAAGATAAATAAATATTCATTATGAATAATTTGGCAAATACTAATAAATATAAAATAGGAAATAAAAATCATAGGACTCTTATTACTCATAGATAAGAACTTTTAACATTTTGGTGTTTTATTTTGGAATTTTTTCTTCCATAAATATAGTTCAAAAATTATAATTAAATATATTTACTATTTGTATGTTTATAAAGATCTTAAGCCTTTGAAAGGGGATTGTTACATAGCTACATAGTTTTCCATTGCATAGATAAATATGTCAAAATCTATTTTACAATGCTGTTGTTGGATTGGATTTGTTTACAGTCTTTCACTTTTATAAATTTGCCCAGAATATCCTTGTGCATACATTTATGTACACCTCTCTCATTAAATCCTTAGGGTAAATTTCTAAAAGAGGAATTCTTGGGCCAAATAAAAAAAAATTATGTATTTTTCTTACATATACATTTCCAAAGTCCTAGTGATTTTTATAACTTGCAAAAATAATATATTCATATTATAAAACTTAAAGTCCCACAGAGCTAGTTACTGAGCTAGTTTGGTGGGTATTTAGCTGAAATTGCCCACCAAAAAGTTGTACTGATGTACACACATTATCCAGCACTGGTTGAGAGTGCAAGTTCCTTGACAACCTGGCTAACATTTAGATATGGACCTTTTTGTATTTTTGCCAGTCTGGTAAATTACACTGCCTGACTATTATTAATGCTTTTTGTTATTTGTATTTCTTCTGTGAATAATTGCCAGTCACATCTGGGGCCCATTTTCTAGTGAGTTATCTCTTCCCTATTGATTTTAGGAGCTTTTCCTTTGTCCTTTGCCAGTTTATGTTTTACAAGTATTTTCTCCAGTTATGTTTATTGTCTTTTAAAATTCGTTTAGCACAGAATTTTTAAATTTTTTGGTCATTTTATCTGTTTATCTACATTTTATACTTTCTGGGTTGTGTCATGTTATAAAGGCTTTCTTTCCTCGCTCCCAAAGTCGTGAAAATCGTTGTCTTTATGGAAACAGCATTTTTAAAAAGCCACTTGGAAATGTGTTTTGTGTATATGATCTGAAATAGGTATCTACATTTGCTTTTGTTTTTGCTTTTCCAACTCGATAGCTAATTCTACCTTTTATTGGAACATCCATTTTTCCCCAACAATTTGAATTAGAGCCTTTGTTATATACTCAATGTGTATATGCACATACTTACTTTGGACTCTCTTCTGGAGTGATGATCTCTTAGTCTACTTATTTAACAGTAACTTGCAGTTTAAATTATTGCAGTGTTATAGTACATGTTTATATTTTTCAGAGCAAGGCCTCCCAGTTATTGTTTTCAAAATTTCCTTCCTTTCCTTGTACATTTATTCTCTTAAACTTGAGAATCAACCTGACAAGTAACAACAAAAAAAGATTTTATTCAGAATTACATTGGATTTAAAGATTACTTGAAGAAATTAAACATCTTTGTAATATTGAGCCTTCCCATCCAGGTACATAGTGTAACAGACTAACTCTTCATTTATTAGATTTGTGTATGTGCTTTTAATTTAAGGATTTTTGAAAATTTTCTTATTGAAGTATATAGACAGAAAAGTGTACAAGTCATTAGTGTATAGCTTGATTAATTTTTATGAAGCAAACATATTGCTGGAACCACTGCCCAAAAGAGGACATAGAACATTACCTGAACCCCAGAAGCTCTCTGTTGTTACCTTCCTAGAGTAACCTCTATATTTTCACCATAGAGTCATTTTATGTGTTTTTTTGAATAAATGGACCCTTTCGGTATCTTCAGTGTCTGGCTTCTTTTGCTTAACATTATGTTTGTGGAATTCATGCATGTTGTTGCATATAGTTCATTCCAGTAGTCGATTCCTTGTTACTGTTGTATGATAATTCATTGTATAAATATTTTACAATTTCATATGCATATTATTGTTTATGGACATAGGGTTATTTCCAGTTGGGACTATTTATTATTAATTATGCTTTTATGAACACTCATACATACATGCCTTTTGGTACACATTTGCACATACTTCTTTTGGGTATATATTCAGGTATAGGATTTACTGGGTCATAGAACAGGTGTATGTTCAACTTTAGTAGATACCGTCAATTAGTTTCCAAAGTGGTTGTACAAACTGATGCTTGTACCCTCTAAGAGTGTTCCTGTTGCTCCAAATCTTTACCAGCACTTGATATTTACAGATTGCGTTTTTCATTTTAGACATTTTAATGAGTATATTTTAATTTATGTTTCTTAGAATATTGATATTTCTTCTGTGCAAGGCCCATTCAAGTTTTGTACATTTTTAATTGGACTATCTCTTTTCTAACTAATTTGTTAGATAAATGTATTACAAATGTCTTCTTCGACTATGTGGCTTGCCTTTTCACCTCCTTTGTCTTTTTCTTTTTTTTTTTTTTTGAGACAGAGTCTCACTGTGTTGCCCAGGCTAGAGTGAGTGCCGTGGCGTCAGCCTAGCTCACAGCAACCTCAAACTCCTGAGCTCAAGTGATCCTCCTGTCTCAGCCTCCCGAGTAGCTGGGACTACAGGCATGTGCCACCATGCCCGGCTAATTTTTTCTATATATATTTTTAGCTGTCCATATAATTTCTTTCTATTTTTAGTAGAGATGGGGTCTCGCTCTTGCTCAGGCTGGTCTCGAACTCCTGAGCTCAAACGATCCACCCACCTCGGCCTCCCAGAGTGCTAGGATTACAGGCGTGAGCCACCGCGCCCGGCCTCTTTTTCTTTATTTTATTTATTTATTTATTTATTTATTTTTTTGAGGCAAGGTTTCGCTCTGTCACCTGGGCTAGAGCGCAGTGGCTCATCAGAGTTCACTGCAACCACAAACTCCTGGGCTCAAGCGATCCTTCTGCCTCAGCCTCCTGAGTAGCAGAGACTACAGGTGCATGCCACCATGCCCTGCTAATTTTTCCTTTTTTTTTTTTTTTTTTTTGTAGAGACAGGGTCTTCCTATGTTGCTCAGGCTGGCCTTAAGCAATCCTTCTGACTCAGCCTCCCAAAGTGTTAGGATTATAGACGTGAGCCACGACAGCCAGCCTTTTTTTTTTTTTTTTTTTTTTTTTTTGGACCATTAGTGGTGCATTTTGATAAATGTCTGTTTTTCATTTTAATGGAATCCAATTTATCCATCTTTACTTTTGGGATAGTGATTTTGATGTCTTGTTTAAAACTGTGGGTACCCCACAGTCATAAAGCTGGTCTCTTATGTTTCCTTCTAGAAACTTGATTGTTTTACCATTCACATTTAGGTCATAATCCATTTGGAGTTGTTTTTTGTTTATGATATAAGGTAGGGATTGTGTGAGGGATTTTTGTGTCTGTGTTTATGACCTGAGTTAGCCTATAATTTTCTTGTATTGTTCTTCCATATTTTTATAGAAAAGTTATGCTGCCCTATAAATGAAATTGGCTAGTATTCCCTCTTTTTGTATTCACTAGCAGAGTTTTATAGATTTGGCATTGTTTGTTCCTTTAATGTTGGAAGAATTTATTGATGAAATCCCTCTGAACCTGAAGATTTCTTTGTGATATTCTTAATTATAGATTCAATTTCTTTAATGGATATAGGACTATTCAAACTTTGTTTCCTGTTCGGTTTTGGTAAGTTGTGACTTTTCTAGATATTTGTCCATTTTATCCAAATTTTCAAATTTATTGGCATCAAGTTGTTTATAATATCTTTTTACTATTTATAGGATCTATAGTGATAACCCTCTTTTCATTCCTGGTGTAATAATTTGTGCCTTCTCTTTTTTTTTCTTGTTTATTTGTTAGTCTTGTCAAATCCATCTCTTGCATTACTTTTTAATTATAAATTTCTTTCTTACTTCATTGATTTCTGGGGGTTTTTGTTTTGTTTTGTTTGTTTGTTTGTTTTGTTTTTTAAAAGACAGGGTCTCACTCTGTCACCCAGGCTTGAGTGCAGTGGTGTAATCATAGCTCACTGAGCCTCAAACTCCTGGCCTCAAGTGATCCTCCTGCCTCAGCCTCCTGAGTAGCTGGGACTACAGGTATATACCACCATGTCCTGCTAATTTTTCTATTTTTCATAGAGACAGAGTTTTTGCTATGTTACCCAGGGTGGTCTGGAACTCTTGGCCTCAAGCAATCCTCCCACATAGGCCTCCCAAAGTGCTGAGATTACATGTGTGAGCCAGCTACTCAGGATGCTGGGGCAAGAAGATCCCTTGAGCCCAGAAGTTCAAGGCTACAGTGAGCTGTGATCATGCCACTGCACTCTAGCCAGGGCAACAGAGTAAGACTGTCTCAAAAAACAAAAACAAAACAAACAAACAAAAAAAAAAAGTACATGTCTTTATTTTGCCCTAGCACTTGAATTATATTTTAGCTAGGTAATGCTTTTTTTCATTTGTAGTCCTTTTCCTTCACAACTCTGGGGAGACTGAGTCATTGGGTTCTTTTGCCATTTGGTGCCACCAATGAGAAATCTGATTCTTGTCACTATGTTAACAGCCTAGTGCCTGTTGATGGCTTTGTCTGCCTACCAGAAAGATTGTAGAATTATCTCTTTGTTCCTAGACTTTGGAAATTTCACCAAGATATGTTTATATGTATGTTTTCTTTCACTATTTCTATTTCACAGTTCATGAACCTTAATACCCTGAAGATTCAAATTTTACTTTGATTAATGGAACTTTTCATATATTACTTCTTTCACCTTGTCCTTTGAATTCTTAAGATGGATATTTAATCTCCTGGATCTGCCTTCCATGTGTCTCAACTTCACCCTCATAATTTTTATATTTTTATTATTTTGCCCTGTAGGAAAGATTTCTTCTAGATTGCTAATTTGTCTTTTAGCCACGTTCATTCTAATACTCAGCTCTTCTATTAAGTGTTTTTAAAATATATTTTTCCAACTTACCTTGAGGAATCTCCTGTTCCATTCCTACCTATCACTTTACCATTCTAAGAAAGCAATTTTTAAATGATATTGATGATGTACAGATTAATTCCATTTCTGACGATCTCTAAAGAAGAGGCTGTCTCATCCTTACAACTAATTCATTTCAAAATTTAGTAGTTCAAACTTCTAGGGGATATTTTCTTTTTTTTATTTTTATTTTTTCTCCCCCCACCCCACCCCTAGGGGATATTTTCTTGCATCTCCTCTGTCCCTTTATGTTTCCAGTGGGAATATGAGGCTCTGCTATAATGGTGGGGCACATAGGGAGAATCATATCATTTATTGTTCAAACCTGGATACTTTAGAAAGTAAAAGGGGCACTAATACAGTTACATGCAAACGACAGATTGGAGCACTCCTGGAAAAATGGAAAATATGTCAACCCTAGGCATATGTATCAGAATTATAAAGATAGACTAGTTTTTATACCAGGGAGAGATCTGGGTACAATAAACTAGCAACCCAGAGACAATCAATTAAGATCAGTAGGCCAGGTGCAGTGGCTCATACTTGTAATCCTAGCACTCTGGGAGGCCAAGGCAGGAGGATCGCTGGAGGTCAGGAGTTCGAGACCAGCCTGAGCAAGAGCAAGACCCTGTCTCTACTAAAAATAGAAAAAATTAGCCCAGTGTTGTGGTGTGCACCTGTAGTTTAAGCTACTTGGGAGGCTGAGGCAGGAGGACTGGTTGCAGTTTGAGGCTGCAGTGAGCTATGATGATGCCACTGCATTCTACTCAGGATGACAGAGTGAGACCCTGTCTCAAAAAAAAAAAAAAAAAAATTAATCATCCTGTTTGAAACTATAGTGGTTATCAAAATAAATCAGACTTAGTTATTCTTATTGAAGGTTAATACAAGTAAATTTTGAGAGACCAGAATATTTTTCATAAACACAAGAAGCTAAGTTACAGTCTTTTTTATTTCTATTTTTTAATTTTTTAATACATAATTTCATGTATTTATGGGTTACATAGTGATGTTTTGATAGATATAGTGTATAGGGATCAGATCAAGGTAATTAGCATATTTGTCATCTCAAACATTTTTCTTTGTGTTGGGAGCATTCAATATCCTACTAGCTATTTGAAGCTACAATATATTATTGTTAACTATAGTCATCCTACATTAGTATAGAACACTAAGAACTTATTCCTCCTTTCCAGCTGTAATCTAAATTGTCTTCTTTGCTGAGAATTTTATTTCTATAGTATCTGATTCTTTTGCTGTGGTGGCCAGAGTATGAAGTCAAAGAAACTCAGATCTAAATACTGGCTCTTCCTCTTACCAGTTCCATGACTTAGACAGCCCAGTGCCTGGCACAGAGAGAGCATCTCAGTAAATACTGGATGAGTCAATGTATGAAATTATTTAAACATATGAGGTTCAGTTTCCTTATCTACAAAATAGGGATAACAATGGGTCTGCTTACGGATTATAGATAATTTATGGAAAACCTCTTGGCATTTAGTAGGCATTCAATTAGTGCTCCGTATAAGAATAATAAATTATATACTAGAATCTTTTCATTAATATCAAGCAAGTCTTACAAGTAATAGGAGTTATCTAGGGTTACGGGGATGGTGAGAGGAATATACCTATTATACATGTCGAAGTTGCTTCGAAGAGTTGTTTATTCCTCTCCTGCATTTATTAAAGCAGGTTGTGTGTTCAGCAGTTCGGAGCAGGATCAAGACTTAAGGGGTAAAGACACAGTCTTAAAGAGCATGCAAACCAATTAAAGAGATGTGAACACAAAGAGAACACACTGTTAAAAAATAATAAAACAAATGTGAGGTACATATTGAAGGAGGGAATGAGGAAGTTGGGTTAGCGTGGGAAAGGTTAAGAAATGATTTGGAATTGAAAAAAAAGACTGTGTTTTGATTGTCACTGAGACCACGTGGAGATTACTCAGGCTATGTGTGGGGACGGTGCAGTGTGGGTGTCCTGGGTGCAGGCGGATCCTGGGGCAGCTGGAGACTGGTGGCTTGGGCTAGAGGAGTTCCTCAGTGGGAGCAGTGAAAGGTGAGGTGGGTTAGGTGGAGTGAAACCCAATTGCAGATCACCTTGGTAGTTGCATTAACTCTTCATTTTGCCATTTCTCACAGACCTCGCCAGTTATGCCTTGTTTGAATACAGAAACTTTCCAGAGAGGGTTAGAGCTATTAGATAGCAATGTTTATACTTTGAGGTGGTCTGCCTTGATTTTTTTTTTTTTCTATCCAAAGATAACAATTTGAACAGGTTAAGCCTAGTTTTAGCAAATCACAGGGTATAAAGAAAGGCCAGCTAATGGTTATGGACTAGGTTATCTCTTTGGCAACCAACACTTAAAGTGGACATATTGAGGAAAACCAGTCTTTATCTGAAGTAGTTCTGGCAATTTAAAATACATTCCTCTCCTCTGAGAAGATGTGAGCCCCTCTGGAGTATTCTTCCTTCTTTCCCTAATATTTCTTTCACTTGGCCTTACATTTCTAATTTGAAGGTAGTTGATGGGTTGTGGAATCAGGGTTTAAATATCCCTCTATTAACTTGTAAAAAGAATTAAAGAAATATGCTATTGCCGTTTCATTCAAGGCGTCCAATAACAGCACTCAAGACTTAAGACTATATTATAAAGAAATGATAGTTCTTCTTGTGCTAAGGATGTGTAATTTTTCTCTTTCCTTCCTTCCTGCCTTCTTTCCTTCTATCTTTTGATTGCTGTTATTATAGAAATGCTATTTTTTTCTAGTGAAAATTTTAGATAGACCATTCTTTGTTTTTTCACATTCATTTTTTTTCCCCTTCTATTATTGCAATGACTACATTAGTGCATAGGTTAGTATGTATGGCAAAACAGTTGGGATTAAATGCAAGGTTATTGCCTTGATTCCATGCTATAAATATTGTTCCCTATTTTATTTATTCTAATATATGTATACTTGAAAATTTTTTAAAGTGTTATCTTTTAGGAGTTTTTCATTTTTTAACATGATCCCCAGATGTAATTCTCTATAGAAAAGAATGGCAAATTATTTTAATGCTTTTATTGTTTTTGTTTCTAGCTTATTCTACTAAGCTCAACAAATTTCCTGTGTTTAATATTAATGATGACTTGAATGATCTGTGTACCAGTGCAGTAAGCCCAAATACTACCAAAGCCACGCGGTATGCCCTGAATGTGTGGCGATATTGGTGCATGACCAACGGGCTCAAAGATCACACCGACATCACCAAGGTAAGAGACTGTTGAGTTTACTTCCTTTTTCAGCCAACTTCACTGAGCTTCCAAGTCCCAGGCACTGTGCTACGCATTGTAGGGAACACAGAATTGTTGCTGTCTGCCTGGGGAAACTTTTTAAAGAGCATAAAATAGAAAAAAATATATTCACAGTACAAAGCAGAATTTAATATGTGTTTTATGAATTTATAGAATAGAAATGCCTGAAAAATTCAGTTAGATAAATTAATTTCAGTTTGGTAAAACTGGAGAGAGAACTTATATTTCAGCCATATTTTGAGCGAGAGGTAGGATTTTAGTAGAATTAGGTGAGGACAGGAGTTTTCTAGGCTGAGTGATGTGAGGAAGAGTAAAATTTGGGGCAAATCTTGCCTATGGCAGAGCCATCATGTATCAATATAGCAGACTATAAAATCAGATTTTTATGAGTACAAAGCTAAAATCTTGTGAACATTGGGAAGTCATTGAGGTTTAATTTTGTTTTTGCTAAGGTGAGACTTTATTGGAAAGGATTATTGCAGTGGGGGGAAAGGGATTATTGCAACAGAGAGAACACTCTGACCATAAGATCTGCAGGCATCTTAAGGGTTAGACAAAAGGGCAACCACTGCAGTTTTTTGAGCAGGAAGAAACATAAAGAAAGAGGTACTCTGGAGAAATTAGTTGGAAGTGATAAGCAAAAAGTTATTTAATATCCTTGGTCCTCAGTTCCCCCATTTTTAAAATAAGCTTTTAAGATCCCTTCCAGTTTGAAATATTTGAAGTTTGTGAATGGAAGAAAAATAATCTTGGACATGTGGAGGCAGATGTCCAAAATACAGAAAGATACTGTATTTTGATTTGGCTATATTCATTGTAAATCAGATGGACATGTCCAATAAGCAGTTAGGAATGTGAGATTTAAAACAAGATGGAAATATTAAAGCTGTAAGTATATATTGAAAGGTCTTGAAAATAGAGGTCATAGTTGAAGCCCAAGGGCAAGTGAAGATCTCAGAGTTTGGGTGACATGTTTAGGAAATCAACAGGAGATAAAATAAGAAATCCAGGTTTCCATATCTGGCAGCACAGTGCACTAGACAGTGTGAGGGGCCTTCCTGCTGTACTTGCAGAAAGGGAAAGAAACATCCATAGCTCTCGCTTCCCCCAAACAAAGGAGAGGTAAAACTGAAGCAGTGAGCAGTAAGCACGTATGAAAGGCAGGGTTCTCCCAGAACACATATGTTGATAACATTATTAAGAAAGGGAAGACAGGTAGATGAACAGAAGAATCCTTGATTAAGGAGAAGACCCTGAAAGGATCCTCAGGTTCTACCAGAGTCATATGCTAATAATTTTTTTTTTTTTTTTTTTTGAGACAGAGTCTTGCTCTGTTGCCCGGGCTAGAGTGAGTGCCATGGCGTCAGCCTAGCTCACAGCAACCTCAAACTCCTGGGCTCAAGCAATCCTTCTGCCTCAGCCTCCCAAGTAGCTGGGACTACAGGCATGCGCCACCATGCCCGGCTCATTTTTTCTATATATATTTTTAGTTGTCCATATAATTTCTTTCTATTTTTAGTAGAGACGGGGTCTCGCTCTTGCTCAGGCTGGTCTCGAACTCCTGACCTTGAGCGATCCACCCGCCTCAGCCTCCCAGAGTGCTAGGATTACAGGCGTGAGCCACCACGCCCGGCCTTGCTAATAATTTTTTAAGGGAAACATCCAAAATGTAGGTGTTCAGTTTTTTTACAAATAAATATCAACTGAATATGTACTCATTTAAAAAAAAAAAAAAAACACCAGCCATTCAAGGAAATAAACTACCATGAGCAAGAGTGAATAAAAACAACAAACAACAGATTTAGACACCAAGGACTTTAGATAGTAGATTATAGACTATGTATGAAATTTTTATAGTAAGAGAAGGAATCATAAAAATAAACAATATACTAATCAAAATGATCCAGCAGATTTGAAAATAAATTAAAATTTCCACTTCTGGCTATAAGAGAATAAAAGGGTCCAGAATTACCCTCCTGCTCTAACAGCTAGAAAACTGGATACAATATACAAAACTACTCTTTTAGACAGAATAGGCAGCACAAGACATGATTCCTAAGACAGAGGAAACAAGTGAGAAGAGTGCTGTCATCTTGCAGGCTTTCTGCCTGGAGGCAATTTCTGAACTGCAGTGAGGGAAGGGAATCTGAACAGAGCCTGGCAACTCGCTGAGTTGTGGGGAGATAGAGATCAGAGTTTGGGGAGGGTGAGGACATGAATACACTAGAAAGAAATTTCAACGTTCATTGAAAAAATGCTAAAATCCAGAACTCAGCAATGTAAATTTCACAATTTTTAGCAGCTAATAAAATATTACTAGGCATGGGAACATGTGACCCATATGCAGAAAAATAATTAGTTAAGTCTTTCACTTCTAGCCAATTTGGAGGGCCAGATTTACCCTTATTCCTGAAACAACCAAAAAACATACAAAAGATATAAAACAATGTTTTGCAAGGGACTGTATAACAGGCGAAGAATGACTGTGATCTTTGAGAGGAAAAAAGGTGATACCCATGAGTGCCCCAGCTTTTGTCTTGAGAGAGTTAACAGGTCTGTGGTGCTGGGAGGGAAAGTCCAGGCAGAGTCCACAGACCTACCAAGTTGGGAAAATGGAGCTGAGAGTCCAGTGAGACCAAGGTGGCTAGAGTTGTCATGACAAAATTCATGACTTATACTCAAAAATAGAGAGCTGGGCCGGGCGTGGTGGCTCACGCCTGTAATCCTAGCACTCTGGGAGGCCGAGGCGGGTGGATCGCTCGAGGTCAGGAGTTCGAGACCAGCCTGAGCAAAAGCGAGACCCCGTCTCTACTAAAAATAGAAATTATATGGACAACTAAAATATATATACACAAAAAATTAGCCGGGCATGGTGGCGCATGCCTGTAGTCCCAGCTACTCGGGAGGCTGAGGCAGGAGGATCGCTTGAGCTCAGGAGTTTGAGGTTGCTGTGAGCTAGGCTGAAGCCACGGCACTCACTCTAGCCCGGGCAACAGAGTGAGACTCTGTCTCAAAAAAAAAAAAAAAAAAAAAAAAAAAAATAGAGAGCTGAACAAAGAACCCAAGAGACCTAAAGACAGTTCTCCTCAAATATTCTACTGAGTACTGAGCAACAATTGCATGTAAGGAAACTACCCGAGGCTGGCAAGGAACAGTATCTGTTTTTACCAGCCAGACTGGAAAAACCTCAGGATTCATTGAAGAGAGTACTCAGAAAGGTCTTGCATCAGATGTGGGGAATAATTATCCCTCCTTTAAACTCTGCTCTAATCTCCTCCAACAAATCTCAAAAGCAAGACCCAAAAAGATCAAATAGCTTTCAAGTAGCTTAACTGTGTTCCTGAACAAAGCTTAGAAATGTTTATAGGAATATAAAAATATGTAGAGAACATGAAATAAAATTCACAATGTCTGGCATCTAAACAAAAATAATCAGACATGCAAAGAAGCAAGAAAAATTATCCCTTTAAGAATGAATCAGGCCGGGCGCGGTGGCTCACGCCTGTAATCCTAGCACTCTGGGAGGCCGAGGCGGGTGGATCGCTCGAGGTCAGGAGTTCGAGACCAGCCTGAGCAAGAGTGAGACCCCCATCTCTACTAAAAATAGAAAGAAATTATATGGACAACTAAAATATATATATACAAAAAATTAGCCGGGCATGGTGGCACATGCCTGTAGTCCCAGCTACTCGGGAGGCTGAGGCAGTAGGATCGCTTAAGCCCAGGAGTTTGAGGTTGCTGTGAGCTAGACTGATGCCACGGCACTCACTCTAGCCCGGGCAACAGAGCGAGACTCTGTCTCAAAAAAAAAAAAAAAAAAGAATGAATCAGCAAGAACCAACCCAGAGCTGCTACACATTATAGAATTAGAAAACAAAGACATTAAAACAGTTATTGTAACTATATTTGATACGTTCAAAAAGTTAAGTAGAGACATGGAAGATATAAAAAAGATCCAAAATGAACTTCTAGAGATAAAACTACAATGTGTGATAAAAAATAAACTTGCTTGGCATATTACACATTAGAGAATAAAATATGTGAACTTGAATGCATAAGAATAGTAATTATGCAAAATGAAAAACAGAAAAGAGAATTTCTAAAATATGATCAGAACATTAGTAACATGTGGGAAAATTTCAAGCAGCCTAATACACATGTATTTGGAATCCATGAAGGAAAGGAAAAAAGGAAGAGGGGGAAGTAATCAAATTGCTTAAAACCAGTGATAAAGAGAAAACTTAAAAAACAGCCAGAGAAAAAAGACATGTTATATACAGAGGAACAAAAATAAGTTTGACAACAGCTTTCTCATTGGAACAATGCAAATGAAAAGACAATGGAGCAACTTCTTTACATTACTGAAAGAAAAATATTTTCACTATCTTCAGTGAAAGTATCTCTTAAAAATGAAGGTAAAATAAAGACTTTTTAAACATTTAAAAATGAAGATAAAATAAAGACTTTTTAAACATTCAAAAATGAAGGAATTTATCATCAACAGATTCACACTCTGAAAAATGATAAAGGAAGTCCTTCAGCCAGAAGGAAAATTATGCTACATGGAAATATGGATCTAAACAAAGGAATGAAGAACACTGGAAATGATAGCTACATGGGTAAATATGTACTTTTGTAAAAAAATTATTCTCTTTCAAAGATCTTTGACTTTTCCAACAAAAACAATAACAAGATAAAATGGAGAAAAAAGGAAAAAAATCCTTCTCTTTAGAAACTATATACAAGCCAGAAGAAAATGAAACAATATCTTTAAAGAGCTGAAGGAAAAAATTCAGCCTAGAGTTTTATACTCAGAGGAGATAAAAATGAAAGTGAAATAAAAACCTTTCAAACAAACCAAAGAGAATTCATCACCAAAAGACCTATACAACAATGTATGTTGCTCTTTAGACAGAAGCAAAATTACAACAGATGGAAACTTCGATTTCACAAAGGAATGGGAAATACTTGAAATGGTATATAAAAGACATTTTTTCTCATTTTTAAATTTCCCTAAAAGATAATTGACTATTTAAAGTAAAACCAATAGTAATGTATTGTAAGGTTTATATGTTATATATGGAGAAAAATGCATTGCAGCAATACACAAAGGATAGGTAGAAGAATGAAAGTGTAGTGTTGTAAGGTTCCAACAATATATGTGGAATATTGTAGTATTTGAAGGTACACTGTGATAAGTTAAAGATGTATATTGCAAATCTTAAAGCAAGACTAAAAATATAAAACAGAGATATAGCTGATAACCCTGAAGTAGAAATAAATAGAATTGTAAAAAATATATTTAATCCAAAAGAAGACAAGAAAAGAAGAGGGAAAATGGAACAAAAAAAACCAGTGGAACAAATAGAAGATAAATAGCAAGATAGTAGATTTAAACCCAACCATCTTGATGATTACATTAAATGGAAATGGTCTAAACATTACAAATCAAAGAGAGATATTGTCAGGCTGGATTTTTAAAAAAGCCAAGAATCAACTATGTGCTGTCCACATCTGACTTTGAATATAAAGACTGAGAAAGATTGAAAGTAAAAGGATGGGAGAAAGATATACTATGTAAACATTAATCATAAGAAACCTTAAGTAACTACTAATATCAAAGTAGACTTCCACTGAAGGAATTTAATAAGAATAAAGAGAAAACTTTCATAATGATAAAAAGGTCAATTCATCAAGAAGATATGAAGATCTTAAGTGTGTATGTACTTAAAAACAGGGCATAGAAGTACATGAAGTAATAAACGAAAAAAACTAAAGGAAAAATAGCAAGTCCACAATTGGCGATATCAACACTTCTCCCTTGGTAATTTATAGAACAAGTAGGCAGAAAATCAGCAAGGATAGGGACTTAACACCATCAACCTGACTTAGCCTAACTTGTATATATATGACACTCTAACCAACAACTGCAGGATACACATTCTTTCTAAATTCACATGAAATATTCACAAAAGTAGACTATACTGCTGGGTCATAAAACCAGTCTTAATTAATTTAAGAGGATTGAAATCATACACAGTATATTCTCTGTCTACAACAGAATTAAAATGTATATTAATAACAGATTGCTAACTAGAAAGTTCCTAATACTTGGAAGTTACACATTACTAAATAACCCATGGACCAAGGAGAAATTATGAAGAAAGTTATAAAATATCTTGAACTGAATGAAAATTAAATCACAATTTACCAGATTTTGTGGGATTAATTTAAAGTAATATTTAGAGAAAAATTAGCTTTAAATGCTTTTATTATAAAAGAAGAAAGTTCTAAATCAATAACTATGAAACAAAAAGAACTTTAAGAAATAAAAAATATACTATTGAAATAAAAAATATATTTGGTTAAAAAGCAGGTTTAGACTCAAATGAAGAAATAATTAGTAAATGATAAGAAAGATCTGAAGAAACAATCTGGAATATAGCACAAATAACAAAGTTATGGCAGTTAATAAGAGAGGTTAACATTTAGAGAATAGAGAAGATTCAACTTATTAAAACCAGGAATGAAAGAGGGGATATTACTACCAATCTTACAGAAATAAAAAGGATTATAAGGGAATTCTGTGAACAATCATATGCCAACAAATTAGGTAATTTAGATGAAATGGACAAATTTGTAGAAAGACACAAACTACCAAAACTGACTCAAGAAGAAATAGAAAATATGATAGACTTGTAACAAGCAAAGAGAATGAATTCATAACAGCAATAACAAAAACTACCCACAAAGAAAAGCTCGGGCCCAGATGGCTTCACTGGTGAATACCAGTCCTTCACAAAGTCTTCTTAAAAAAAATTGAGGAGAAAGGAACACTTCCCAATTCATTCTATGAGGCCAGTATTACCCTAATACCAAAACCAGACAAAGACATTACAAGAAAGCCATAGGCCAATACCTATTATGAATATACACACAAAAGTCCTCAATAAAACACTAGCAAATTGAATCTAGTACATATAAAAAGGATTATACACCATGATCAAGTGGGCTTCATCTTAGAAATGTAAAGTTGGTTTAACACCTAAAAATCAATTACTATAATATGCTGTATTAATAGTATAAAGCCTCATAATCATCTCAATAGGTACAGAAAAAGTATTTGAAAAAATTCAACACCCCTTCATGATAAACAAAAACAAAAGCTCAACAAACTAGAAATAGAAAGGATCTTCCTCAACCTGGTAAGAGACATCTGTGAAAAATCTACATCTAACATCATACTTAGTGGTAAAAGACTGAATGCTTTCCCCCTTAGATCAGGAATAAGACAAAAATGTTTGTTCTTGCCATTTCTATTGGACAATGTGCTAGAGGTTCAAGCCAGCGCAATTAGGCAATAAAATGAAATAGGCTTCTAGAATGGAAAAGAAGTAAACTATCTCTTTTTGCAAATGGCATGGTCATGTATATAGAAAATCCACTAGAAAATGATTAGAAATAATAAATGAGTTCAGTAAGGTTGCAGGATATAAGATCAATATACAAAAATTAGTTGTGTTTTTAGAGTAGCAATCAGCAACCCAAGAATAAAATTAAGAAAATAATTCTACTTACAATAGCATCAAAAAGAATAAAATATTTAGAACTAAATTTAACAAAAAAGTTCCAGATTATACATTGCAAACTACAAAACAATATTGGAAAAAAATGGAGACAAGATTATTACAAAGAAGAGTTTGAAGCATTTTCCAAAAAGCAACTCTTGGTTTTACTTGTCTTATCATCTGTCTCTTCCAAGTGTCCAGGATTGATATGTGTTTCAAGAACTTTGGAATTTGCCAAGCAAGTCAGTTTTTTTCTTATTTTATTCTTTCCTACCTGGGGTCATCAGTCCCATAACCAATCTCTTACTTCTCTTGGTCCTTTTTACATCACAGAAGCCAAGTTTCTAATGCATGGTGAATCATGTTGGGATAAATCAATTCAGAGTGGTTAATGAAGAAAAATGGTTTCTTGCAACATCTTATTGACTGACTAAATACCTTTGTAACTTGGAGGAGTAATCAACAACTGAAACTGGGTCTGACAAACCAAAAGAGGCAGCCAACACAGGCCAGAATGAACTGTTTCTTGTGTGCAAACAATATAAATTTTGTGACTTAATATTTCTCCAGGAATTGCTTTTATGATGATTTTACTTTTAAACTTGTGGTATTCTGTGGAAATTAAGAAAAATGTTCTGTATCCTAAGTCAGCTTGGTTGTCCTGACACCAAGGTTAATTTGTTGATTTAACCCATCATTATCAATTCATTGGGTGCCAGTTATATATTTCTGGTCTTCTGGTGTATGTTGAAGACCCAGTCATGAATGGGTTATAGTTCTCGCCTTTAAGGAGCTTTCAGTCCACTTTGAGAGATAGGCATATAAATAGATAACAGACTGTACAATATGGAAAGGACCATAATAAAAATGTGAACTAAGTGCCATGGGATTCCCAGGTAAGAGAGTAACTTTGCTTAGGGAAGCTGGAGAAGCTTTTATATAGAAAGCAGAATTTGAGCTAATTTTGAAAGAATGTATTGAGATTTTCCAAATAGAGGTTAGAAGGAAAGCATTCTAGGCAGAGGAACTAGTAGCATGTGCAAAGACTTAGAAGCAAGAAAGGGCCTTGTGGTTTCTGGGAACGGCAAAAAGTTCAATGAGGCTAGAAAATAGGGTACAAAGAGAGCAAAAGATCAGGCTAGAGAAATAGGGTGTGTACCAGTTATCTATTGCTATGTAACTACCCAAAAACTTAGTAACTTAAAGCAACACTCATTTTATTTGCTCGTGATTTGCCGTGTTAGCATTTTGGGCTGAGCTCAACTGAGTATTTCCTCTATTGGCCTCACCTGAGGTACTCATATGGGTACAGTCATCTAGATATTAGATGGGAGACAACTTGTCCCCATATTGCCAAGGTCTAACTGGGCTTCCTCACATGGCAACACCATCCACTAAGACTAGGAAGAACCCATAATATGAAAGCAGAACCCCTTGAGTCTTAAGCTTGGAATTCACACACTGTTACTTCTGCCATATTCTGTTGGTCATGATAAGTCATGTGGCCAGGCCAGTTTCAAGGGGTAGATAAACAGATTCCACTTCTTGATGGGAGAAGCAGCCAAGTCACATTGCTAAGGGGCCCATGCACAGGGAGGGGAATTGTTGTAGCTGTCTTTGCGAACAGTCTACCACAGGGTAGAAGCAGATTGTGAAGGCTTACATACAACATAAATAATTTAGAATGTATCCCAAGGGCAACAGGAAGCTATCAGAAGTTTGTTTTTTTGGTTTTTCACTTAAAGCACTAAGGTAAAAAATAAGTTTTTCTCCTCAGCACCCCTTATTTAGGATTGATTCCTCTCCTACAATCCACATGGTTATTGTAGAAGCCATCACATTAGCAGAATGGACCACCTTTTGGTGAGTTGTTTAAATTAGGAGTGGGCCAATCAGAATCCTTCTTTTGGATTGTTTTTGTACTGAAAATGAGAGTTGAACTCTTGCTAAAAACCTGAAGCTTTAAGATGTAAACCTTGGGGAGTACTAGGTAACTATGTTTGCAGCTATATGAAAAAAGCCAGTCTGCTCAGAGAAGCAGAGATGAGAAACAGAGAGAGTCCTGATGGCCTTGGAGCCCACTAAGTCTGACATCCCTCTCTGCCTAGGCTTGTTCAAGTTTAGTCTATCTCTTGCAACCAAAGGAGTCCCAACTAATATAAAGAGAAGTTAAGACCTGCAAGTGGGGAATTGCAAGTGACAACATAAAAATCCAAAGTCAGCTGAGTTTGAGTATAATGGTTACTGGGAAATTATTTAACTGGTTATTGCTGGTATATAAGAAAGCTGTTCTTATATTTTGTATACAGTTGTATACCCTACTCTGATAGATTTTCAGCTGAATCTCTTGGAGTTTCCTAGACCAACAATCAGAATATCAGAAAATAATTGTATTTTGTCTTTTTCTTTCCTATTATA
Organism: Eulemur rufifrons; assembly: GCF_041146395.1. Taxonomy (NCBI): domain Eukaryota; kingdom Metazoa; phylum Chordata; class Mammalia; order Primates; family Lemuridae; genus Eulemur; species Eulemur rufifrons. Next base: position 266,637,244 of record NC_090989.1, read on the forward strand.
TAGGAAAGAAATTTCTTTTTCTTGTCTTATATGGTTGGCTATGCTCTCCAGAACAGTGTTATATATAATAACAATGATATTCAGTATGCTTATCATGTTCCTGACTTTATAAGAAAGATTCAAATGTTTTTATTGTGGGTATAATTTTTATAGTTCTTGCCTGTACAATACTCTTCATCATAGTAAGAGGATCGTTTTTCTTCTAATCTAAATTTAATTTGTATTTTTAAAAATTTGAAATGGCTATCACATTTTTTTCAAATATTTTTTCAGTATCAAGTTCATATTACTTTTCTTCTTAATGTGTGAATGTCAATTATATTAAAATATTTATAAGATCAAATAATTTTTATGTTCTACAATAATCCCCACTGTTTTGATGCAGTATTGCTATACTGCCATCCTGAATTTTACTTGATAATACAGGCATTCCCTGTTTTGCAAGGTACCATGTGAACTGGAACTTGTGCATATCAGAATCATGCCCTTGCTTTGCATGGTATTAATGTGCACAAATTTTATTTAATACAGTGAAATATGAAATGAAAATTGCCTCTATATTATTTTGGAAAGTTTACATTTTTATTCGTATACTTTGGTTTTGGTGTAATGTTGGTTAAATTTGCATTAAAAAAAATGTCTTTTTCCTATGCCCTAAAACTGTTTAAATACAAAAGAAAAGCTGAATTGAGTCCATAAAGCCATCTCTTTAGGAACAACGTACATCTTTGACAATTATTTCACTCTCTTCTCTTGTTTAGGGCTATTCAGATCTTTTACCTCTTATTGAACCAACTTTGGTAATTCATATTTTTCTGGAAAACTATTCAGGTTATCTAGATTTTTAAATTAATACTCATAAATTATGTGATTTTTTTATATTCTTTAATCTCTTCACTTTCTATAGTCTTTCTTATTCCTAATATTGTTTAAATGTATACATACCTTCTTTCCTTCCTTTTCTCTCTCTTTCTAAAGTTATACCTGCTAGAAGTTTGTCAACTCTACTTGTATTTTCAAAGATTACATATTTTTATGTACTCCAATTTATATCCTTTCTAGTCTAGTAATTTACATTTTTATTGATTCATTCTATTATTTTTTAATTTGGTTTACTTTTTCTAGCTTTTTGAATTTAATAATCAGTTTACTTATTCTGAATAAAGTTTTCTAACAGAGTCCTTCAGGACCATGATGTTATTGGAATATATTTTGCAATTATCTCATACATTTTGATATGTAATGTTTTCCCCTTGCTAATTCTTAATCTTGAATTCAGCTTTTATTTTCTCTTTGACTCAGGGCTGTTAGAAGAATGAATGTTACCTGTTCACTTTTTACTCAATAAAATTTTTTTTTACTGAGACTGTCTTATTGTCCTAGAATGTATATTCAGCCTGAACAGACTATGAGCAAGGTCTAGTTTGCTCTTTGTAGCTCCATCTTGAAAATAAAGCTTTCTTAACTAGCCAAGTTTCCTTCTCTTCCTACCATACCCAAATAAGGAGCTCTCTCTGTCAGTATAGTCATTAAGTGTTTCATTCTTTTTAACAAACAATTGACATTGAAAACCTATGGGTCATCAAGCCAGAGATATTTCAGGACTTATTCACATAAATTCAAAGTGACAAATCAAGGAGCATTAACTTGCCATGCAAAGTGGAGACGTTAGTTGTCTTTCCCTGGAGCACTATGTTTAGTAACAGCAGGACCAAACCGTGTGCATACGTCAAGGAAATTAATGCTGAAGTGATTCAGAGTTTAAGTTTAGTTCAGGAATCCTTCAGAGAGGATGTTTGAATTTTATTGAAGGCAAGGGAAGCAAATGATTTGCAAGCAAAGAAAAGAAAAGGTCTTCCACTGAGCAATAGTGAAAATTACAAAAGGCCAAAAATAATAATATTATAATAATATATATGTATGTATTTGCAGACACATGTGTGTATGTATATGTGTATGTTCATTACTATTTGCAAACCCTTTCATGGTCCACTACTTTAAGCATTACAACAATCCTTTGAGAAGATATTGGTTATTATGTCCTGTTTTGCAAATTGAAACACAGAGGTTTAAGAGATCAGGTGGAGCAAGTGTGGAAGATCTTCCACCTTGAAATTTGCTACTCTTTCCCCTATATCATGCTAAGGGGTAAACCCTTTAGAGGCCACAACATGTCCACAATACAGCCCCAGGTGAGGACAGGAGAAGAAAGGAGGGGTCTGGCTGGGTAGGTGTCCTCCAGTGTGTAACCTCAGTGTTTGTCTCATTTGAGATCCCTGCAGTGAAGTTGAACGAGCTGCTCGAGAACTTTTATGTCACCGTTAAGAAGAGTGACGGCTCAGACTTCCTGGCCACCTCACTCCATGCCATTCGCCGAGGCCTGGACCGCATCCTGAAGAATGCAGGTGTGGGCTTTTCCATCACCAGCAGCACCTTCAGCTCTTCCACCAAGAAACTCAAGGAAAAGCTGTGGGTGCTGAGTAAGGCAGGCATGTCGGGTGCCCGTTCGCGCAACATCGTCTACTTCTCCCTTTCTGATGAGGAGGAGATGTGGCAGGCAGGGTGTCTGGGGGATGACAGCCCTATCACCCTCTTGTCCACTGTGGTCAAGTACAACAGCCAGTACCTGAACATGCGGACACTGCAGGAGCATGCAGATCTGATGTATGGTGACATCGAGCTGCTCAAAGACCCACAAAACCAGCCCTACTTTGCCCGGACAGACAGCGTCAAGCGGGAGAGCCGGAGTGGTTCCACTCGAGTGTGTCATGGGAAAATCTACCATGAGCATTCCAGGGGACACAAACAGTGCCCTTACTGCCTCCTCTACAAGTACATGTACATCCATCGGCCACCCACCCAAATGGAGGCCAAGTCCCCCTTCTACCTTACTGCCAGGAAGGAGGCTGCAGACATGGGCAGTGTGTGGTATGAGGAGCAGAGGATGGGACTGCGGTCTCTTCGGGGAATTGTCCCAAACTTAGCCAAGAAGGTCAAGCTGGAAAACTGTGAGAACTTCACCTTCGTCTCGTTTACTCAGGTCTCCAGGAGGCTTGGCTCCCACAGCTGCTGCCAGTGAGCCCAGCCTGGGTGCAGCCCCCTGCCCTGCTCATGCTCTTAGCCCAGAGCTCCCCCAGGTGGCCAGGGCCGGAGGGGCTGATGGAGCAGGACTTCACTGTCAGGGTGGTCTCCATCAGTGTGGCCCGCTAGTCCTTTGACTTGGGGGTTGTTTTTTAAATGAAAGTAGATGAGTCTGAATAATTCAGATGTTTTATCCAAATGTGTGTCACCTTTGTTAACTTTTAGAATCTAACACAATGTATAATTGTTACATACAAGAGTGAGGAAATTCATTTTATCTAGTGCCTTTTTAGCACAGGTTTTCTCAAAATAAAAACAAACAAACAAAGAAAAGAAAAAAAAGAAAAAAAAAGGAAACTAAGTAGTTACTAAAAAAAAAAATCCCAGTAGCCCAGTAGCTTTAGAATGTTATGAAGACTATACACTTTGTTGAATTACACTCACAATTAAGAACTAGAAAGAGAGGCAGACGTGTTAGCTATCTCCAGGAGAAAAATTGCATTTGACATTCCTTTATATTTTGCTGGTGGATAACTTGGAGCAAGCAGCCTCGCTGGAGGGAAGAGCCCAGAGCTACACTCAGTCACCTGACGGGGCTGCTCCGACAGCTCTCTGCAGTGGAAGGAACTCCATCTCGACGGTCAATGGAGACAATTTCATGAAAAAAAAAAAAAAAAATGCACCAGAAGGGTATTTGTGAGAACAAGGTTTTCAGTGACTAGATGGTTTGTAGTGTGAGAGAATTTCCAGTACTGAAAGAAAATGGCTTGGAAAAGCCATCTGTGATCAAAATGTGAAAACCTCCTGAAGCAGAAGTGCCTATGTTTTATTTCTTAGTACTACAAGAGAGTTCTTTTAATTTGAACATTTTTTTAGTGTTTTTAATCTGTTTTTCATGTCATAGTTCTGTCAGCATATAGCACTGGATCTATTAAAACAACTAAAGGTAATTGTCAGGCTTAACCAAGAAAATCCAACAAAACAAGCTGCAATGAAAACAAATCTCAAAATACGTTCATTAAAGAGCTTTGAAATATTCTTGTCAAAGCATGACTTTTTCAGCCACAATAGATGTCATCATTTTAGATTGGCACCAATGCTTGGGACATGATGATTTAGACAACCTACCAGGTAAGCAAACCCAGCATTAAGGATGTAGTTGTAAATTCAGAGCATAATATAGATTATTAATGCAATTTGAAACCATTTCACTCAGGTAAAATTCAACCTGATCACATTATTTAAACATCAGCAGAATTTTCTAATAACTACTCTGAATGCAACAGTAACTGAATAAGCAACCCAAAGAGTACTAATTACCGATAATAATTCCTAGGGATCTTTATTTTGTATTTGAGGAAAAACTGCTACGACTTTATGCCATTATGTTCCTGTGTATGCTTTCTAATCCCAAATTAAAATTCCAATGCAAATTCATTTTTCAGGAGTCTTAAAATCAGTCCTATTTATTTTTCAAAACATTATTTTAGTATTTATTTTACTTAATTTTTTTAAGAACATTCATTAGTCATTGAAATGTGTAATACTTCCTTTACCAGAGAAGACTCAACCAATGCTGCCTTAAAGTGTAATGTTGTTCCATTTTGAGTTACTGTGCATTGATAATTTTGTTTACTAGTTGATCTTTCCTGAGTAGAGATTAATTTTGGTATATCTTCATCTGTATATAAGTAACAGGTAATATTTAATAATCAATCATTGTTATGGCTTGATATTGTATACTGTTCTGTTGTGGTTTCCTGTAGTGATTTTAGGGTTTTGATGAAAATGAAATAGACAAAACATTAGATACAGTTTCCTTTAGTTTGCTAAACACCCAAAGGATATTTTCGTTTGTAGAAAGCAGATGATCATTTTCTTATCCGTTCTGCACTTAAACTGAAATATAACCTATGAGAACTATTGGGCACAACCTACAGCCTAATTAAATAAAACCTCCACTTTTATTTTAGATTCAAGAAGAAATTGCCATTAGGAATCTTTTCAGATTTTAACATTCCCAATAGTAGCAATAACCGATCCAGAGTTTGTAACCTTTCTATTGATAGTGGCTTTTCATCAGCTGCATAACCATCTCCACTTCAGATTTGTTGCCTATCAGCTATTTGATATACTATAAATCCCCAAAGTTCTGAACTGAACAGGAGGGCACATCTTCAGTGATATCTGATAGAATGAAAGAATTGTATCTCAGTGTCCTAAATGCCATTCATTGCATGCCTCCTTGGGAATGGGAACAAGAAGGAAAACACGTCCATCAAGTGTTGCCACGTGCCATCCATTGTACTGGGTACTTTCTCTATCATGTATTTGTGTATATGTGTGTATATGTGTATATGTGTATGTGTGCACACACACACACACTTTAAATTTATACATGTTAAAGCCTGGTGAACCTGCTAAAATGGCAAAGCACCTGTCCTTGTGCATGGCCAAGGCCGTCCCTCGAGGATCTTAAGTGGGGCCAGAGTAGGTAGTTCTCGTTGGTGTTCTGCTAGGGCAGTTGTTTTGGCTTCCAGTCTGCTCTAAACCTTACCTGCCGGGGGCTCCATGATCTTCTGCTCTTGGCCTAAGCCGGAGCAAGGAGAATCCCAAGAGAAGAGAGAGGGGAGATTAAGAGCATTTTCTCCACTTGCCTTTGGGTTTTTGTGCTCTAAAGTGGGAATGAATTTCAACAATTCTCAATTTCACCTAGGCACCAGTTGCTTCTGGACTGTGCGTCAGGGGTGGTGGTGCTGCAGGTGCTATGCAAGGGCCCATGGAGTCCTTTGGGTGAGCTCCTGCCCGCAGCACCTTCTGCATCTGCTCTAAAGTGAGCCCTGCTTTCCTGATACTGACTGCCGGGGGTCCAGCAGGTCTCCTTGTTGGAAGTTTACTCTGGCAGAGATGATAGGTGTCAAATTGAATTAAATATAAAGGGTTTATCACAGTACTAGGCACATCATCAGCATGTGATAAATGTTACCTATCTTAGTTTTGATAATAATTAATCTGCATTATACCACTTATTTCTTCCATTATGGAGATTTTATCTCCCTTAAAATGTTAAACTTGAAGAGGAAACCAAACCTGATAATCTGGTCAAGTTAACACATTTTCACCCATGAATTCTACCTCCAACACAAGCCCTGATACCTCAGATATAGGCAAAAACAAGTAAAGGAAGAACAGAAAAGCCTTAAGAGGCTTTATGAGAAAGTTTTTCCATTGTTTAGTGTGTTTGCAAAAAGGAATATTATGGAAGTACCTAACCAAAGCTGTGAAAAAAAAAATACTCTCCTTGGTCTTGTGACATTTTTCCAATTTTCCTTGGATTTTTTTTGCTGCATTAGTCTGCCCTGACTGATAAATGGTATTTGAAGAAATGTGAAATTCTGTTACTTTGATTTTTAAGTCAACCTTATTAAAAGCATCAAGCACTATATAGTGTTCATTCTCTTGGCATGTTCACAGACACAGTCATTAGGAGAATCTAATGTAACACTCATGCAGAAACTGAAGCCTCCTGTTGTAACGGAAAGATTCCTAGACAAGGAGCTACTTCACTCCTCACTTGGGCAAATGCTGTTATCACTTTCCTCAGCTATAAAGTGGGATCAGTGGAATGCATCATCTCCAAGGTGAACAATGTTACGGTTCTATAGTTTTTCAAGGTCATACAATTAGGAAGTGGCAAAGCTAGGATGCAAAATTCCTAATTCCTGAAAATCAGATAGTTAATCTCCTAATTTAATGCTTCTCACAACATACGGATGCCTTCTTTAGGAATAAGATTTTTCTTTCTTTTTTTTAACAGAGAAAATTCGTATTGATTTTAGTTTTCCCAAGACAAGATACCATTCTTGAATTTTCAAGTTCCACAACTTCTGAAATTATTTTGCTATCTCTAGGCAGCAGAATGTTGATGATTTTTCTCAGCTTAGGTTAACTCTAGCCACGCTGTTACTACTTAAAATAAAAAGAATGTTTAAATATTATCCTTGTCAAACATGCATCACTTTGTTGCTTTTATGAGATGTGAATTACTAAAAAATTTTGAGCTAGTAACCAGTTAATTACCTTTAAGCATCAATGAATGCAAACAACGAAGACCTCCAAGAAGAGTTACCTCATTTTCTCTGCACGATATAAGTCTGAGACCCATACACACAGTTAGCAACTGTTAAGAGTGAGCTCTGAACAGAAGAATTCATTCGAAGTTTCTAATCTGTATACATATTTAAAATGCTTTTGCCTTTGGGGTGAATGTTTAATGGTCTGTGTTAAAAGAAAAGCATTCCATTGTTTAGCGATGTTCTTAAGGAAAGATCTTTGTTACACTTTCCCAAGTAAATGAATCACCTTAATTAAAACAGAACTGGGGAGGAAAACAGGATGGGGAGGGATTGGCTGTGACCCACAGCTGCGCTCCCTTTCCCAGAGAAGAGGAGGCTGTGGGGGATGATAATTAAACTAACATCTCTGGAAATTCCTACTTCTGACGTGTGTATTCTCACATCACAGGATTTCCCAAAACTCCTCTGATGGAAGCCACCCATCCTTCAGACAAAGTTTACCCATTATTTTTATGATTTTGAGTACTTCTAGTTCCTTACAGTCCAAGAAATCCAGAGATTTCCCTGTTTAGTTGTTGATCAGAATCAGATTGTTACGCTCAATTAAAGTGCTTAGTTATTTATCTAAGGCAGCTCATATGGAAATTCATTATATCAGGAAATACTTATTAAGACCAAAAACAATATCACTGGATAATATGGAGATACATATTAGTTCTATTACTGTTAATAGTGATTAGATAGATCTCCCCCTGCCTTGAGATGGGAATGGGCTCCTAAATACATTATGGTCAATATAATTGATTGGATTAATTTGCATTTAACTGTGGTTATTGTTACATCTACTGATTTGTTCAAATTAAAGTTTCTAGAAGGTTCAGATTTGACTGACACAGTGTTAAGTGCTTTCTCAATGCTGCCTCACATTCTCATTTAATTTTCACAACAGCTCTGCAAGGGTCTAATTATTCCCATTTTACGTATTGAGAAACCAGGCTCCAAGAAGTTAATTAAATTTTCCAGTGTCTCACAGAGCTAGTTAGTTGGAGTACTTAAGTTTGAACACAGGTCTTCTGATTCAAAATCCAGTATCCAGTCCTTTAGACAAAACTCAAAACTGCCTCGGAGGTCCATTTAACTTTTTTTTTTGGAGACAGAATCTCTGTGGCCCAGGCTGGAGTTCAGTGGCCTCATTACAGCTCACTGCAATCTCGAACTCCTGGGCCCAAGCTCTCCTCCTGCCTCAGCCTCCTAAGTAGTTGTGACTACAGCCACACGCCACCATGCCCAGCTAATTTTTCTATTTTTGTAGAGATGGGGTCCATGGCTTCAAGCAATCTCTCCGCCTCAGCCTCCCAGAGTACTAGGATTATAGGTGTGAACCACCCCTCCCAGCCTAAACCATTTAACTTTTTAAAAATTAAACACAGTTTCTATTTTGGGGGGAAATATTCTATTCTTGAGCTATACTGTGTCATACCTTATATGTTCTCTCTTACTAATTGATTGGTCATTTGGCATAATTTAATAGTTCCTGGAAACCCTGATGTTTTTCTACAAATAAATATAATATTTTCTGCCTACTGAGAACCTTCTGTCCAATGAGTAATTTATATTACCAGTTATCTACCTTAAAGGGCAGATGGTCATGCCAATATATTCTAATAGAAATCAGTTGGTTTATAAACTGCACCTGTTTTGACATTGGAATCACTGCTTAAAATGTAAAGGAGTTCCCAACCTATGCCACAATTATATGATCAGGTTTTTTACATTTGATTTTTAATTTTGTTGTCAGAGGATTTTTACAATCTTTAAGCTAAAGCTGTGGTTCCCAACCCCTGGGCCTTGGCCTGGTACCAGTTCGTGGCCTGTTAGGAACCGGGCCAAGCATCACCACCTGAGCTTCACCTCACCCCACCCCTGCACCCCCACTTCCAATGGTCTGTGGAAAAATTGTCTTCCATGAAGCTTAGGAACTGGGCTGCACAGCAGGAGGTGAGTGTCGGGCAAGCAAAACTTCATCTGCATTTACAGCTGCTCCCCATCATTCGCATCACCGCCTGAGCTCCACCTCCCCCGCCTTCCCATGGAAAAATTGTCTTCCATGACACCTGTCCCTGGTGCCAAAAAGGCTGTGGACTGATGGGCTAAGGCACTTTCATAGCAAAATATACTTAATCATTTGTTTTCTGTTCTTTCCTCTATCAGGGCATGTTTATTTTTCTTTTTTGAGACTTAAAAAGCAATAGGTTACAGGTAACTCTGAGATCATCTAGTCGTAGTCCCTCATTTTACCAGTAAATAAATTAAAGCCCAGGGGTAATAAAGGGCCCATCCAAGGTCAGCCAAACAATACGTAGTAGAATTCAGGACTAGAAAATTAGTCTACAACTCCTTCCTTCATCTCATAGCTGGGAAGATTTGGATTTTTAAAAAGTAATTGTAGAATGGCATCTAGCAAAGTAGACATCTGGCTAGCAGAAACCCTCAGTGAGCTTCTCCTGTCTTCCCAGAAAACACTCATAAAAGACTCAGAAGAAGGCCAGATCTCAATTCTAGAATCTAGATGGAATTGATATAGTTTAAACCCTGGCTTCACTTCATGAAACAGAGGCCCTGTGAAATTAAAACTTTGGAAGTTATTTAGTACTTGCCCTCCTCCCGAACCATATCTGTCTCTTTACTCTGGGCCAGAGCTCCTGAGCCAGAGCAATTCTGGCTGATACTCTTAGCCAGATGCTACACCGTGAAGAGTAAAGGTTCTATATCCCAGTCTCTCTTCTCTCCAACCCCACCTCCTCCATTCAGTCCAAGACTAAATCCTAGGGCTAAAAGGTGAGCAGAAAGTAGAGAGGGACTGTCAGACGAATTGTTTGTTCTGAGAATAAAGCCCTTTAGATGAAGACAGAAACAGACAATGAATGACTGAGTAGTAGAACATGCAAATACCATGATTTTTCATGTATGATGTTGGTTCAGAGATCCAGAAAACCAGGCAATCAGAAGGAAAAGGATGCTACTTCAATAGAAAAGTGGTAAACTAGGAATTGTACTTGGAAATATGCACATCACCTTACCATGGACCTGAGATTTGACAAAAAAGAGATTCGACAAAACACTCAAGTGGACGGGGTCTGGGAAGGAAGGACTACATTTAAGGATGAGTACAGAGAAAAAACTAAGATAAGGCATATTAAAAAGATGAGCAGCTTCCAGGACACTCTTGCAAATAAAAGCGATACAGTGCAGGAAACAAAATTTTAGGATTCTCCTTGTCGTAATTGAAAGAACAGAAGAATTGCTTCTATGCAGCAATGAGTGAGCTACATTAAATGGCAGTGGGTTAAGAGGAAAAGGCAATAGAACAAAGCGGAAAAGAAAATAGAAAGAAGGCTTTCAAGGAAAGCCAGAAGCACAATAGCAGATTAGAATCCACACTGGAGGCAGAAAAGAATAATATTGAAGCTTCAAAAACTCAAATCAATTATGTGAAGGACAAACTTGAGATTTTATTCCTGTTTTTTCAAAAGAAGCAAATGAATAATGGAGAAGGAGACTGGATTTGGAAGACAGAACAGTAGCTAACATTACTGGCATTTGCTTTTCTGATGGAAAGACTCTATTGAGAAAAAAATACCAGACTATAAAAATGAAATCTTTCCCAGACAGAATGAAAATCTGTGTATATAAATTTGCATTCTAGGCCAAAAAAAAAAAAAGGGAAAGAGACCAGTACCTAAGCACCTCCTGGCAAAAATGTTAAAGTCCTAGGGAGTGAAAAATCCTTCAGATGTCCAGTCCAAAAGTTACAAATTGCCTATAAGGAAACAAAGGAGCAGTCTGGCTTCAGACTTCTACTTTATAGCATAACACCAAATGCCAGGAAACAATAGGGAATTTTGAAGGGAAAAATTGTGACTTTGGAATTTTATACACATTTTATATGTTATTAAGATATAGAATATTTTTAGTTATGACAGGCATCTAGGAAATATACCAGCTATGTAATATTCTTTTAAAGATAATAAGATGTACTGCAACCTACAAAGCTTGGCTTAAATAAAACGATGTTTGCTTAGTATCAATTTCAAGAGACTCTGGGGTATTAAATATCAGGTCATTGTCCACTAAAAGAAGGGAGTGTATGCTTTTAAACAGATAATGTGGACTAGAGGCCACATATCTAACAGTACCCAAAGTCCTCACGTGAATGGGCTAAATTAATACAAGAAGATGTATCTAAAAATAATTGCCACACCACAGCATCATGTTTCTTCATTTTTATTACTGAAATCATGATAATCATAGTATAAATAAGAAATTCAGATACATCTTTTACTAATAAAATATAAATTGTTCTCGATTTTCCCCAACACCATTTAAAACACTCTATCCTGAAAGAGTCTCTTGATTCCAATAAGAAAAGGCTGGGGGTCCCCACCTTTGGGGGTCTGATAGCCTAGACTAGAGCTTGTTGACTCCATCCCATGTGCTTCCTCACTCTCCTCAAACTCAGAACTAAAAAGATGTGCAAAATTAGAAAATTACAGAATATATGTCCATGTTTTAAAAAATGATCAGGGAAAAACAAAACTTGTTTTAGAATACAAATGCAAGAAAAGTTCAATTTCAACAACAGGAAGGTGGCCTGGGGCAGAGAGGTGCTTTCCTTAGCTATACTTGAAGTTTCATGGAACTCTGTTTAAGTTGAGATATTAAGGGAATAAAAGCAGTAAAAGAAAAATAATTAATTACTTCTGGAGTCTACAATGTCAGCATTAGAACTGAAGCGGGTTTTGCTTGCACTGAAGGACTTGAAAACTCACAGGGATGTAGGGTATCGTTGGCTTCCATGCTCAGTTCCTCCCTGACAATATAAAACTTTTATCTGTGCCCCAAGTTGTCTTGTCCATTTAAACTCTAAATTTTCAACAACACAAGCATGTTTGCTTCAAATTTAGCAATAGAATAGCTCATGGATTGCTTTGCGTTTGCTTAGTTTTTCATTCTGAAACACAGCAAAACTTCTTCCCCAAAAGGTGGAGAGAACCTCTTCTGGGTAGATTCCAAGTATAGCCTTTCCCAGGGTCCTCTTGCTTAGCTGTGACTGACAAAAGTCTATTCCATTTAACCACTTAGATAAGAAATGCAATGTTTTTATTTAAAAATGTAATATTTTCTATGTGGCTGTATTTTCCAAATAATAGCAACAAAACTGTGTCCTAATGTTTTCACTGTTCTGTTTTTTCTTTAACATAGAGGAGGATACCCATAATTTCTTAACACTGGAAACATCATCTTGAATGGTGTAGGAAATGGTCAGTAACTTGAATGATTTTATTATACCATTTCCAACTTTTTCTTCCTTCCCCCAGGTGGCTGCACCTGTGCACAGGTGCACCCACCAGCCTGTGGGACCACGTGAGTGGGAAGCGGGTGTCCCTTTTATTTTCTGTCATGGAGTGTCAGCATTGGAAGGGGTTTTCTTGTTCATCTAATCCAGCCTTCTAGTTGATAGTCTAGTAGAGTCTGTTAACAATCTGCAAGGTTCTGGGTTGTTTTTTTTTTAAACTTGTTATTTGTTATTTGGTTTCATTTATGTATATGCAACTTGACTGTTTAACCCAGATTTTTGAAAAATAAAAAAAAAAATTAATGTATATTTTGTCTGTTTTCTTAAAATAATTGGTTATTTTAACTCAGCAGTATGTATGGTTTCTGAGTATCTTTTACTTTAGTATCACATTTCCTGGAAGTCATGTTTTTCTTTGTATCTTGTAAAGTTAGGACATTATGAGCAGTTTGGTACCTAGATTCTATGCTTCTGAGCCAGTGCTCTGGGTGAAATAGCTGTTCCGATGACTCCTTCTGGTCTCCTGACTTGGGTTTGCTTCACTGGGCAGGCCGAGGCCCCATTTGGAAAGCTTACATGGTGATCATATGTCAACCATTGTGTATGCGCCTCTAATTAATGTTTTTCTGGTCTTTATTATTTTGGCTTTTGGAGACTACATTTAATCCTCAGAACTTTTAAAGTAGAAATTTATTGCTGTGAATATACAACAGATAAAATCATTTCTAAGAAACAGTGTCTGAAAAATATTTCTGATAGAATCTAATTGTGGAAATGGTGAAAAGATGAGATGTGTCACTGAAAGCAATTGACCCTCAGACAAGTTGACTCTATACTCATTGTTCTTTTCCAGCAGTGATTTTTTTAAACTTTAGACTCCTGGACCAGTTTAAAAATTTTATGAAAGCTCTGGACCATTTTTCTCAGCAAAATACACATATGCATGCAACATTTTACATACAGAAATCTAAGTTTTAAAATTCCTGCGCTAGAAATATTTTTTTAAGACAGTTGTCTTTTTGAGGTATACTCTAAAAGATTTAAAGATTTGCTTCAAAATAATGCAGAGTGGTTGAGTACATGGTGGCATAGGTGATATACAAATTAGCCTTGAGCAGATACTTGTTAAAGGAAAGCAATAGTACGTGAGAGTTCATTATTCTCGTCTCTGTTCTTTTGTATATGTTTAAAAATTTTCCATAAGGAAGAGTTAACAAGAAGAAAGAAAGAAACAAAACTCCTGTACTGGAGCTTCCACAACCCTCCTTTTCAGTCTCATAGAATCACAGAATCTTCATGCTGCCAGGAGGGACAGGGAAAGTGAGAATGACGATGCCGGCAAATGCAGATAAGGCCCGAGCCAGATTTTCAGGTGAGCACCTGGGTTGTAGCCGTGATGACAAGAGCCAGTGAAGTCTGAATTGTTACATGGCCTCATGGGTACCTACCACATGGTGGAGCCTGGGAACACATTTTTGTCCTCTCCCTTTAATACAGAATGTAGATGCGTGGAAATTTTGCAGTTGGTTCTAGCAGCCCTAAGAGAGCTGTAGTTTTGACAAACTGAGATGCGATCCAGTCACACCAGAGCACTGTGAAAACTGGCAGAGTGAGCCAGGGACTCCCAGGGCCCAGGATTGCACATCCTCGGAGTTGCTACTTGAAAAAAGGAGAGAAGCTCCAGGCAGGCACCACCACGGGTGTGGGGCACAGGGTAGATTAGGCAGGGCCTCTGGGTGCCTGCTGTGTCCACTGTCACCCATGTGTCCCACGGCCAGAGGGAGTCTCGTGACCAGTACGTTTTGGCTTATTTCAGAAGGTGCGTGTCCCCGTCCTCCTTCCCCGATACATTTCCTCTTCCTCCTCCTCCTTTCCATCTCCCTGTTTTGTTCCTTCCTCTGCTTAGGACCGTTTTGACTACCATTTTCTTCTGCTAAGACACCAGGGACAGACATGAAAGACATTAAACAAGATGTATGTCAGCAATAAACAAGATTCTTGTATTTCTCGGGGGATCCCAAAGAAATAAGGATGAGAAATAAAAATTCCTGTTGGAGTATTTACAATGTACTCAGCTGCTGAAATGTTCAAAATGGAATCAAGGAAGTAATTTAGCACATTTCTACTACGCTTAACTATGGTGATACTGTTTAAAGAGTTTGGCCAAATTTAAAGAACCCGGTCAATCTTTTAGGACATTATTAAAGAGTCTAACCCCCATGATAACAAATACATTTGTGACAGTTAATAGTTAATACTGTATTTGTGCTTTGTTGTTACTATCTGTCCCTTGGAAAATGACCCAGAATTGCAAGGGTGCAGTTTGACCTCCCCCCAGGCAGGGAAACTACGCTTCAGATGTTTCCTTTGGTCCTGTGGTCTCAGTACACGTGTAGACTATGTAGAGTTTACTACCGTGTATTTCTCTTGCTCTCTCATTATTTCTTTAATTTTTTTAATTTAATTTTTTTTTGAGATAGAGTCTCACTCTGTTGCCTGGGCTAGAGTGCCGTGGTGTCAGACTAGCTCACAGCAACCTCAAACTCCTGGGCTCAAGCAATCCTCCTGCCTCAGCCTCCCGAGTAGCTGGGACTACAGGCATGTGCCACCATGCCCGGTTAATTTTTTCTAAATAGTTTTAGTTGTCCATATAATTTCTTTCTATTTTTAGTAGAGATGGGGTCTCGCTCTTGCTCAGGCTGGTCTCGAACTCCTGACCTCGAGCGATCCACCCGCCTCGGCCTCCCAGAGTGCTAGGATTACAGGCGTGAGCCACCGCGCCCGGCCTCTCATTATTTCTTAATGTAAATATCCAGCTGGGAAATCATCTCCCAAGTGTCAGTCATTTATGTGCCACCTTCACAATTTTTGTGATAGCTGAGTCCACTTGTTCTATTATTTATCTGATATTTTCTTTAAATTGATTATTTAACTTGACTTTATAATAAAGCAAAAACAAGACTATTAATACATATAAAGCACTTAGAACACCACCTGGTAATCGTAAATTTTAGCTATGGTTATTTATATTACTACATAAATGCTGTTTTACTTGTAATAAATAGACATAAATACGTAACTATTAAAGTTAAAAGTGTTTGCCCATATATACTGTAAGAATTGTCTCTAGCATCACCAGTGGCACAATAACCACACTTTGGGAAGCAGCTGCCCCCATTCCTCCCCTTGAAATAATCTTCTCCTTGGGCTTCCTTGAGAGCTCAAGTATCACTGTCTCCTGATTTTTCCATTTAGTCTCTAGATGCACTTTCTCGGGCTCCTCATCCTTTGACACTCTCATTTACATGGATTCAATTTTTTTTTCTTTTTTAAAGGCAGGGTCTCACTCTGTCACCCAGGCTAGAATGCAGCCGCCCGATCATATTTCACTATAATAACCTCAATTCTTGGGCTCAAGCGATCCTTCTGCTTCAGCCTCCCAAGTAGCTGGGACTACAGACGTGCGTCACCATGCCTGGCTAATTTTTTATTTTTTTGTAGAGACAGGGTTTTGCTATGTTGCTCAGGCTGGTCTTGAACTCCTGGCTTCAAGTGATCCTCCTGCCTTGGCCCCCCAGAGCACTGGGATTACAGGCGTGAGCCACTGTGCCCGGCCTGGATTCAATTTTATGCACTTTCTCAGGGCAATTTCATCCACTCCTATGGTATTAGCATAAGCAGACCTAGATTAGCTAAACCTTTTTCAACTGGGGTTCTTCATCTGAACCACAGAATGCAGAAAATGACCTGAGGGCCTATTTTCTCAGCCCCCCAAGGAGAACTGAGGTATATATTAAGAACTAGTATCATTCTAGATGCAGGGGAGAGACGTTAATTCATTCCAGACAGTGAGGCCTTGGGGCTTGAGTGCTTACTTCTCTAGGGGAACCCCAGTTGACAAGGGCTCTTCAACCCCCTGTCCCACCCTGTCTTTCCTTCCTAAGAAACGGCACCTGTACCCACCTTGTTGCCCAAGCCAGAAACCTGACAGTTATTCTAGGACCTCCCTCTCTTCTTTCCTCCTTCATCCTCCACCCTCCATAATCAGTTTCCCTTATCTGATCATTCTACCTGCCTTAAAATCCTTTGACTCTCTTCCCTTCTCATTCTCCTCACTGCCACCAACTTGGTCAGCCTACACCATTTTGCCCTGTGATTACTTAAAAGCCACCTTAGTGGTCTCCTTGCCCAACTGCTGCCCAGGAAAACATCACTAAACACAAATCTTACTCGGTCGTTTCCCCTTTCGTGGCTCTCCAAAGCCCTTCTGAAAGCTCCAGTCTACCAGATGGACTGCCACGTCTTGCTTTTATGCCATGCCTCCCTCTCTGCCTGTCCTCCCTCACCCCTGCCTAGGACTCCCTCTCTCCCACCCGCTCCTCTGCCATCACGCCCGGCTTCTGCGAATCTCTCGCTTAGTCTTTGGTTCTCATCTGGCACACTGTGCGTGTGAGCTCCTCCTCTGAGCAGGCCAGCCTCTTGGATTCTGCTGCCTCAGAGGACAGCAATGTTGAACAGAACCTGCAAGCCAATCACTGCCGCCTGCAAGGCACCTGCCCTCCCAAGGAGCCAAGTTTTTTAAAGGGAGCAGCTTTGCACCTGTGAGCATTCGACGCACTAAGTGGCTGAACTGGGTAGAGCACTCATTTCTCCAGTGGAGCTCTGTGCCTCCCAGGATGCAGGTCTGTTCCTCAGCTTGCGGCTGCTCAGAGCCTGTATTTTTACTGTTGGATGTTTCCCTGAGAAAACTTGAATTAATAGGCCCAGCAATGAAGACTGAGGAACTGGCGCACACTCTTCCTGTTTCCTTAACAGAACTGTGCTGCCAGCTTCACTGTATTTGCTACACTTACTGCAAGGCTCCAGATCTGGGAGGCTCTCAGTAGTAATAACATCTGTGGCATGGAGGCGATTTCCAGAAGACTGTGTCGGAGAAGCATCCACTGAGGTAGCAGCTAAATTCCTTGTAATCAAAGGGTTTTAACCTGGGATCCATGGCTGGGTTTCAAGGAGTCCAGGGACCTCCCAAAACTATAGGGATAGTTTTTTGTGTATGTGCATGTGTACATTTCACTTGGGGACAGAGTTCACTTTCCAGAAGGGCCACTGCTGAGGACCGAGACGCCAGTTTTCCCCTTGTACAGTCAGACTTATTTCATTTATTCATTAACACATTGACCGCCACACTAGGAAAAAAAAATTTTTTTTTCCTTGGGGCCATGGTGTTTTATTATGAAAATAGAATAAAAACTTCGAAAACAAAACGATCCTTTCTAAATTAATGAAAAATTTGTTATTTTTTATTGTTTTGGTTTTTTCCGATAAAAAAGTAATATAAAAACTTGAAAATTAGTAATGTAAAAACTTGAAAAATAGTTCATAAGGGTTAAGTGTTTTTCTTAACTTGTCAGGCTTAAGTAATTTTAAGGTAAATGTAAATAGAAAAATGAAATTTATTGACTTCTATTCATTTAATCCACATTTTTAGAATTAAATTGTTAGTATTAATTGTAACAATAAGAACATCAAGAAGTAAGAGTTTCACGAACCAACTGCAGGGTTTTGCCCAGGGGGCCACCCATCACGTAACGTGTGTGACAGCGTGGCAGAGTGAGTTGCCTGAGCACCCCACGGCTCCCAAGGTAAAGAGACGCGTGAGTTACATCAGCTTCACAAGGCCCCAGGCTAAAAATTAGTGTGAGTTAAATACAACTCACATGGCAGTTAATGTGCTAAAATGTTTTAACACTTGCTATAATGTCCTGGGCACTGTTCTAAGCCCTATATACATATATATATACATAGTCCAAAAAAGCATCATTGAAAAGATGACATTTAAGTAGGGACTTGAGGCTGCTGAGAGAGCAAGCTACATGGGTGTGGGGAGGAAGAGCATGCTAGGGAGAGGGGAGAGCAGGTGCAAAGGTCCTGAGGTCCCAGAGGTGTCCAGAAGACTCTCTCTACAAAGTTGCTTTTGCCTGACATTAAGGCAGACAGCAGGGGCTAAGAAAACACTATCACCTTCTGGCAGAGTGGAAGGGCTGAGCTGCCCAGGTCAGACCATTTTTGTAATCCATTTTAAAGATTTTTGCTTTTACTCTTAGTGAGATGAAAATGCCTTAGTTTTGATTTTATTTTATTTTATTTTATTTTATTTTATTTTATTTTATTTTATTTTTTGAGACAGGATCTCACTCTGTTGCCCAGGCTAGAGTGCAGTGGCATCATCATAGCTCACTGCAACCTCAAATTCCTGGGCTCTTGTGATCCTCCTGCCTCAGCCTCCTGAGTACCTGAGACTACAGGCGCATGCCATCACATCTGGCGAATTTTTCTGTTTTTTGTAGAGATGGGGTCTCGCTCAGGCTGGCTTCGAACTCCTGACCTTAAGTAGTCCTCCCGCCTTGGCCTCCCAGAGTGCTAGGGATTATAGGTGTGAGCCATGATGCCCAGCCAAAAACTCCTTAGTTTTTTTTTTTTTTAATTTTATTGTGGTAAAATATACTTAACATAAATTTTACCTTCTTAACCATTTTTAAGTGTATACTTCAATGGCATTAAGTACATTCACATTGTTGTGCAAACTGACACCATACCCATCTCCAGAACTTTTTCATCCCGTACTAAAAATTCTGCACCCATTAAAGAATAACTCCTCATTCTCCCCTACCCTCAGCCCTTGGGCACTGTTCTACTTTCTATGAATTTGACTACTCTAGGAACCTCATATAAGTAGAATCATAAAATATTTGTCCTTTTCTGTCTGGCTTATTTCACTTAGCATAATGTCTTAAGGGTTTATCCATGTTGTAGCATGTGTCAGAATTTCATTGCTTTTTAAGTCTGAATATTATTCCATTATGTGCATATACCACATTTTGTTTATCATCTATTGATGGACATTTGGGTTGTTTCCACCTTTTGGCTATTGTGAATAATGTGCTGCTATGAGCATGGGTGTTCAAATATCTGTTCAAGTCTCTGCTTTCAATTCTTTTGTGTATGCACCCAGGAGTGGAATTGTTGGATCAAATGACAGTTCTATGTTTAATTTTCTGAGGAACCACCATACTGTTTTTCACAGAGGCTGTACCATTTTACATTCCCACCAACACCACACAGGGTTCCAGTTTTTCCACATCTTCACCAACATTTGTTATTTTCTGTTGTTTGTTTTTTTTTTTTTTAATAGTAGCCATCCCATTGGGTGGGATATGGTAACTCATTGTGGTTTTTTGTTTTTTTTTTTTTTTGAGACAGAGTCTCACTCTGTTGCCCAGGCTAGAGTGAGTGCCGTGGCGTCAGCCTAGCTCACAGCAACCTCAAACTCCTGAGCTCAAGCAATCCTCCTGTCTCAGCCTCCCAAGTAGCTGGGACTACAGGCATGCGCCACCATGCCCGGCTAATTTTTTCTATATATATTTTTAGCTGTCCATATAATTTCTTTCTATTTTTAGTAGAGATGGGGTCTCGCTCTTGCTCAGGCTGGTCATTGTGGTTTTGATTTGAATTTCTGTAGTGATTAGCAATGTTGACCATCTTTCATGTGCCTTACTTATTTTTAAAAGGTCACTCTGGCTGCTATGATGAATGTCCCCAACTGTGGGGTGGGATGGAGGGCAGGGGAAAAAAACATGGAAGGTGGAAGACCATTTATGAGGCAGTGGCAGTAGTCTAGGCAAATGAGGATGGTGGCCTAGAACAAGATGATAGTGGTGGAGGTGGTAAGAATTCATAGGACTTCGGATGTATTTTGAGGCTACAGCTAATAGAAGTGAAAGAGGTATGTGAGAGAAAGAACAGTCTAGAATGACTTGTATACGTTTATGCCCATGCAGATGGCCATTTACTGGGATGAGGAGTGCTGGGGGAAGTGTATGCTGGGAGGGTGAGACATCCAATTGGGACATGTTAAGTTTGAATCCCTGCTGGACTTCCAGGTGGAGAAGTTGACAATGGAAGTTTGGAGATCAGGAGTGTTTCTGTTATCTTTTGTTGCATAATAAACCACCCCAAAACTTAGAAGTTTAAAACAGCAATGATTTATTATGTCTTACAATTCTGTGGGTTGACTGGGCTCAGCTGGGCAGTTCTGCTCTATGTGACATCAGTTGGTGTCACTCATTTGATTGCATTCAGCTGGTGGCCGGGCTGAGTAGGAAGATCCAAGAAGGGCTTCACTCACGTGTCTGGCACCCCAGTGCTCCATGTGGCCTCTCCCTGTGGTCAACTTGGGCTTCCTCCCAGCATGGAGTCAGACTTCTTACACACTAGCTGGTTCTCCAGAGAGGACAAGAGCCAAAGCTGGCCGGGCGCGGTGGCTCACGCCTGTAATCCTAGCACTCTGGGAGGCCGAGGTGGGTGGATCGTTTGAGCTCAGGAGTTCGAGACCAGCCTTAGCAAGAGCGAGACCCCATCTCTACTAAAAATAGAAACAAATTATATGGACAGCTAAAAATATATATAGAAAAAATTAGCCGGGCATGGTGGTGCATGCCTGTAGTCCCAACTACTCGGGAGGCTGAGACAGGAGGATCGCTTGAGCTCAGGAGTTTGAGGTTGCTGTGAGCTAGGCTGACGCCACGGCACTCACTCTAGCCTGGGCAACAGAGTGAGACTCTGTCTCAAAAAAAAAAAAAAAAAAAAGAGCCAAAGCTGTCATAGCATCACTTGCCATATCCTATTTGTCAAAACTAGTCACAAGGTCAGCACATATGTGAGGGAGGGAAACAGACTCCACCTTTTGATGAGAACAGTGGCATATGCCTACAGGGATGAGAGTAAGCCATCCTTGAAGGCTAACTACCACAATGGGAGCTATCAGGGATAGTGATATAAATTTGAAAGTAATCAAAAGTTAGTTGGTACCTAAAGTTGTGCTGCTGGATAAAGTTGTGAATGAGAATGGGAAGGAACAACCAATAAGATAGGAGGAAATCCAGGAGAGTGTGATGTTGATGAAGTCAAGTGAAACAGTGTTCCAAGAAAGGGAGAGGCCCAGCATAGCACAGTGGCTCATGCCTCTAATCCTAGCACTCTGGGAGGCCAAGGCAGAAGGATTGCTTGAGGTCAGGAGCTCAAGACCAGCCTGAGCAAGAGTGAGACCCCCCCACTACTAAAAAAAAAAAAAGAAAAATTAGCCCGGCGTGGCATGTGCCTGTAGTCCCAGCTACTTGGGAGGCTGAGGCAGGAGGATGGCTTAAGCCCAAGAGTTTGAGGTTGCTGTGAGCTAAGCTAATGCCATGGCACTCTAGCCAGGGCAACAGAGTGAGACTCTGTCTCAAAAAAAAAAAAAAAAAAAGGCAGAGTATATGGTCACAAATGCAGGGAGAGTGCTTAAGGGTGGTTGTGGGAGGTGTGGTCTGGTGGTGAAGGGCTAGAGTAGTCCAGGCTTGAAAAGGGCATAATATCATTGGAAGATGCATATATTAATATATGCAGAAAGCACGATTGTGGGGAAAGGTAGGAACAGAAGGAGGTAACTGACCGTGTGAAATGTCAGGGTGTGCGGCTGCAGACTAGGATGCCGAAACTGGGGAGGAGGAGCGTGTGGATGATTCCAGCTTCAGGTAATTGTCCCATGTGGCAACTACAGCAGGGAGAAGGCAGCCTCTGGAGCAGAGGATGTCAAGGACCTGGGAGACTAGGGGTTGCTCAGCTCATACAAGGTGGCTGTCCACGTTCTCAGGACGGCAGCAGGAGTAATGCAGAGGAGATGAAGCCTGTGTAAAGAGTCAAGGTCCCTGAGGGATATGAGGGAGTGCCCCATCCCCCACAGAACTTGGCAATGACAACAATGGGGTGAGCGTGGCTTTTTTTAAGCGGGGAGAAGACATGTGTTTTTAAGAAGTGAATTTTGAAATGAAGTTAGAACAATATTCTGGAGCGACAGTGGTGAGTGAGCCAGAAGCCGGCTGTGTTGACAGCAGGGACGTAAGCTCATGAGCTGCCGCCCTCTGAGAGGTGCAAAAGGCCGGCTGATCTCACGAGAAAGCTGAGCAAGCTGGGTATCACTAAGAATGGAGACAAAGGGGGCACTGGGGAAGTTGGAAATGCACAGATGAATTTCAATGATGGAACCAAAGGGATTCCGCGATCACAGGGGGGAAATCAGCAGGAAAGGGCGTGTCGTGGAAGGGTCAGGTCAGCAGGTGCAGGGGAGGAGAGTGAACTGCAGGGGAGGGATGCACGGGCAGCTGACTTTGGTGATGGTTAAGAAGGGCATAAGGAGGGGGGCAGAGGGGAGCATGGTGTGGTCATGAGGAGAGATTGGAGTTTTGGGATTCTGCTTAGCCGTGTGGCTAAGAGCTAGCGAGTTAGTATACATTGTGTTAGGGTGTTTATGCAACAAGTGACAAAAAAAAGCCTACTTTAATCTGGCTTAAACAATAATGAGGAGTTGTTACCTCCCATAACTAGAAATTCCAGAGGAAGGGTGGCTAGCCCCTTAGGAACTGTTTGACTAAGCAACCCAATGATGTCATCAAGGACCCAGTTTCTTTATATTTCTCTGCTGTACCTTTTAGGGTGGTGGCTTTATCCTAAAACTGGTTCCACTTCATGGTCTCAGACGGCTGCCAACCCCACTGGGGACTGTATGCTTCCTCTTATACATCTAGAAAGAGTTCCTTTTGGTAATGTTCTCAGAAAGGTGAAAATGGATCCTTTCTATAAGCTCAGCAAACCTTTCCCGGAGTCTGGAAATACCATGTGCTAACTGGTGTGGGCACGAGTTACCTGAAGCAGTCACTGTGGCAAAAGGGAATTACGCTGATTGGTGTGGAGCATGTAGGGCCCACTCCTGTTGCTGGGGCTGAGCCAGCTTCCCCTGGAGGCCACAGGTGGTTGGGCAAGGAGCGTGGCCAATAGGAAGGGGGAAAGGAAGAAATCATGCTGAGCAGATTCCTAAGAATCGCCACCTCACTACCTCATTGAGCTGTGGGGAAAATTAAATGAATACTGTTTGAGGATGCCTTGCTTTTTCCTTCTTAAAAGGTTTTTGGAGGTGGAGATATAGAAGAAAACTGGAGGAGAGAAGAAAGGTAGTTGGGGGGAAAGTGAGGGAGGTGAGCAAAGAGATTTGGGGAAGGGTCCAAAACTAAATGGAAGAGATATCAAAGGCAGATGGGGCTGGAGTTGATAAGCGGATGCAAATAGAACACACTTGTCTCTGAATTCTCAGAAATCGGGTAATATTCTTTTGGCACCTCCCAAGTTCCCCTTTCCCAAGAGCTGACGAGGGCTGAGTGGGTTCATCCCTGCACCTGCCTATACCCCCAAAGTATTCAATGGCTCCCAGCCATGTACCAGGCTAAAGATAACAAGCTCCAGCTGAACTGGACTTCCGGTTGCTTCACGATGGCCCCCTACACCTGCTCTGCTCCTGCCTCCATGCAGGCGGTACCTTTGCTTTGTATGTTGCTCTCCTATCTTTCCTGGCTGAAATCTTCTCATCTTTTTTTTTTAATTTTTTTAAAATATGGAACGCTTCACGAATTTGCGTGTCATCCTTGTGCAGGGGCCATGCTAATCTTCTCTGTATCGTTCCAATTTTAGTATATGTGCTGCCGAAGCGAGCACTGAAATCTTCTCATCTTAAAAGCCAAGTTCAAATGTTTGCTCGCTGATGTAACCCTCACTGGTGCTTTCAGGTTCATGTCCTCATTCTTTCCTCCCAGGTTGCTCCCAGTATTAATTATTGGTGTGCTTGTCTTGCTCACTCCAGATTGTCAGGTTGAGGACAGTGACTATGTCCTCCTCCTCATCCTCATTGTGCATGTTCATTATTTGCCCATTTAAAAAAATTTGTGGGTGTCTACTGTGTACGAGTCACCGTGCATACAGAGGTGAATAAAAAAAGCACTCAGTAAATATTGGTTGAGTTTAATGCTGTTGAAATGGGACGTGTGCTAGCTGATAGGATTCCGGCAGTTGGGTGGAACTGCACTAATGAATTCACTCTTCTGTTGATCTTCTATCCTCAGTATAACCATATTTGCCAAATCTCTTGCCTCCATAGGCCTTAAACTCATATAATGGCTGAGCTTCTATTACCAAAGTGAAGCAAAGAACTGAGACAACTTAAACAGCTCACAAATTGTTCAGGAAAGAAAAATCTGCCTTTGAAATTATTGAGTCATTACAGTTTTTATTCAAGGGTCATACAAAGCACTGTCATCTCTATTATTTAGCAGTGGCTTTCAAAGCATTTTTGCCATGACTCACAGTAAAAAAAAAAAAATACATTTTACATCACAACTCAGGTCATGTATATTCTTTCATTCATTCCTTCAGTAAGTGGGCACCGAACATCTCCTACATGCCAAATACTGTGCTATGCAGAATACAGCAGTGAACAGAGGAAAAGAGCAAGAAAGGAAAAGAGGGAAAGAAACAAATCCTTGCCCTCAAAGACCTTACAGGCAATAAACAAAATAAGTAAAATGCACACACATACAAACACACAGAAACAGAAGATTCATAAAATAAAACCAGCTATCACTACATGTAGTACACTTGGATGTTTTCTATTTTTCTTTTTTTTAAAAAAAAAAAAAAAGCTGGTCACACCCCATTAAACCATTAAGTCGGCTTCTCAACTCAGCAATGGGTTGAGACTTGCACTATGAAAAATGCTGGTCTAGACAATCATGTCTGACAAAGGCAGAGCGTGTGCTGTTCCCATTTTGCAGACAGAATGACATGCAGAGAGAGGCTAAATGAGCTACCCAAACTCCCCCACAATGTGAGGGAAGCAATGCTGAGGCTTCACTCTAGAGCTGCCTTTTCCATCCTCCTCTGTGGTGCTCGCACCGGCTCAGTTCCCACTTCCCTTTGATTGTGAAATCTTCACCTGTGCCTGGAGCAGCTCTTCCCTCCCTTGCCAGGTAAAATAACCTGACTATTTCTAAGCCTATCCCGACTGCACCGTGCCCTAGGGTGCCTCTCTCGTGCCACTACTGCACTCTGGCTTGCTTTATATTTATAACTACCAGTGTACCAAATAGGGGCCTCTTCACTGTGACCTCCTTCAGACAGGTCTCACTCATCTTTGTGTCCCCCAAAGCACAGTGCTTTACAGAACAGGTATTAATAAATACATAAGAAATTAAATTGAATTTGTAAGTGACTCAAAGCAGAGGGGTGGGGGAAGTGCCTCCTAGCCAGGACAGTAGGATTTGGGCCACAGCTATTTAAAAGGCCAAGAGACTAGAAAGGATACTACTGGTAAAAAGATCTCTTTACCTGAGTTACAAAAGTCACACATTAGGTAAAGTCTTCAGTAGTGTAAGAACTATACAAATATTTTATCTCCCTGGTATCAGTAGAGATTTAGAACCATGTCAGTATGTTGCAGATCATAGAGAGCAGAAACAGTGAAGTTAAATTCAAAAAGGAGGGTTACCTTAAGGAGGCCCACGGACAGCTGGATGGACCCGAGGTGAGACAGGAGCCAGAGCGCCCTCGGGAGAAAGGCGCTCTTTGCTGTAATGGTGACCATTACGGCAGGGACAGCTGCCAGCTCACCCAGATGAAGGAAATCAATTCAAATTCTCAAGAATCTAAATGGCACGTCCAATTCTAGAGTTGTCCACCCCTGCTTCACTTAGTTTGGGTAGAATGGGGCTGTGTGGTTGGCGAAAATATCTAGAGAAGTAAGGGGAGAAGAAACTCTCTGAAAAGAGAGAACTTTGACTAAATATTAACCCAAATTGGAATTTTAAGTTTAAATTTTGTCCTACCACCAGACGACAGGACTCAAGGCCAAAATGAGGTCAGTTATAAAAAGTTATATAAAATAGTTTATCTATAATATAGTATAAAATATAATTTCAATCCTATTAAAAGTAAAAAAAATGCAGATTTTTAGCTATTAATAAATGACCTCCAAGTTTTAGGAATCTATAAATCCATGAGTGTATAAATATAACATGAAAATTGTATACAAGATATATTATAGAATTCTCTAACCCATGGTTTTCAGACTTTATTTTGAATCAGATTCCAATTCTGCAGGACTAGAGAAGGGCAGTGTGGACTGCATATTTAAATAAGCACCCCAGGTTCTGTTAAAAACGATGGGTCATGTTGAGAAACGTGCTTAACTTCTTCCTGCTTAAAGGCATTAATAGGGGGCTCAACTTGCATAAGTTTTTAATTAGAACAAAAATGGACAATAAAACCACACAAGCACACCATGTATGTAGTAACACTCAGTAAGAGCATATACAAATTTAAAAACCACCACATTTCTTATAATTGTTTTTAATAGCATTTAGTCACATCATTTATAATGGCATATGTTTATAAAAGATGTTTAAGATGGTAATTTAGTCTCATCTTGGGTTTTTGTTTAGAATTGAGAATAGGGGAAGTACTTATGAGTTCACAAAGAATATTTCAGGTTCCTCTGTTAACTATACACTCAAAAGGTATACTGATACCAATCCTATAAACATCACATGTGAATGAAACTTATTTAAGCCTATTGGTTCATATGTTTAAAAAGCACCCTCATTTCTTTAAAGTTAAGTACTATAAATGGCTCTTGAAAATCTATTGTGGACATGATCTATTCAGTTAAACTTGCAGGGGGCTAGGGCGTGATTTTATGTGACCATCCGATTCAGAGTCTGATTTAGAGTTAAAATCAAACAGCATTTCCAAACAGTTGCTGTCATGGGCAGCATAATCAATTCCTCCGACGATACAGCTTCCAAAGCTCTCATCATCCTAGTTACCCTTCTTTTTGCTTTCACTTACTTACATATTGCTTTCTTTTAAAGAAGCAAAAAATATAAAAGTTCACTGAAATTCTGAAAGTCACTGTTTGTATAGCACTGAATGATAGTAGCTTTGGTATTTGGTATTACAAAGTCACTTTCATCACAAATATTTCCTTCATTCTGGGTCAAGGCGAGGTAAAACAGGAAGAATAAGATTCCCAAATGCAGAGTCTTGAGTTATGAAGTATCCAGATGAATGTGCGTGAGCATGCTGGGAAAGATTAAAAAAAAAAAAGGCAATTAAGCTACTAAGAGTCATAATTTTTTAAACCAAGGCATTAAAATTACTTATCCTTTCTGAATGCTTGAGACCAAATTTATTTAAAAATCAGTTCTTACGCTGCTAATTTTATTTAAACACATGGGAGATGGATAATACTACAAAATTTGGATTAAGAAGTTGCACCAGGTACACATTTGTCATCCTGTTATCTCCCCTGTGATTCTCTTCAGTCAATAAACGAGTCAAAGACATGAACTGCTTTGTTCCTTGGAGTGAGGAAAATTAGCCTCAAAGGTCCCAAAGTATTCTGCTCATGGGCAACAAAGCAGGAGCTTGAGAAAGAAGGGTAGTAGCTGGAAGGAGAGGGGAGAAAAGGAAGTAATTACTGGTGATTAAAATACCAACATTTTGTAGAGAATGTTGGAATGTAAATAATAGAAAACCACCAGTGACCTCCCTCTGTCATTAAAAAAAGGATTGTTTTTAGGTCATCTAAAGTGAGATGGTCTTTATAATGTCCCTTCCAATTCTGGGATTATAAGGTTTAAAAGTAGAGGCAATTAAATTATGCCTAGGGAAAAAAAGATGTCTTGTCCAAGGTCTCTGGGAATCTTAAATTATCCAAATGAATATTAACACTAAAACCATTTATTACTCTGAAGAATATTTTTTTAAACTAATGAATCACATTCCTAATCCTATACTAAGAGTTAGCTTTAAAACATTTCCTGCACAACAGTCATGCTGACCATTAAAAAAAAAATCCAAACAACAATAAACCACTAAGACTATCAAAGGATGTAACAATGACAAATCAAAAAATATATATATGTACCATTAAAATAGCCAGTTCAATTTTTAAGATCATTCCTGTCCATCCAAATATCCTAAACTCTTTTGTGCACAAGCAATCCCTTGGCAGGTTCAGCACAGAATCAATCATGACCGCGTCGACACCATAAAAGATAACTTTCATTACTGCTGTATCGGTCCTTCAAATCCTCTGGGCATGATCGAACATCAGCAAACCGCTGCAATTACGTGTGGAACATTTTTATTGATATTGCTCCACTGAAATATAAAATAACTACTGTGTTGGCTTCTAAGACCCGGCAAATCTCCAGTGAGACAAGAATGTCAGTTCCACTTTGCTCACCTGCAGAGCTGCCTTCTGCTGGGCTGCAATGTGCTGCTGCTCGGCATGGTCCCGGAAGTCCTTGTTCAGAGAAGGTCTGGAGAGCGCAATGCTGAAACGGGAATCTCCGTTACTTGGCTACTTAAGGCAGAGACATCCTTACTTTCTCTTTTTCTTTTGGTGATAGTACATTATCTTTTTTTAACTGAGGTATAACTGACAAATAAAAATGACATATATTAACAGTGTACAATATGATGTTTTGATATTTGTATATGTTGTAAAATGGCTAAATCAAGCTAATTAACATATCACCTCATATATTTACCATTTTTTGTTGTGGGAATATTTAATATCTATTCTCTTAGCAGTTTTCAAGTATATATCATTAAATATAGTCATGCTGTTCAATAGTCTCTTAAAGTGATGTCCTTCTGAATCACATTTTTCATTATATATTCTTTAAAAGGATAAAAAAAATCTCCCAGAATAAGTCTTTTTTCCTTCTCTTGTAATCTACATTGATTTATGTGAAGAAAGCCTATGTTATTTACTAGGATTTCAAATGATTTTTAAAAAAACTTTATAGTTTATGGTCCCTACTTTCAAACAGATTTGAGGTGTTATAGTCTATCATGACCCCATTAACATTATTTTAAAACAGTTAAAAGAAATCACATGATATTCATCAACAGTAAAACCACATTTTTTGTTTGTATAATAATTAAATTATCATAACCATATTCCACATAGATTGAACCATTAAGAATAAATAATCAAGATCAAAGGCACTTATTCACCAGATTCTAGAGCAGCTACTAGATGCTTGCCTCTGTGCTAAACACAAGGAATATCAAACTATGCCAAAGAAAGCTCACAGACAACAGCAATTACGATGAGATGTAATATATGCTATAAAGGGGGAATTAATAAGAACACTTAATAGCTGGAAGGATAATGGTAAGGGAAAACATTATAAAAGGTAGACCTTATCCTAAGAGTAACAGAAGGCCTCAGAAGAGTGTTAGGTGGCAGGGGAGTGACATTTTCGGAGTATCACATTGTGGTTCAGAAAGACCACTACTGACAGTGTTGGTCACCTCCTCCTTGCTAATGGAACCCAAACTTGGTTTAATTATCAGCAGTCACATGCTTCAGGGCAGGCCAGGCTCATGCCCCAGGTGGTGGACCTTGATTGTTATAAGACAATGCCTTTCCCCTTGCTGGTTTTTGGTTTAGGCAAGAGAAAGGTACACAATCTGGGCAACCAGACTTGATGGGTAGTCTGTTGGAAGGCTTCTGAGAATGTTCTCCTCCCTCTTACAAATGGGACATACCATAGGAACCTTTCTTGTCGCTCAGTGTGGAGGTGATGCCTAGGCTACTGCAGTCCTATTTGGACCCTGAGAGAGCCACTGACCCACGAAGGCAGAAAGGAAAGATGAAGGAAGCTGCATCACTAATGCCATTGTTGTGGCCACTGAATTAAGCCACTCTGAAACTACCTTATCTTCACACTCCTGGTTAACATATACACTGATATTTATGCCAATTTTGTTGGTTTTCTGTTACTTCCAGATTAAAGCATCCTAACTGACAAAATTGATGAATGTATTCAAGAAGAATAAGACCACAGGAAATTTAGTGAGGAAGCAGTTATAGTAATTGAGGCTAGAAATGAGAGTGGCCAGGAACCAGGATAAAATCAGATATCCTGGATAGCAATGAAGAAAAATGGACAGATCTGAGACACATTTTAAAGTATAATCACAGGAGAATGGTAAATGCTTAGAGATGGAAGTGAAAGGAAATAATAAACAATTGAAGTTCACATTTCTGAACTTCGGAACTGGTAGACTGCACCATTCACTGAGACAGGAAACCCAAGAATATTAAATAGTTGGAGAGAGGGGAGGGACGATGAGTTCAGTTTGGGACGTACTAAGTTTAAAATGCCTGTTGGACATCAAAGTGGAGATGTCCAGGAGGCAGTGTTGGTGCTTAGAAGAAAGGACTGGACTAGACCTGCAAATGTTTACGTTATCAGCACATAAGTAACATGTAGTGGGAGCAGATGCAACTGTCCAGTGAAAAGATGTAGTCTGGGAGACTTGGTCTAGAACAGAACTCAGAGGAATGTCAACAGTCAAGGGACAGGCAGTGGAGAAATGTCTGGAAAAGAAATGAAGATAGTCTCCTCATGTTGGTTTTTATATTCAAAGAGTGAGCAAATGAGCCAAGGAAAGAAAGAACTTAAAGAAAGAGGGAGTTATCAGTGATGTCAAATAACGCTAACATGTCTGATAAAACAAAGATTCTGGTCTGCTAGGCCTGAGTCTACAAGGAGGCTACAAGTGACCTAGGCAAGAACATATTCTTTGGTGGAAGGAAAAGGAGGGCCTGGAAGTCAGACTGCAGTGGGCTGAGGAGTGAATAATTGAGAAAGTAAAGATGGGTACAAACAACTACTTTAAGAGAAAGTAAGAGAAAGAGAGAGAGTAGAGTTAGGGTGGTGGCTGAATGAGATAATGGAACTGAGGAAAGACACTGAATATGGCAGAGACTACGTATAATAAAGGTGATTAAGCTACCTAAATTTTACCTACTTTGCAGAATGATTAAAAAGTGGGCTACTGGCAACAATTTCAGTAACAAACAAAAACATACAAAACTCTTTTCTTTTTTTTTTAAAGAAAGCCATACTGAAAATTAAATATCTGGATTAGAATATTTAAAATCGAATTAATTAAACAGTTTAATTTTTAAAAGTCTAACTAGGAAATGAAGAAAGCCAGAATATGTCACCCAAAATATATGTCTTTTTGACATAAAAGTTATTTTTGAGCTGAAGTCAATTAAGAAGCAGCAAACTGAGGGAAAGCTCTCTCTATCCTCCCTCTTTCTGCCTAAAACCAGGGTATAAATTCTCCTTTACTGGAGACAACTCTAGATTCTTAGCCCAGCGACAGCACCAGAGGAATCTGCAAACAAACCTGATTCCATTAGTTTTCTCCCATATATTTAACTTCTCACAGCTTCCCACCCTTGGAAGCTTAAAATCCCTTTCCTTTGTCCTATCATCTCTCTACAAATTTACTACTCTTTGTTGAAGATGCTAAGTGGAGTTCTAAGCCACCATTTTGAGTTACTTTTCATTGAGGTTTCTCTCGTAATAATAATGTGCACTGCACACATTAATAAATGTGTTTTTCTCTTATTGATCTGTCTTTTGTTACAGGAGTCCATCCCAACTAAGAACTAAGATGGGTAGAGGTAAAGTTAGGCTCCCCTACAGAAACAAAACACAACGTATAAATTGTAGTGTTAAAGAAATAAACCAATGCCAACCAATTTGAGTTATCTGGTCTAAGAAATTTTTTATATCACTGAATATGAAAACATTATTCTTCTTAAAAATTTGTATACCTAACAAAAATAAAGTAAAATGAAACAAAGTAAATATTTCCATCTATTCTCTTAAAAACATGATTAATAATAGCAAGCCAAAATAGTAGTCAATACCTAGCTCCAGGATGATTTGTTGAAGACTGGTTCTGCATAAGTAATTTTCTTTTCTCTTTGTCCAGTTCTGCCAAGATTGCAACTCTATTTTTGTTTTGAAAACCTAAAAAAGAGAGGAGGATAGGGGAGAAAAGAGAAAGAGAGAGACAGAGAGAAAGAGAAATGAGCAATATTTTAGATCTATTTTATATACCCAGGCCAATCTAGAACCCAGAAAGCAAAATTCCTACTCTCTAACATGATAATGAACTCACTAGCAAGTACTTTTCCTAAATGGTTACTTTTCTCCTCCTGCCTATTTCCCAGCACCTTTAATAGCATAATACATGGATATATATGCAAAATATAATATATATTATATTTATAGTAT
Organism: Eulemur rufifrons; assembly: GCF_041146395.1. Lineage (NCBI taxonomy): Eukaryota > Metazoa > Chordata > Mammalia > Primates > Lemuridae > Eulemur > Eulemur rufifrons. The sequence continues at coordinate 266,669,793 of NC_090989.1, forward strand.
GATACTGACTGAAGACTTTTAAGACTTACTTTTAAAGAATTTTTATCACCAAGGTATAAGTTACAGCATTTATTTTTTAACAAAATCTTTGATGCCCAAAATGCTGCAGGGACCAATCTGTCCTGCACAGTTAATCTCTAGGAGTGAAGATTTTCTTAGTCCTCAATTTTAGGCCTCTTTGTGAATGCCTCTTTCATAGGGGAAAAAGCATTACACATACTCTCAGATCAAAACAGTATTTCTTTTTCTCAACTGCTTCCATTTAGAAATGACACACAATCTTTCAAGGAACATGTCAAAAAATTGCCAACTGACCAGAAAGCAATTCTGAGAAGGAAATGGAGCATAACTGACAGGAAACTAAGAAAAATGTCCTTGAGCTGGGTGCAGTGGCACGCACCTGTACTCCCAGCTACTCAAGAGGCTGAGGCAGGAGAATCGCTTGAGCCTAGGAGTTTGAGTCCAGCTTGGGCAACACAAACAAACCAAACCAAACCAAACAAACAAAACAGATAAGTCCTTTATCAAACACTTAATACTGAGCCTGATTTCGAGCTTCAAACTTACATAAGATCTAGAGCAGAGGTTGCAAAGTCCTGGCCCAGGAGCAGCACCCAGCTATGTTTTAGAAATTTGAATTAATACCAACATGTCAGCATTGAGAAACTACACACTAAATTCTGAGATTTCTAGCTTCTCCTCAAGCATCTCAAAATCTGGCAACAAGGGATCTGTATGCTCTCATGGCAACAATTAACTAGAACTAAGAAATAATGGTCCTCTTTAGCTGGGCGCTCTTCAGCTTGTTACAATCCTTATCAGCCTTGTTTATGTTACCTGTAGGCATTTGAATTTCTGATCCCTAATTTAGAAGAAAACAAATGGAAGGATTAAAGGACTGGACAGGTCTACAGAAAAAAACACGATGGTGACTACAGCTCAGGAGGCTAGAATCACTGGGCGAGAAGAATGAAAATGGGCGAGAGGGCATGTGTCAAGCAGAGCAGACCTGAGCACTCCTAAGGGCACCCACACGTGAGGGATTCTAAAAAGTTCCTGCTGATTATAAAGAGGAAGAATTCGTAGGATGCACACTTCCTCCTCTCCTGGGGAGAGGGGCAGAGATTGGCCAGGAATGGTGCAGGCTGTACAAGGAGTGTTTCTATTGAGATTGGGCTGAACTAGAAACAGCTGAAATTTGCAGTGTTTTCAACTAAATCTGCTCTTAAATTTGGCATTAGCATACTGGCTGCGGCCAGGATTACAGGCAAAATGTGTTTCTGGCACCTCCATTTTAGGAATCTATCATCTCCCATTTTCCCCCTCTGCCCACTCGCACTATATCACCAAATTCTAGTAATAGCAGGCTCCCTCTTTTTGGATGAGATCATTCACAATACATTCTGGTACTTCTGAAGAGAGAGTTTTATGAGCCTTCCAGGTGATTCTTTATCTACCCTCATCCTGACTCCAATCCCCTTTTCCTGCCCGACCTCTTAGTCTTCAGGGGGAGGAAGCTCCATGGGGCCTTTACAAGCCCCATCATTACTGGCTCCACTACCCTACAGACAGGCATGTCTCAGGAGAAGAAGGAGGCATTTAATCCAGCTCTGAGAGAGACAGGAAAAACCAAACTATTTTTCCTACTGTCTACTCTCACTCAACACAACACTTCTGACACCAGGTGTCACCAAGCAATTCTTCAGCAGACACCAGCTGGGTGTCTGATAATTCAGTTCTGACATTATCTACCTGGAGCTAGTGTCAGGTCCCACAGGTTGAGGGCTCAGTTTCACAAGACTGCCAGCCACTTCGGATGCCAATGTAAGTAAGTAATAGATTGTCACCTATACTATTAAATGACCATGACCCCCTCCTTGGGTTTAACCTGCTAGAGTCCCTCACAGAACTCAGGGAAACACTTTACTTAAATTTACTGTTTTATTAATAAAGGATACTACAAAGTTTGAACAGCCAGATGAAGAGATGGACAGGGCAAGGCATGTGGGAAGGAGCATGGAGCTTCACTGCCCTCTCCTGCACTCCACCCTCCAGGCATCTTCACATGTTCAGCTATCCAGCACCTCATCTGAACCCCGTCCTTCTGGGGGTTTATGGAGGCTCCATTAAATAGGCATGGTTGATTAAATCACTAACCATGGATCAACTCGACCTTCAGTCCTTCCCTCCCCAGAGGTCAAAGGGTAGGGCTGAAAGTTCTCTAATCGCAGGTTGGTTCCCCTGGCAACCAGCCTCCATCCAGAGCCCACCAAGAGTCACCTCATTAGAACAAAAGATGCTCCTATTACCAAAGAAATTACAAAGGTCTTAGGAGCTCTGTGTTAGGAAATGGGGTGAAAGACCAAATATCAGAACAAAAGATTCTCCTAGTGCTCAGGAAATTACACAGTGTTTTAGGAGCTTTATGTCAGGAATCAGTGGTCAAAGACCAAACCTATATTTATTATATCACAATATCACAACAGCTAAATTTCAAGAAAGTGCTATTTACACAATTGGCTATTTCTATCTCAATTTAGGATATGAATTAATGAATTTAGAAAAAATGAGGCAGAACAGTAGTAGGAAGTATTGAAGTTTGAATCAATGAAAAATTCCTCTCAGTCTCATTATCAGACTTATGAAAGCATCATCACCTATGGAAATCCTTCCATAAACAGTTTTTATTTGCTTAGGAGAATCTGCTTCAAGTCTCCAAAGGTAGGCAAATTAATTCATGTTAAATGAAATGGTTAAAATAGTCCTCAAAGGCTCTTTCCATCTCCAACACATTAAGATTCCATCATCTTCCCCAAATGTCTGCCCCTCTGAAAATTCTCAGCTATCTTAATATTAGGGATATTTATGCCTGTGAATAGTAATGCAAGGTAAAAGGTGCCATCTGTAACAACAGTTGAAACTTTGTCAAAATATTGTTAAGGAAACATCATTAGCAAACCAATATATAATTACTACTCCACTGATTTCGAGAATCAGAAATAATAACTACCCTGCAGGCGTCGAGAAATGAGGGCAGAAATAAAATGTACCCCAACTCTGACTGACCCCACTAACTGACCCCACTACCATTTGACATGCAACTGTTTATTTTGGTATTAATATCTTTCTTCAAGCCAAAATGGAGTTAAGAGATCCTCAGATTCCCAGTTTTAAAGACAAGACTGATCAGATAACTATTTTGAGACGCAGAAAAATGGACTGTCTCTTTCTGACATTTTGGAATACCACAGTGACTCTCATTTAATGGCCATGTGTCTCCCAAGAAACAGCCACAGAGAAGACCATTGTTCTGCAGACTTCAATAATGTTTGAATTCCAGGCTACGGTATTCTTTTCACTGATTTTCTGAATTTCTAGGTGTCTTAATACATGAGACATCTTTCAGGAATTTTTTTCTTATCTGCATTATTATTTTTATTAAAAAAGGATTCTTTCTCTTTAATAGTAAATCAGAATTAAATTTAAAATGTACAGTAGTCACCCCTTGTCCAAGGTTTCACTTTCTGCAGTTTCAGTTACCTGTGGTCAACCATGGTCCAAAAATAAGTGGGTACAATAAGATATTTTGAGAGAGAGAGAGACCACATTCACATAACTTTTATTACAGTATAGTTATAATTGCTCTATTTTATTGCTATTGTTGTTAATCTCTTAATGGTGCCTAAGTATAAAAAACATAGTACAAATAGGATTCAGTACTATCTGCAATTTTAGGGCATCCACTGGAGTTCTTGGAACGTATCCCCCAAAGATGAGGTGGGAATAGACTACCGTATAGATGCTTGTCACATAATGCAACAAGTAGAATAGGGTGAAAACTCAATAAAATTTTACCCATTAGAAATTTAAGTTGAATGTGTGCTTCCATCAATTACTTGGTCAGCCATGTGAATTCTGACTGAGTAGTCTAATTACTTTAAACCAGAGATTCCCAAACTTTCTCAGTTCACAGTGTGCCCTCAGTATCTCAGTTATTTTTGCATGACACCCCACCCCCAGGCCAACAGAAATATTTAACAGTTCTGTTTAGTAAGCAGTTAGGTCTAAACAATCTCATAAGTATTTATATCCTAACATCTTGTAGTTGTTTTAAAAAATGATACATATAAATTCAAACAAAAAAATTTTAATTTCATCTTAAAATAACCACGGTCTCTTACTAATGGGTGTGTGCCTGTGCACTGCATAACTTTTTAAACCTTGGAATCAGTTCAGATACCACCAATCCTCACTCCCTGTTCCACGCTGATTTTCACATAATATTTGTTTGTTATCCAAGCAATTGCCAAAAACCCAGCTTTGTAAAGATATGTCATTTTGGAATACAGTGCACTGCTGAAACTGCAAACTACTTTAAACTATTTCATGTGGAGTCCAGCAAATACAAGTATTACTGTGTTTCATTTGAAAACAATTTTCCACGAGGCCTCTAGGATTTCTCCATGGTGTCCTAGGGATGGCACGGTGTATAGTTTGCAAACCACAGCTTTAGGCTTTTTCTTCAACCACTAGCAAAGCAAATGAATAACAATTTCTCTCTCATTTTATCAGGCAATCCCCCAAACGGATTTACAAATTAGGTACTATACAAATAAAGGGTATAATAAAATATCTTCTAACAATTAAGTAGCCTCATAGATTTAGAAACTTTAATAAGTATGACCATCACAAACCTTAAGTATTGACTCATGTTTACATAATAAGGTATATTATACAAACATAATTACTACAAGAGAACTTTTATGCATTAAGTTAAAACTTATTACATTGCCTATTATTCGACTATTTTCTACCTACAAAAACAATTTCATAAGATTCACCAACTTTTTTTGTAGTTACATATTTATAGGTCTTGCTTCGCTTGTTCAAGAGGGAAGAGCCTCATTTTTAAAAATTTCATGCACGTTTGACAATCAGAGAGCATAGGTAGCTATAGTTATCTTCCTGTTATTATAGAAATCAAATGTGAAAATCTGTAACTATAGGCTCTAAACTAATATTAATATAATTCCTTTCACTGTTAGTCAACTATACATTATAGTTATAAAAGCAGCCGACTAAGGAGAGCTATGTTGTTCTCAATTTGTTTACTACCTCATAGTGAGCCTGTATTCCAAATAAACAAATCATACTCTGACAATGGATCAAATGGGAAAGTGTAGAATATAGGTCTTATTGATTTTATATGATAGAAATGTCTCCAAAGAGTTAGCTAATACAAATTAAGGTAAGATAATTATGGAAAGACTCGAGTATACTGGAACGTGTTATTCAGAGGAATCCAAAAGTGAGTTCTTTGTAAAGTGAAGAATGTTTTCCAAGGAAAATTATAGTACTCTCCCATTTATATATACAAATTGCATATGTTTAAGGCAAGTACACCACCAGCTACATTTCCAACTATAGGACAACACTTGTTCCCTCTTCTCAGAGAGGCTAATGCATTCTTAGAAGAGAATTATGTGGTTCCATTTTTTAGAGTTTTAGAGATACTTTAAATAAGTCACTACACTGGAAAGTCCTGATGTGCTATTTACAGAAATATCAATCTCCCTCAAGATTAATTTGTTTACACAAAAATATTTTGGGGTCACTGTCAGTAAAGTAATTGTACAGCAGAAATTATATGAAGTATAGCCTACAATGGAAAAAGCATTAAAAAGACAACATAAAGATAATCTGATCAATCACATGCATATGAGTACAACTGAGTGTTTCAATGCCCTTCAGTGTATATAAACTTATATAAGTGATTTTTAAAATGTCCACAACCTGATTAGTAATATTGAAAATTACAATCTCACAAAAATATTTTTGTTTCCAAAGCACCTGAGAGTGAGACAGCATTGGAAAGAGGAAATAAGCTGTGTAAAAAGCTCATATTCCAAATAATATGAGGATTTTAAAAAAACTTTAAAACTAGTACTATGAACTTGAAGAATAATTTTTAGAAGTACTAAAAATTTACAGACAGTAAGAGTACAATATATATATAATTCTGCAAATGATTTTCAAATAAAACACCAGGCTGTCATGTTAGGGTAGCTGGACTGAATATTGTTTCCAGGATTTTTTTTTAATGGAAGAAAACCTTGAGTTCAATAAAAATATTTCAAGATATATAAGACTATTCTATTGCTCTGGTTCTGTTTAACATTTCAGAACTAGGTTCAGCTTTAAATAAAATTTATTCTACCCCCTCTCTCATTTTACAAAGAAGTTTGCCAAGTAGTCAAAAGGGGTGGGAGGAGATTGCTGGCCCAGGGAGCTTCATATAGAAAGATACACAAGGGCTGTCCAGAAAGTATCCAGCCATTGTTAATATAATCAAGAAAACCTTATAATCAAGAAAAATGGTAAGATAGAAAAAGATTTAGTAATGTTAAAGTTAAATTGGACCGCCATTATGAACATATGACCTAAAAGAAACACATTTTCCTGTTCTGTTACTACAGTGGCCAGCAACAATGCCTCCTTCCTTATTGTCAACTCCATGTGGAACAGATTTTGGTCTCTAATACCATTCTCCATTAAAAAGGAACCAAGAGTTTTAGGGAGAGTACCAGTTCCATGTCTTAAGGAAAAAAAAAAAAAAATCAAGATGGGCTTGGAATATTTTGTCAGAAAGCAAGAAGACTTTTTTTAAAAAGGTCCAGGATAGTGCTAAAAGGACAAAAAAGCCAGTGTGAGGTCAGCCAGGCTGTCACAATTTGAACATTAAAAAGAGAATAAAAATGATTACAGCTAAATAGAATAAAATGAGTCTGTGATAAGCCATGAATTCATAATGAGATACAAAAGGGAAAGTTAAAGCATATGAAAAGATAGTTGTAAAGAAGGGTGAAAATAATAGGGTATTTAATGTTTATTATGTTAATAACTAGGTTGGTGTTAATATTTAGGTATTTTGTTTCTCCTGTTAAGTATATGCCTGTTTATGAAGTATAGCTGTGTGATTTTTGTTTCAGTACAAGGAGATGGATAGATACAAGGAATTGTGACTAACCCAAATAGTCCCAGAAAAAGCAGGTCTTGTACCAACAACAGGAAAGTTGGAACAGCAGAAGTTCTTACACACAAATCATTTTACTTTTTTTTTTTTTAAGAGACAGGGTCCCACTTTGTCGCCCAGGCTGGAGTGCAGGGGTACTCGATCTCCTGGGCTCCAGCGATCCTCCCGCCCCAGTCTCCCAAGCAACTGGGAATACAGGCAGGAGCCACCAGGCCCAGCCCCACACACCATTTCAAAGGCGATCCAGTGGCTGTTGAGCACCCAAGGTCACACACAATGACCAAGCAGAAATGGAGTTCTAACTGGGTAAATCAGTCAAATACCCTAAAGACAGCTACTAGTACAGCCCTGATGCCTGATCTCTTGGAAGAGGAGATCTATATAATTCCTGGCAATAATGCTACCAGAAAAAGGCAATTCATAATGCTAACAAAACAATGGGTTATGAAACACTGGTCACACAAAAAATAAAGAGTATTTCAATTCAGGAAATAACTCGTAAGTTGTAAGAAACTATGTCTGTGAGAAAGGCATGAGCTTTAAAAAAAAAAAAAATACCATTAACTTAGCAGGTAAAGTTATATTATAAAAGGGAGCCAATGCCCATCAGTACAGCTTTAGGTTGCCATCAACACACTTTTTTGTTAAACTTTGGGCATAACCAAAAACTGCATCTTAACAAACAATCAATTCCACCAACAACCTCAAACTCTCCCTAATCTGAAATTTTGCTTTGTTTTAGTAGTGTTAAGATTACCATAACCCTAGGAAAGTATAGAAAAATTACTATAATTCTGGGCAATATAGAAATAAGAATCTGGGAAGATTATTATAATACCAGGAAGATAGAAAAATTCAAGTATAGAGCAAATGAATTAAACCAATGGGTCAACATTTTAATAGGTTTAATTTTAAGTAAGTTTTAAGAAGTTTTGTGATCACTACCTAAAGTGGAATATTTTATAGAAACTATATTAATTATAATTGTAATTTAAACTGTTATTAAAGATAATTTAACTAAATAAGCTTATAATCAATGTCTCAATGTTTAAATTTTTATTTTAGAATTTTAGGGTATTAGATAAGTAGGTACAATACACTGAACATTAAATTATGAGCAGGGATGAACATTTTTCTCCATGTCCCAAATCTCCTCAGACATTAAAGAACTGAATAAAGCATGAAATGGAATGGAATGCTTGGAGATTGGCAAGTAAATCCAACTGACTCTAACACAAATTATGTGTGAAAAGGCAGTGAAAGAAGCTGAGAAGGTGAGAAAGAGCCAGATATTTAGGGACCTTGTATTACACACAGATCTTAAGTGTTATCAAATAGGCAATGGGGAGCTACTAAGAGTATTTAGAAAAGGACAAGGTACAGATCATTCTCTGCAGGGTTTAGAACACCCTCTGGTGGTAAAAGAGAATGGATTACAGGAGACAGAGACCTGCCACAGAGAAATCAGTTAATCAAAGATCAGAGATGGGCAGTGAGATAGAGACTAATTCAAGAAATAATGCAGATGAAATAAAACAACATGAGAGAGACTAGAGGGGGAAAAAAAGATGACTCTAAGGTTATAGCTTGAATCACTAGTAGGTGATTGCAGGGCTACTATTAGGCTTTTAAAAACCCTGGGTGCTTTGACTTATAGAGGGTTCATACCACATCAAAACCAACATTTTAAAATAAGCTCATATCCCATATTAAAATGTTTACTCTTATAAAATTTTTGAAAGGTTTTTTTTCTTTGCTTTTGAAATTATGGCTAAAAGTAACTTAATTTACAATTAATTGTAATTGCTTGGTAATCATACAGAATACTCTGGAATCCCTACAAATCAAAAAAATATCAAATTCACACATGGTGTTAAAATTTAATGAAAACTTAAAGACTATTAAACACTTTATGTAGGTCGTAATGTTTCACTTTTGAGGCAATCATTTATCTCAAAACTTCAGTTTTACTTTTGTATTTTGAAACAAACACCATTTTTTCAGGTTTCAAACATTTTTATAGATCTTTGAAATGCTAGTGCCCTAGGCACTGTGCTTTCAGTAACTTCTAGCTAAAATGGACTTAGATGGTGGAACCAGTGATCAAAGACAAAGGAAGTGAAGCAAGGAAAGACTCTATTCTATTTTGAACATGTTGATTTGAGGTTGCAGACAGTTTGGTATAGCAGAAAAAAGCTTTGGCACTGAGAGCTTTGATTTGAATTTTGGCTCCTTTACATCTTAACTATGTGGTCTTGGGTAAATCTACTTAACCTCTCCTAATGATCAGTTCCTTCCTTAGTAAAGATGGGATAAACTCTCTCTCGTTATCTCTCTTAATACCCCATCCTCCTCTCACCCCCAGAAGCCGGAGTTTTATCTTTATAATGCCTCCCCACCTCCCTCTTCCTACCCACATCCAATCACCCAGGCCAACCAATTTTACCTCCTGAGTGTTTCTAGAATAGCTTCTCCTCTCAGTTGCTATTCCACAGTCTAATTCAGGCAGGCTTATCTGTTACATAACATTCTAGAGCTTATTGTCTATCTCTAGGCAGCTGGGAGCCACAAGAGCTACTATAGGGAAAGGGCTGTCTATGGTCAGATATATTAGGCTTTTATTTTCTGATCTTGTCTAATCCCCATGTAAATCTATCCTTCCTTCTTGAGCTTTAAAAAATAATCTAGTCTTAATTTACATGTCAGTTTTGAACAAAACATTTACATTATAAAAGTATATAAAAGTCAACAAATGGGTAGCACTTAGGTACTAATAATCCCTTATTTCAAATTTTAAATTTAAGGCACAGACTAGGTAGGCTATCTGGTTATGTGAAGTAAAGTGTAATTTTCTATAATAAGAGTCTCCCACCTTCAGGGTTCATACAAACTTTAACTAGGGAATCAATATGTGAAATTTAACAATGTTATATTATACTCACTACATGAAAGTTTTTAAAAACCTATATGGTCTCCTGCCATAATTTAATATGCCTCTTTTTCATTCTCAGAAGTACAAGGGTGTTAAAGATATTTAATATATTATCTCATGTACAGTAATTATTTGACATCCCTTTATAACTAACCCTTTTTCTAAATAAAATCTTAGAACCAAACAGCACACTCTAAAAATATTTCCACTTTTAAAACTCTAACCCTATCTCCATTCATAATCATGTATATTCTCATTTTCTCATATATTCATAGAAACATTTAACTCCCACACATTTGTCACTAAAAACATTCTCAAGTAACCAGTATTACATCAAACTGCATTTAAAACCTAAAAGCTGATATTTGCTTTCCTTTAATAGCTCTATCACTGTTAAAAACTAACTGGAATTCTTTTTATTGAAAAAAAATCTAAAACTAAAGAATGAAAATTATTTTGATCAGTAGGATAATGGATAATCTTATCTCCCAATTACAGCTGTTATATCACTTTTAAAACAATGATTTTATAAAGATTATTTTAAAATATTTAAATCCTTTCAAGTGGCTATCCTACAAGCTATATACTGTTCACAACAATATGGCAAATAAAAGTATCATACTTAAGACACCTACGTTTACTATTAGAGGAAAGTCATTGTGGCACTATTAGCTCAACATGTTGTAAGTTATTTATTGATTCAACATATATTTATTGTGCATCCATCACATATAAGCACTAAGGTTCTAAGGATGCGATGATAAGCCAAAATTGACACGATTCTAGCTCTCATGGTTTTCACACAGTCCAGTGAAAATAGAGATCAATCAAATAATCACATGAATGAATGTATAATTAAGATCTAAGATGACTAGTCTTAAATAAAGAAATACCATTCTATGAGCACTTATAACAATCATTATTGTAGGAATGAGTGTTGAATAAACTTGACCTAGACTGAGACTGGGGGGAGTAGTGTCAGAGAAGGCTTCCAAAGGAAGTGATGCTTGAACTGAAATCTAAAGGATTAATAAATTGACTAGGTTAATTAAAGGGGTGGGAAGAATAACCAGGGATTCCCCTTTTAAAAAGATCACTCTAGCCACAATGTTGAGATTAGATTAGACAAGAGAAAACTGTCAGAAGACTATTACAGAACAGGCTAGAGATAACAGAAGCTATTAGTGGCCATGGAAATGGAGAGACATGAACAGATCCAAGAGCTATTTAGGAAGTTAAATCAACAGAATACTGATGGATTGACTATGAAGTAAGGAATGAGGAAGGAGTCATGGATGGCTCCTAGATCTTTGGCTCATGCAGATAGATCACATATTAGTTTTCTATTGCTAGAGTAATAAATTACCACAAACTTAGCGGCTTTAAAGAACACAAATCTATTATCTTACAGATCTGCAGGTCAGAGGTCTCACTGGGCTAAAATTCAGGTGTTGCCAGGGCTGCATTCCTTTTTGGAGTTGCTAGGAGAGAATCCGTTTTCTTGCCCTTTCCTAAATCTAGTTAATGGTGAATGTTTCACATATCTTGCAAGATTAAAAACTTATTCAACCCTTGGCTGCCTTTCGGCATTTACTGAAAATACATATCAAAGAAAAGGAGTAAGCCCTAATGTCTGCCCAGATGATCTCCTTGTGTTCATGTTTTCTCTCACCTGAGCCCCAAGGACTTGCCCCTCTTAAGCTACTGCCACTTTTTCTATCCGAAGTTTCTCTTCTTCAAGACTGGCTAAATTAGATGATGAAATATCTTCTGCATGAATCAACCTTGCTTCCCTCCCCGGCCATATTATTTTTCTTCTCTTCTTACAAATAAACTCAAAGGTCATTTTCATTTTAAGGATTTTCTGCTTTATAACCAATGCAGAAGAGGTACAAAAACTAAGAAAAAGTCTTTTGCCCCTAGTCTAAAGCTCCCATTTTTTTTCTTAGATGCTATTACTAGAATGTTCTAATCCGCCAGCTGAAAGGCAGTATGAGAAAACAGAATGAACAAGGAATTTGGTCACAGAATCAATTTGGGTCCTCATCTCAGTACTCCCACTTACTATTTAATATTGAGAAAATCACCTCACCATGTATCAGGACCAATGAGGATAATAGTAACAACTTCAAAGGGTGGTTATACCAAATATAGAAAATTTATTTTCATTTGGACTGCATTATGTGATTTTTAGCAGCACATTTTCTTTCCAAAGTAGACTTCTCTTAGTTTTCATTTTAGCTAAAATTAAATTATTTTAAATCTGAGCCTGTATAACTTAATGGAAAAAAGAAGAGGTCAACTACCATGAGGGAATGTTGACCTGTGATTAGTCCATAAAGCACATAAATCACACATGGTTATTTGAGAGGAAAATAGAACAGTATTAGCTGGTTACAGCTGGTGAAGCTGTCACCATAGTTAACGTTTCACAATACTGCTCTTCTATAAAACTTATATAACCTTTAGTTTGTCCTACATACAACTGATAAACTAAAACAGAATCAGCAGGCTTCCAACTTCCAGTATTGGCAGGGTAGTTTAGTTGGACGAACCCTGCCACAAATAAAATGATAAAATCTAGACTAAATATTAAAAATTCATTATTTGAAGGCACTGGAGTCTGACCCAAATCAAGCAGAAACTGCAACTGGTGAGATTGGGAATTTGTGGTCTTCTGCCTGAAGCACTCCCCAGTTCAGCCCACAAACAGCTTAGACAGCCTCGCCTTACTCTCGCCTTACTAGCTTGTGGTATCAGCGGTTCAGGGCTGGCAGAGCAGACTAAAAATGAGAGGAGAGACCTGCGAGAAAAAAGCAGAAGGAATAAAGCCCAAGCCATGCATATAAAATCCACTCTTTCACTGCTGAACTACACACATATGGGGGAGACTCCAGAGAGCCAGGCAATAAATCAGCAGCTGGAAGCTGAAAAAACTGAGCAAGATTTCAGCTGCTGCCCAACACAAGCGAGACAAGAGTTTGGAGTTTGAGTTGAGCGAAGATGTCTGGTAGAACAAAAATCACATTTCAGAAGACAACAACAGAATCCAGAATCCAGAGTCTCTACAATGTATTAGTCATATTGCCCAGTATCCAGTAATAAATCACCAGTTATGGGAAGAGAAAGGAAAATGTGACCCATAGTCAACAAAAATGCTGTCAACAGAAACCAAGATGGGTCCAAGATGATCCAGATGATGTAATTAGCAGTCAAGGACTTAAAATCAGCTATTATAAATATGTTCAAGGAATTCAGGAAAACAGAAACATAATAAATAAAAGGGGCATTTGACAGAGAAATATGAAGTAGAGAAAAGAACCAAGTGGAAATTCTAAAGCTAAAAAAGTACAATAATTGAAACAAAATGTTCACTGGTTTGAATTAACAGCAGATTGGAGATGACAGAGTAGTCATCAAACCTGACGTTAGAGCATCAGACATTATCCAATCTCAAAAGCAAAGAGAAAAAATACTGAGGAAAAATAATCACAGCCTTGGAGATCTGTGGGCCAATAACAGGTTATCTAATATACATATAATTTCAGTCCCAGAAGAAGATAGCCTGGGTCAAAAAAATTTTTTTTTAAATAATGGATGAAAATGTCCCAAATTTAGTGAAAGACATCAACCCACAGATCCAAATGCTCAACAAACTGTGAGGAAGAAAACCATCTCTATGCATATTATGCTCAAGCTGCTGAAATACAAAGAAAAAAATGTTAAAAACAGCCAGAGAAAAAGAACACATTACACATAGGATAAAAATACCATTAAGAAAACGAAAAAGCAAGCAAGACTGGGAGGAAATATCTGTGAAACATTTATCTGACTTGTATCCAGATTCAAAAACAAAAACAACTTGATAATAAAAAGAAATAATCCAATTTTTAAAAAATAAGCAAAAGATTTGAACAAACACTTTACAAAGGAAGATTTATAATGGTCAGTAAGTACAAAAAAAGTGTTCAACATTTGTAATCAAGGAAATGCAAGTTAATACTACACAATGAGATATCATCACTTCACATATTCTAGAATGGCTAAAATTAAAAAGACTGACACTAAATGTGGAGCAACCAGAACTCTCACACATTGCTGGAGGGAATACAAAATGGTACTACTTTGGAAAAGGTTTGGCAGTAACCACACACTCAGCTGCTCCATTCTTGGGTATTTATCCAAGAGAAATAGAAACATGTGTCTACAAAAAGACTTATAAACAAATGCCCATAGCAGACTCATTCACAACAGCTAAAACTGAAACAACCCCAAAGCTCACAGAGGAATAAATAAATCCACTATGATATAATCATACGATGGAATTCTCCATAAAAACAAAAAGTGAACTATTGATCCAGGCACAATATGTATGAATCTCACAGAAAGTAGGGTGAGTGAAAGAAGCTGGACATAAAGGAGTACATACTTCATGATTGTGTTTCTATTAAGTTTAAGATAAGACAAAATTAAAGCCAGGCACGGTGGCTCACGCCTGTAATCCTAGCACTCTGGGAGACTGAGGTGGGAGGATTGTTTGAGCTCAGGAGTTCAAGACCATCCTGAACAAGAGTGAGACCCCATCTCTACGAAAAGCAGAAAAATTAGCCAGGCACCTGTAGTACCAGCTACTCAGGAGGCTGAGGCAGGAAGATTGCTTGAGCCCAGGAGTTTGAAGTTGCAGTGAGCTACAATGACGCCAACTGCACTCTAGCCTGGGCAACAGAGTGAGACTCTGTCTCAAAAAAGAGAGAGAAAAAAAAAAAGGACAAAACTAAGACAACAAAATCAGAACAGAGATGAGTAATAAAAAAATATGATGGGGGGGAAAGAAAAAAAAAATATGATGATGGGTCAAACATACAGAGTTGAACATGAGTTCAGACTTGATACAGAAAGGAAATACAGGCTTCCTTCAAGTTCTTAAGCAGGAAACTATTTACAAAGTGGAATTTAATACTTTCTAGAGATTAAATTTTACTTTTATAAATCATTTTCAAATAAAAACTCCCTGATAGCAGCAAATGTGTCTAACTTATTTGTTTTAGAGAGATCTTAACACAACTGAAATGTTTACAAAAGTTTTTAAAGCAATGAAGATAGAGGCACAGATATTGCCTGATGACAATATAACTTCTTTAAAAGTGGTTCTGATTTTTAGTAAAAGAGCAAGAAAACAGATATGTCACAGGAGGACATAGGGTTTACAACATGAATACAATTTCAATGTGAATAATCTTAACATAGATTAAAATATAGTATTAATAACATTAAGGATATTGTATAGCCGATACAATGTTGGACCCACAGTCATGTGTCACTTAACAACCGGGATACATTCTCAGAAATGCATTGGGAGATTTCATCATTGTGTGAACATCATAGAGTGTACTTGTACAAACCTAGATGGTATATAGCCTACAATACACCTAGGCTACATGGTATAGCCTATTGCTCATAGGCTATAAACCAATACAACATATTACTGTAGGAAACAGTAACACAATGCTAAGAATTTGTGCATCTAATCATATCTAAGCACAGAAAATGGACAGTAAGAACACAGCACAAAAGATTTAAAAAGCAGGGTGTGGTGGCACATGCCTTTAGTCCTAGCTACTCAGGACACTGAGGCAGGAGAATCACTTAAGCCCAGGAGTTTGAGGCTGCTGTGGGCTACGACTGAGCCACTGCACTCCAGCCTGGGTAACAGAGCAAGACCTTATCTCAAAAAAAATAATAAAATAGTACACCTGTATCGGGTATTTATCATGAAGGAGCTTGCAGGACTGGAAGTTGCTTGGGGGGAAGTCAGTGAGCGAGTGGTGAGTCAATGTGAAGGCCTAGGATATTCCTGTACACTACTGTACACTTTATAAACACCATACACTTACACTACATTAAATTTATTTAAAAATTCTTTCTTCAATAATAAATTACTCTTACCTTACTGTAACTTTTTTACTTTATCAACTTTCTAATTTTTTTAACTTTTTGACTCTTCTGTAATAACACTTAGCTTAAAATAAAAATATTTTTGTACAGCTATACAATAATATTTTTTATATTCTGTAAGCTTTTTTCCATTTTTAAAATTCTTTAAAAAATTTTTTACTTTTTAAACTTTTTTGTTAAAAACTAAGACACAAACACACACATTAGCCTAGGGTCAGGATTATCAAGATGTCACCAGGGGATAGGAATTTTTCAGCTCCATATAATCTTATGGGACCACCATTGTATATGCGGTCCAGAGTTGACTGGAATGTCATCATGCAGCACATAGGTGTATCTCAAATTTGAAGTTTTACTTTGCTATTCATTTTGTATTCTGGCTACAGTTAACTTCCCCATGCTAATCTTCTAACTAAACACAGTTACTAGATGGGGGAAAAGTTCCTAGTAATGAAAGAAATTCCAGCATGCATTACCTTGTCCTGAAGAATTTGCTGCCATCTTCCTAATCTGTTTCAATTATATCCAGTGGCAACCGATCAGCACTTTACGATCACCTGTAAAAAATATATGTGCATACATAAAATGCACCATATTTTAATCACAAACTAAAAGTTGTCAGGAAGAGCTAGCTGAAATGTTTGCAGTTTCTTAATCTCTTCAGAAATATACGTTTGAAAAGCACAGACTTAAAGCACAAATCTAAACTCTGCAAATGCCTCAAGCACTTAATTAAATAGTGTGCTGTTTCTTCTTGCAGATGCTAATACTAACATTTAATGTTACTTTGCTTTAACAAATATCATCAGGTTCTATTTACCAAATATATTAACCAATTGATATGTGATCAACATGATCACAATGTTAGGAAGAAAAATCACTCAACTATGGTGCCTCTCCACTCATTTAAAAAACATACCCAGAACTACCGTGTACACTAAAAGCTAAAAAAGAAAAGCAATCACACTAAATAAAGGTTAACAAACGCGCTCTTTAAAAGGGATGTACAGTGCCCGGGAGGCAGAGAATAGAGTCTACTGGAGTAATGAATGATGCCTTCCAAGGAGCCCGGGAAAGGCACAAGGGGTAGAAAACAGATGCCGGTTTTTAATAAATGAGTCTTTAGGTGCTTTCAGCGGCTGAAGCACATGCCTAGCAAAGCCGGGTTAGGGCTGGAGGAACACAGGGCCATCTTGTGAAAGGGAACGTTAAGGACGGATGTGGCAGTGCTTGGACTGGCGTCCCAGAGGGTCTCTGCCCGCGGGCGTGGACAGGCTGGGCCGGGGCTACGATCTAGATGGCAGAAAGAAGGTGGGAGGCGAGAAACATCTTGTGGCAAGGTCGCGGGGAGGCCGCTGCCCTATGGCAACAAAGACGGCGGCGGCAGGTCAGCGCGGGAGCCACACTTTTGCATTCCCCGGCGCCGCCAGGCTGTCCTACTTACCTGGGACGCGAGGGCGCCCGGGCCTGCCTAGCCTGCTCACTGCAGCTCCCAAGGGGGGCGCGACCACTCAGAGACAGGCAAAAGGAGAGCTACGCGCGCGGCACTACAACCTTCCCGCCCCCGCTGCGCTTCCGCCTCCCGACGGCCGCACGCCCGAGGGAGCGGAAGCCCCGCCTCCCGCCCGGCCCACGGCGGCCGCCGCCCACGGTGATTCGCACTTTAACGGCAGCCCCCAGCGAGACGTCACTTCCTTTCGGAGGAGCGACAACCGAAGAGGCTCACGGGAGATGCAGGCGGTACAGTTGGGGGCGTGGCCCAGGTGTGGGGCGGGACCCGGGCGGGGCTGCTAGGCAGGGGCGGGGCGGGAGGACAACTGGGTCCCTAGCACCTAGGTTGGCTTTTCTGTCTGGACCACTGGCCGGTCTAGCGACCGTGTAAATCCACTGCTGGGACTCAGAGGACGAGTCTTCAGAGGCTGGGCTCGCTTTCAAGCTTTAACAACCATCTCGGACTGCACGTCCACACACACATAAATCCAGGGGTATTTTTCGTCTACATAATTATACACAAGGAAAACACTCAACATGTAGAGGTTTTTACTACTGTGCAATATGTATTTTAAAAGTGGCTGTGCCATATCTCAGAACACCAAGACGCTAAAAGTGAGATCACCTGATACCCGATCCCAGCACAATAGACCTACACATTCTACATTAAAAGGTACACTGATGTGTGTTCAAATTGCAGTTTCTTAATCTCTTCAGAAAGATGCATTTGAAAAGCAGACTCAAATCACAAACTTAAGCTCTGCAAGAGCTTCAAGCATTTGATTAAATAGAGTGGATAATGAATTTGAACATATGTTTTTAATAAGGGATGTTTGCTCAAGAGTAAATGTTTATGATGCACAATTTTGTCGTTCATGGATCAATGACTGAAATAATTTCAATAGCAAGCATTTATTTACTGAATACCAAGCATTTATTTATTCTATAGCAAGCAGTTATTCAGTGCCTTCTACAATGTTAGGCGCTTGCTGTGCACCAGCTTGGGTCCTGTCATTTTCTGATTTATATGAGACTCAGCAATGTTGTTCCTTACTCTATGTCAAGTAGTGAGCTGAGATTCAAAGAGAAAGGTCTGCCAGATACCCAAGTTCTTAAATCACACACATTGCCTCTGCTCTAAAGGAAGGAATTCTTTCCAACCCATGGAGCAGCAGGCAATAAGAAAAAATAAAGAAATAAAATAAAATAAATAAAGGAAGGAAGGAATTCCTCTGAGACCAGCTTTTGCTGACTACTTTAATCCAGATGTAAAGAGTAACACATGTACATTTTGATAGGCAGCCAGGAATCCTTTTCAGTTAAGAGGACTTTGTGAGTCCCAGTGTGACTAAAAAGATGACTGAGATCTATATGGCTGATAGAACCTTAGGAGAATTGTTTTGTTTTGTTGCCTGGCTAGACAATATAGAAACTAGGGCACAGAAAGTTCCAGTCTAAGTCCCAAATGGACATTCTAAACAAAGCTTATTTAAGGAGGGGGGGGGAAGAGTTCTACCCCTCCCAAAAAACATTTTGTAATTTCCCTGGGTTGGGAGAACATTATCAGGAAAAAGATAAACTTAACTTGTTGCTAACTTTTGCCCTTTATTTGGTGGGTGCTAGCCCTTGAAACCCTTCTATCTTCTTCTAAGAGTAACTTCTGCCTCACAAGAATTTTATCATAATGGTTAATATTGGGCAGTTTACTTGAGTTCAAATCCTAGCTTGGACATTTAAGGATTGTGAGCCATAACTTCTGTCATCTATAAAATGGAAATAAAAATAAATGAGTAAATACATTAAAATCACTTAAAATATTAGGTTTGTGCAAAAGTAATTGCAGTCTTGGACTATGAATTTTAAATCATTATAACTAGGTTCAAACATCTTTATTAATCAAAATATCTCAGGAATGGTAAAACAACCACCACACATACTCTCTAATAATTGGGAGCTAATTGATGGGCACACATGGGCATAAAGAGATGCAAATATCATTGGAAATCAAGAAGTAGGGAGAAGGGGAGGGATGAAAACTTACCTGTGGGGTACAATGAGCACTATTTGGGTGATGGGCACACTAAACGCCCTGACTTAAGCACTATGAAAGGTATCCATGTAACAAAAACATTTGTACCCCCCCTTAATATTTTGAAATTTAAAAAAAAAGGCTGCTACTTTTGTTGTCTCAATAGGGCCATCTCCATTGAAAGCTTATAAAAATATTCATTTGTAGTCTCTCCTTTATTTATGGTTTTCTTTTCTGTTTATGTCTTTAATTACTGTTATTCTACTTCTAGGTATCTACCATTGGGGAAAAATGTTTAAACTATGACAAAGATATTAGGTTGGTGCAAAAGTAATTGTGGTTTTTTTTTGTTTTTTTTTTGAGACAGAGTCTCACTCTGTTGCCCGGGCTAGAGTGAGTGCCGTGGGGTCAACCTAGCTCACAGCAACCTCAAACTCCTGGGCTTAAGCGATCCTACTGCCTCAGCCTCCTGAGTAGCTGGGACTACAGGCATGTGCCACCATGCCCGGCTAATTTTTTCTATATATATATTTTAGTTGTCCATATAATTTCTTTCTATTTTTAGTAGAGACGGGGTCTCGCTCTTGCTCAGGCTGGTCTCGAACTCCTGACCTCCAGCGATCCACCCGCCTCGGCCTCCCAGAGTGCTAGGATTACAGGCGTGAGCCACCGCGCCCGGCCGTAATTGTGGTTTTGGATCATGAATTTTAAATCATTATAACTAGGCTTAAAGACATCTTTATTAATCAAAATAGGAACCATTACAATCAACACATTTTTGCCAACGAGAAATAAGTTTGTGTACTCCTGTAGCGTAAAAATCTGTGCTTCAGGATTCAACGAACTCTTGGAAAGCATTTTCTGCATCCTGCTGGTTGTGGAAGCCTTTTCCCTGCAAAAACTTGTTGAGATGCTTAAAGAAGTGGTAGTTGGTTGGTGAGAGGTCAGGTGAATATGGTGGATGAGGCAAAACTTCATACTCTGATTCATTCAACTTTTGAAGCACTGGCTGTGTGATGGGTGGTTGGGCATTGTCGTGGAGAAGAATTGGGCCCTTTCTGTTGACCAATGCCAGCTGCAGGTGTTGCAGTTTTCGTTACATCTCATCAATTTGCTGAGCATATGTAATGCTTTCACTGAGATTCAGAAAGCTGTAGTGGATCAGACCGGCAGCAGACCACCAAGCAGTGCCCATGGCCTTTTTTTGGTGCAAGTTTGGCTTTGGGAAGTGCTCTGGAGCTTCTTCTCAGTCCAACCACTGAGCTGGTCATCACCAGTTGTCGTATAAAATCCACTTTTCGTTGCACGTCACAATCTGATCGAGAAATGGTTCCTTGTTGTGTACAATAAGAGAATATCGTCACTTCAAAGTGACGATATTTTTGACTTTCGATCAGCTCATGAGGTACCCACTTAGCTAGCTTTTTCACTTTTCCAATTTGCTTCAAATGCCAAATGACCATAGAATGGTCAACGTCGAGTTCTTCGGCAACTTCTCATATACTTGTAAGAGGATCAGCTTCAGTGATTGCTCTCAGTTGGTCATTGTCAACTTCCGATGGCCGGCCACTGCACTCCTCATCTTCAAGGCTCTCATCTCCTTTGCAAAACTTCTTGAACCACCACTGCATTGTACATTCGTTAGCAGTTCCTCAGCCAAATGCGTTGTTGATGTTGCGAGTTGTCTCTGGTGCTTTAACAACCCATTTTGAACTCGAATAAGAAAATCACTCAAATTTGCTTTTTGTCTAACATCGTTTCCATAGTCTAAAATAAATATCAAATAAACAGCAAATAATAAGTCATTAGCAAAAAAACATAAAGCAAGAAATGTGCATTAAAATATGTATAACATGAACACATTTATTTGAGAATGTGTTACAATATCAAATGGCAAATTTCAACAATGCTAAAACCGCTATTACTTTTGCACAAACCTAATAGCACCTGGCACATAATAAACAATAAATGTTGGCTATTAATAGTATTATAAACCATGAAAGATCTATGTTTTACTGGGTATCTTGGTACTCGGTCAATAGGTCAGCTGATAAATATATGGATCCTACATACATACTATGGGAAAGTCCAAGACAAGAGTGCATGTTACAACCCCGTGGCCCTATTAACTGATAAGGAAATGCTTGGTAGCAGTCTGTGAATTGCTTCATCCTGAAACCACTCTAGTTACAGACTCAATATCAAAGTATAGAGTTGACAACAGTTCTTCATTTCCAACTGAAACCACCCTAACCCCCTTTTGGTATTTTGTGATAAAATATTAATGGAAACTGCATTAGACTAGATAGCCTTTAAAATCAAGTGTGTAGAAATTTGAGACAATTACTGTATTAGTTATCTATTGCTATGTAACAAATTACCCTGAAACTTGGCAGTTTAAAACAATCAATATTTATTATCTTACCATTTCTGAGGAAGGAACAAGAATCCAGACAGTGTAGATGGGTGCTTCTGGATTAGGGTCCTTGCCAAGGTTGCAGTCAAGATGCTGGCTGGGGCTATAGGCATTTGAAAGCCTGAGTGGGTGGGAGGATCTGCTTGCAAGCTCACACACGTGGCTGATGGCAGGAGGCTTCAGTTCCTCACCATGAAGCTCTTTCCATAGGGTTGCTTAGGACATAGCAGCTCACAGCCTAATACAATTTGGA
This sequence comes from Eulemur rufifrons, assembly GCF_041146395.1. Taxonomy (NCBI): domain Eukaryota; kingdom Metazoa; phylum Chordata; class Mammalia; order Primates; family Lemuridae; genus Eulemur; species Eulemur rufifrons. The sequence goes on from NC_090989.1 coordinate 266,691,902, forward strand.
TATTTGTCCCTTCCAAATCTCACGTTGAAATTTCATCACCCATGTTGAAGGTGGGGCCTGGTGGGAGGTGTTTGGGTCATGGGGGCTGCTCCCTCATAAATGGCTCGGTGCTGTCCTCCAAGTAATAAGTTCTCACTCTATTAGATCTGTGAGAACTGATTATTAAAAGAACTTGGTACCGCCCTCCACTCTCTCTAGCTTCCTTTTTCCTTGGCGTATGATGCCTGCCCTGCCATGGCCTTTGGCCATGAGTGGAAGCTTCCTGAGGCTCTCACCAGAAGCAGATACTGGCACCATGCTTTTTCAGTCTGCAGAACTGTGAGCCTAATAAACCTCTTCCCTTTATAAATTACCCAACCTTGGGTATTTCCTTCATAGCAGCACAAAAGTAGACTAAGACACAGCCATAGCAACTGATACAAAAGTAGACTAAGACACAGCCATAGCAACTGATACAAAGACAGAGGCCACAATATCTTTTATAACTGAATCTTGGAAGTGACATACCATCACTCCTCCATGTACTTGGTCACACAGACCTACCCTGGTACAGTGTAGAAGAGGACAGCAAGACTGAATACCAGGATGTGGGCGCATTGGGAGCCATCTTAGAAGCTGGCCATAAATGCAATGTGCAACAAAAGTATTCTTATTTCAGATACTGAGACAGAAAATGAAGTGAACTCAGTCTAGGAGACTTTTAGCAGAATTTCCCACGGGTTAAGAAAGCAGCCTCTAGAACGATACTATCTGAGTCCTGCCACTTACTGGTGAACACTTAGATGAGTTACTTAACTTCTCTGTTCCTCAAGCTCCTCATCTGTGGAAAGGGGTAATAAAAGCACCTACCTCTTAGTGTTGAGGATTAAATAAAATAAAACCAGGTGCCTAATATCTATTAGCTGTCATTTTCTACTAAACACATAGTCTAACTTATTAGAATATTAAAAGAACATAAAATATCATGAAGATTTTGTGCAACCTAATGTGGTAGACTCCAAGATAGACCACCTAGTGTCATCCTTTCCCATGTTGAATAAGGTTGACCTGGTTGACCTGTGTGACTGATGGGAGTTTGTGGAAACGTCAGTGTGTGACATTGCAGTTTCCACCTTGGCCTCTCCTGGGTCACTCGCTCTAAGGGAAGCCAGCCGCCATGTCATGAGATCATTAAAGCAGTCCACATGGTGAGACCCACATGGAGAGGAACAGGCAAGGCCTCCACCAACAATCAGCACCAAGCTGCCAGCCGAGAGAGTGATCAACCTTGGAAGTGGATCCTCCAGCCCTGGTCAGGCTTTCAGATGACTACAGCGCTGGCTAACATCTCAACTACATCCTCATTGCAACCCTGAGCCAGAACTGCCCAGCTAACCCACTCACAAATTTCTAATCCACAGAAACTATGTAGGATAGTAAATATGTATTATTATTTTAAGCTACTAAACTTTGGGATAAGTCATTGAACATCAGTATATACATAATACATCAGGGTCGACAGCATGTCTTCCCCCCTCACTTCACCTTTGTGCCACTACCTGCTAGGACAGAAGATCTCTGATCATTATTTGCCTTGGAGGATTATCTGATTAAGGGAGATGGTAGGATTCCTTTGGACTGAATTCTCCACATGGACAATGATATTATCTAGGATGATAGCAGGGTTTGATAAGAAGAAAGACTGAGCCAAGGGCCAAATTCCTCCATGAATATGTCAGTAGATGTTGGGCAATGAGAAGGGGATGAGGATGTTGTAACCAGATGCATCTGCATCTGAAGAACTGGAATTTTTAAATACATGACAGTGGAAGCGATAGTTTGGAATTGAGATGTGGGAAATACCGACTCACCCTTTCCCCATTCCCATGCCATGTCATGTGTGGTTGGACACATGAGCATTTTCCACCTTACAGGAATACCAGGGAAGCTACCCTTGAAGGCTAAGTGGGTTTTAGTTAAACCAGGACGTAGACAGATGGCTTGATGGTTCAGTGAAGGGGAACTTGATTACTATGGAAAAAAAACTTCTAGCAACTTTATGGAAAATCAGTGACATTTATTGAATCCTGACTATGTGCTAAGACTCCACACGCATTCTCTCAAGACCAACATTTTGGAAAAAAAAAAAAGTAGTTGGGCGTGGTTGTTGAGACTTTAGTCCTAGCTACTGGGGAGGCTGAGGTGGGAGGATTCCTTGAACCCAGGAGTTTGAGGCTGCAGTGAGCTACATTAGGCCACTGCACTCCAGCCTGGGCAACAAAGCAAAACCTAGTCTCCTTAAACAAAACAAAACAAAAAAACAACCTTTGAGTAGGATACAATTATTATTTTCCTAATTTAAAGAAGTGGAGGCCGGGCACGGTGGCTCACGCCTGTAATCCTAGCACTCTGGGAGGCCGAGGCTCCTTTGAGCTCAGGAGTTTGAGACCAGCCTAAGCAAGAGTGAGACCCCATCTCTACAAAAAAAAAAAAAAAAAAAAGAAATTATATGGACAGCTAAAAATCTATAGAAAAAATTAGCTGGGTATGGTGGCGCATGCCTGTAGTCCCAGCTACTCGGGAGGCTGAGGCAGGAGGATTGCTTGAGTCCAGGAGTTTGAGGTTGCTGTGAGCTAGGCTGACGTCACGGCACTCTAGCTGGGGCAACAGAGTGAGACTCTGTCTCAAAAAAATAAATAAATAAAAAATAAAAAAATAAAAGGGGAGGGGGCAATTATTCTTGCTAGCCACATCCTTCCTCAGGGAGTATATCTAAGCCAAGAAAGCATCCTGCCTTTGGATACACAGAGTTGGTGCCTTTACAATCTAGGGCTTAATTTGAACAAATTATGTGGGTGGTCAGGAAGGAATTTTGAGAAGTCATTTCCCCTGTCCAAATCCCCCGCTAGCTCAGAGACGCTTTCCAGAATAGTTGAGTCTGGCTGTCCTGGCCAGGCCATGCCTCCCACTCCAGCAAACACAAAGGTTCACAATTACAACAATGCCCACCCAAATGCTGCTCAGGATCACCAGAAAGCTTATCTGCTGGACCTATTGCTCCTGGTTCTTAAACTTTGACTTTTTCTTTTAACCTTTTGACATTTGCTTTTGCCACTACTACCATTCCCCTTTGCTTTACTGACCAATTCAGACCCCTTACTCTGGTTTTCTGATCTTGGTTTCTCACTTTACTCAGCTCCGCACAATCCCTTGCCTTCTGTACCATCTGGAGCTGCGGGTGGGAGATACTCCTTTCACCCCCCTTCACTTGTCCTAGTGGCCTGAGACTGGCTGCATGCCAGTTGGAAGGACACTGTATAGCTTCTCTCTTATCCACGTGATGGAATACCATCAATAGCAATATCATCAAATATAAAGGGCATCCCTTCTACTCTAGGAAAAATACAGCAGCTATCTACATGGGAGTAGCTTTTTAAAAAAAATACTATTCTGTTCTATCAGTAGTTACACCTAACTATCCAATTGTGATTTTTAAGCATATATTCTATTTTTTTAAGGGAGCAGTGACATGGCTTAGTTTCCAGTATCCTCTCAAGTTCCCTGATCCCAAGAAGGTACCAGCCATGTACTCATGTATGGACCCCAGGGGGTTCCAGACGATAGTGGTTCTGACGGATGGATGAAAGTCAACACTGCAAACCTTCATTCTTTTTTTTTTTTTTTTTTTAAATATGGAACACTTCACGAATTTGCATGTCATCCTTGTGCAGGGGCCATGCTAATCTTCTCTGTATCATTCCAATTTTAGTACATGTGCTGCCGAAGCGAGCACTGAAAACCTTAATTCTGAGGCCAGACAGAAATACAGTGGTCAAGGTGAAAGCTAGAATTTTTCTCTTAATTCAGTGTTAAATTACTAGTGTCAGTGCTCTAAAAAAAAATTACTAGTATCATCAAAATCTTCTAAGAGCCCTCCCTGAGGCACTGGATGTGTGGCTTTTTCCAGGAAGAACTTAGGTCTGCCTTGATTTGATGACGAGGAACTGTTGAAAGAGTAACTTTGAGAGACTGGCAACCTCACAAGGATGCTGACCTGGAGGAGACAGGATACACCTCGTGCAGGAGAAATTGGGAGTGGAACGAACCTTCATTCTAGCATGGGCCAGGGTGGTTTAAGAAGCCTCACAGAAGACTGTGTTTGATTTTGGAAAAAAATAAGCATTCTAACAGATAGAAAACTTCTAGAAGTTTCCATTTATTGGCCTAAATTCAAAGACTACTATTCCAGCAGGCAGAGGAAATCAAATTAATGAATGTGTGGTGAGTGAGGCTTTCTTCATGAGTGGTGGCAGTGGTGGTGTTCTACCAGCCACATCACAGGGAGCCCTAAGTTGGGGCAGAGGGGAAAGCCAAGCCTCCTACCCCACCAATGAGAGCATCCTGAAACTCCAGCACAATTCATTACCTTATGTAGCTGGGGGTGTGGGGGAAGCCCTGACTTTAGCAAGTCACCTCACCTGGATCTATAATCTGGATACTGAATATCACTTTCTTGCTGTGACCCCAGCTCTATTTTGCTGCACTGCCCACAGGTTATTCAGAAAGACAAGGCCTCGGGCACACACACCCTCACTCCCTCTGTGTAGCGAGGACCTGTCTGAGGGCCTGGGTTACAGAGTCCAGGAGGGACCGGGCAGAGCAGGACTGGCTGGAGCTACCACAGTGGTGGAACTTGGGGCAGGGATCTGGGAGGAGTAAGGCTTTAGAAAGCAGTGTTTCTCAACCTGCTTTTTGTTATTACTGCTCCTTAAGGGGAAGAGTTAATTGAGTTTATATTTATCCATAACTAGAAAAATCAAATACTAAGGAATAAGATTCTGTCGGGGGAGAGGGGCTGAGCTTCGGAGGGCCACAAACCACTGTAATATCTAAGATTTATTTGCTGCCCCTACCCCAAGAACCAGTTTTCATCCCCTTGGGGGCGATATTTCCCCTTTTGAGAATGCTTGTTACAGCAGGATGGTGCTTCTGTGAACAGCACAGTGCACGGGGTGAGCTGTCCACTTAGGCTTCCTCCTGCTCGCTCATACTCCTTGTCTTCTGGACCCGTAAGGATGAGTTCAGCAGCAAGTTATAGGGATCAGGGCTAAACTGCCTGAGACCACAGGGATGCTTACTTTTTACTTAAGAAGTCTAGATTTAGGTGCAGTGACTCGATGCCAGCAAAGGCACAGGCTCTTTCCATTTACCCACTCAGCTGTGTATCAGGAATGTCTGTGCTCATGGCTACAAGACGGCTGCAGCAGCTCCAAGCATCAGTCCACACGTGACTGCATTTGAAAGGAAGGGAGAAGAGAGAGGGCAACAAGCAATGAAGCAACGAAGAAGGAGCAAATGACTGGTAGGCAACTTAATAGTGGCTGACACTTCTCTCTTTTTCTTTTCACTTATTTCCTCACTCCTTTACCTTTTGCCTTTATGTCAAAAAGGCAAACCCACCCAAACCCCAAACCACATGTGCATCACTATGCATCCAAGTGCAAGGGAGCACTAGCAGGAGTGCTCGGTGGTTGACCTCAAGCAAGTACTTATTATCTCTGGAACTCAGGTTCCCACTTAGGAAGTGAGGGTCGCAGCCTAGATGCCCTTTTTTATGTAAATTTTTGTTCTTTTTTTGGACACGGTCTCACTCTGCTGTCCGTGCTGGAGTGCAGTGGCATCATCATAGCTCACTGCAACCTCAAATTATTAGGCTCAAGCTATCTTCCTGCTTCAGCCTTCCAAAGTGCTGGGACTACAGTGTGCCACCATACCAGCCTATTTTTTTTTTTTTTTTTTTTTTTGAGACAGAGTCTCACTCTGTTGCCCAGGCTAGAGTGAGTGCCGTGGTGTTAGCCTAGCTCATAGCAACCACAAACTCCTGAGCTCAAGCGATCCTCCTGTCTCAGCCTCCCGAGTAGCTGGGACTACAGGCATGCACCACCATGCCCAGCTAATTTTTTCTATATATATTTTTAGCTGTCCATATAATTTCTTTCTATTTTTAGTATAGATGGGGTCTCGCTCTTGCTCAGGCTGGTCTCGAACTCCTGAGCTCAAACGATCCGGCCACCTCGGCCTCCCAGAGTGCTAGGATTACAGGCGTGAGCCACCGCGCCCGGCCATACCAGCCTATTTTTTAAGAAATTTTTTTGCAGAGATGGGGCCTTGCTATTGCCCTGGCTGGTCTTGAACTCCTGGGCTCAAGTGATCCTCCCACCTCGGCCTCCTAAAGTACTGGGATAACAGGCGTGAGCCACTGCACCCAACCAACATAAACTTTTTATTGAATTAGAACATAAAGGCTCACAAATTGTAAATGTATTGCTTGATGAATTTTTACAAAAAAAAAAAAACAAAAAACACAGCCCCCAGATCAAAAAACAGAATATATCAGTACCCCAGAAACTTCCCATAAGGTAATGCTATTCTGACTTCTTGCACTATATGTTAGTTTTGCCTGTTTTCCAACTTTATATAAATGGAATCCTATAGTAGATATTCTTGTGTCTGGCTCCTTTCACTCACCATTATGTTTGTGAGAATCATTCACCATGTTGTTCCTTCATTCTCACTGTAGTATAATATTCCATTGTGCTCATGTACCACATTTATTTATACATTCCACTGTTGATAATCATGTGAGTTGTTTCTAGTTTTGGCTACTGCATAGCGCTGCTGGGGAGATTTTTGGATCCATCTTTTGGTGAATATACTTATGCATTTCTGTTGTGTTCTGAAAGCGTGTGATGTCATATGATGTGTGAACGTTCACTTCTAGATGCCTTTTAAGGATCATTGCTAGAGATGGAACCAAACACTGTCATGGAGGCATGCAGCCACTGAGTATGTTTTCCATCCCATCCGAAGAGTCACTGCTAACAAGACTCAATGACAGGGCCTCTAGTGTTGTCAGTTCAAGCTTTTCTCTAGCCCAACCTCTCTAATGGGTAGCCACATCCATGCCCACACCCCCACGCACCAGAGCCTGCTTGTGAAGAGAGCCAGGTAGCAGGTGTCCTTCCGTGGTGGCAGCCAATTGCATTTCTATGGCCAGATGAGACCCAGCTGCTCTGGGACTCTGGAAGACATCCATTCCATTGTGATCCACTTCACAGCCAGAATTATGAAATGAAGCAATCAACAGATGGTGTGGTTCATCTGAACTCTTCTAAAAATTTTAAGCACCTGGTAGATGCTCAATAAAAATAACCATTAAAGTTTAGGGACAAAAAGACCTTGTCACAAAATTTCGTAATAGAAATTTGCCGTTTAAGCAAGTTTCCAGTAAACAGGAAATTTCTCCAAAGTAAGCACTTACAAATGTGATTTACAAAAGGAGGTCTGGAATGTCCATTTATGGTTTAGAGAAATGGATGGAGCTATGAAAACAATGTTTTTCAAAGTATAGTCTATAGATCAGCATTGGCATAAGTATCACTTAGGAGGCTGTTAAAATTTTAAAAATTAAGAATTAATTTAAATCCAAAATTAATTAATTTAAAAATTTAAAATACTCCAGGCCTCACCCCAGAAACAGAATCTCTTGGGGAGAGGTCTGGAAATTTGCATTTTAACAAGCTCCTAAGTGGTTCTTAAGTACCCCAAAGTTTGAGATTCACAGCACCGACTCCCTGACGGTGTTGTGCTAGTCACTGCATGAGGGTCTTCATGCTTTGGGGAGGCTAGGAGTTCACCATGGAGAGAGAAAATGATCCTATCGTCTACCCACAAGCCCCTCTGCTGGTTCAGGGGCAAGTTCCAATTTCTTGTTTGCAAAACTCTTCAGGTGGACCTTGCTTCTTTGAATCCACTTAGATTCAAGTGGACCTTGCTTCTTTCCCAGGACATCATTGGCTGAATTGAATTGTCCACCTAATTTTGGGCTGGGCGTGGTGGTTCACGCCTGTGATATCAGCACTTTGGGAGGTCGAAGAAGGAGGATCGCTTGAGGCAGGGAGTTCAAGACTAGCCTGGGCAACATAAGAAGACCCCTGTCTCTACAAAAAAATTTTTTTAATATATATATATTTAAAATTTCACCCGGAGCCATGCCCAAGAACCCTTGAGCAACTGGACTCCTACAAAAAATTTTAAAAATTAAAAAAAATTAGCCAGGCACGGTGGCATGTGCCTGTAGTCTTAGCTGCTTGGGGGGCTGAGGTGGAAGGATTGTTTGAGCCCAGGAACTCGAGGTTACAATGAGCTGTGATTGTGCCACTGCACTCCAGCCTGGGTGACAGAGTGAGACCCTCTCTCTCAAAAAAAAAATTGTGCACACAATTTTGTCTCTGTTGGGAATTGCGCCTTTTCAGTTGACCCCGCCTTGTTTGAGACAGCCCTCTGTGGCTTGCTACATGTCACTCTGAATGCTCTCTGAAAACCTCCTTTGTCTTCAGCAGCCATCCACTTCAGAAATGGTGGTGTTATTTTGAGGCAGGGCTTGGGATGCCATATAGAATAAAGCTATGATTGTACTAAAGACCAGAAGAGGATAAGCAGCTAACACAAACACGACGAAGGCCTAAGCACAAGCTGTACCAGGGGAGAGAATGAGAGAATGCTTCGCTGAGGCTGCTTTGTTTCTGAGGTCTGGGTACCCATGTACAGCCCGATAGGCTTGCTAGTGAGGTTTACAGGATTCCAGTTTGGCAAACTTACTAAATTCTGAAGGTCCTGTCTCCTGAAAAGTGCCAGCCTAAGTGCCTAAGATTCCCTATGGATAGAGAAGGCCCCATGCTGTGTTCTTGGGTTCTGATGGCATTGGGGACCTCCCGGAAACCCCATGCACACACATACAGTGTCATCCTCAGGGCTTAGCCCTAAAGATCCAAGCTGCTCTCCATAAATTCCAACAAACACCACAGCCTTCTATTCTGAAACAGAAACTTTACACACTTCCTCCTTACCATTATGTTGCTTTAAAAACTTTTAGTAGCAGCATAGTCATACGCTCTGGGACAGTTAAGTTATTTCAGTGACAATTTCTTACCACAAGGAACACTGAAATATAACAGGAAATGGTGAATATGAACAGACAGGCCCGGGCTAAATTTGAATGGTGGAAACTTTCTACCAAAATATTTTCCATGGAAGTTCACTTTCTTTAGTTTTGATGACTACCCACTGGATCATTGTGGCTAGACGCCATTGACCAACCAGGAAATCAGAAAATAAATAAATAAACTCTTTCATATGGCCTTTTAGGAACTCTGGTTCTTTTCTTTTCTTTTCTTTTTTTTTTTTGGTGGTAGCATAGATAAGTGGTAGTCTGATTCAAACTGAGCAAATGGAGGAGTTTGGAGTGCAGCATATTTAATTATGAAAACTCTGATTATTATTTTGTAAGAATAGTGGAGAAAACCTGAGAGAGAGGGAAAGGAAGGGAATTAACATTTAGGGAGAACCTACGCCACGCCAGCACCTTGCTAGGAACATGACCTAGAGAATGCTATTTAACTCTCAAAGGTAAGTATTATTGCCTGTTCTCCATCCTCTCCCCTCTTAGGTTAGAAACAGGTTTGTTGAGGTTAATTTGCTCATGGTCACCCACTTGTAGTGACAAAGCAGAAATTCAAATGTGGATCTTTTTAAACATTTATTATTTATTCATTGTCCATGGGGTACAAGTGCAATTTTGCTACACTGACATACTGCACTGGGGTGAAGTCAGGACCTTCAGTGCATCCATCACTGGAGCAATACACATATCCACCAGGCAACTTCCCCAAATGTGGATCTTTTTTCACTTTTCCTTGGTGCCCGAAAGAGAAAGCTGTTGGGAGTCAAGGAACTAAGATCTCCATTATGTTAAGGTGGTGTGGTAATTAATAAATAGCACCATTCAATAAGAAAAACCTATATATCTATAGAATGCTCATTTCTGTGTTATTTTAATGCTAATTCAGTAGAACAGATAGTCTGTAGTAGTTTCAAGCAGCCCTTGAATATAAAAGTATTAACAATTTTACCCAAGTTCAAGAGGACCAGACCTTGGCACTCCTATGAGGTAGATGCAGCATTTAAAATTGTTCCCAGTGCCCTCGGCATCCTTTTATTCCCAGCCAAGGCAGACTCATGTGGGGGCGATAAAAGATGATAGCTTGAGGACTAAGGACTAAGGGTCCAACCCTGTAAATTACACCAGGGGAAATAATGGAAGGTCTTTGAAGCTCACAGTCTCTGACTGATATTCTGGGTCAGCTTCAACTCTGCATTTCACTTGTTTCTAGAGAAAACTGTGGGAGAGACCTTAGGGAATCCCAACGTCAAGATCTGTCACCACTTTTTAACAAGTAGAACCGGACAAACCTATGGAGTTTGGGAATGGGTAGGGGACAATGTGCTCCGTCGCCACGAGCCATCACTTTGCTAAAGGGATTGATGATCCCCTGATGACTTGGCCTTAGACACAGAAGCTCCAGGGACAGTTAAGTTAAAAAAAAAAAAGGTGAACTTACACCCCAAAGAACTGGAAGTAACCCCTTGACCATCTGCACCAGGCCAGTAAATGAAGCCGAAGACTCCAGCTCAACCAAAGGCCTGGAAAGGAAACACAAATGCATGAAAAATAACTTGAACCTCACGGTTCTTTCAAAAGTCTGGCTGAAGTGGGAGTTAAGAGTCATATATCATTTGAAGCACTCTTTCTCTTTCTTTATTTACGGATGCTTACACGTCTGAGGTTTAACCTTACATAAACTCAGCTTAGCTGCGGAAGCAAGACTGCACGGGCAGCTCAGCGTGAATCTGAAGAAACCCACACTGCCTCCTTGAATTCCCTTCTGGGTTTCCACCTGATGTTCTCTAGCTCCTCTGCTCCTCAAAACCCTTTATGCTATTCTTATGATATGAGTCGTAATTGCTCCTATTTTGGGTTACTTCTGTGCGTGCCTTAGTGGCCAGAAGACCCTGACTCACGTGCGTGGCCCCAAAGCCCCCAGCCCGAAGCGTGGCTACCGGCGGGCGCGTCAGGAAATGCGGTGGAACGGAATAGGATCCTCCAACGTCTTTTCCACCTCCAACTTCCGTTAAACATTTGTTCTGGGGGCTGCGCGCGGCCTCCGCACGGCCGGCGTCCCCAGGCGAGCTTGGCTGCCGCGGTGGGCGGAGGGCGCACTTCCTGCCGCGCAGGGCGGGGCGGGGCGGGGCCGCCCACCTCCCCCCACCCCTGTCCCCGCCCCCTCCCCGGCGGCTGCGAAGCGCGGGGGCGGGGCCGCGAGCGGGGGCGGCGTGGCGCTGCGGGCCGGGCGCCGCGGCAGAGCTGCTGGCGGACCCGCGGCGGGCTCGGGCGCGGAGCGGGGGCGCGCGCCGCGGAGCAGCCCAGCACGGCGCCGACAGAGACGCGCCGGCGGGCGGTGGCGGCTCCCAGCCCAGCCGGTGCAGGGCCTCTGGCCGAGCGGCGGCCGAACGGGGCCTCGGGGAGCCAGCTGCGGCGGGCGGCAGGAGGAAGCGGCAGCGGCGCGTCCTTAGAGGAGCGCGCCATGGCGGGCGGGCCCCCCAAGGCCCTGCCGTCCACGGGGCCCCACTCCCTGCGCGACATGCCGCACCCGCTGGCTGGCTCCAGCAGCGAGGAGGCCGTGGGTGGCGACAGCACGCCCAGCCCGGACCTGCTGATGGGCCGCAGCTTCGGTGATAAGGTGAGGCGCATGTCGTTCCCGGGGAGGGGGATGATGGATCCGGAGCCACCCTGGGCCTGGGGCCGCGCCCACCCTGGCGCCCCTTCCTAGGGGACTGGCGTGCCCTCGCCCCTAGAGCCTGCGGAAAAAGCGTCTCTTATGCCACCTCCGCGGGGTCGCAGCCGCAGGGGGAGCGGCCGGAGGGAACGGGCTACCCTGGCTGTGACTGGTCGCGAGCGCGGGTGACAGCTGGTGGGGAGGGGTCCCGCCTGCGTGTTGGGGCTGGAGGCGTGTGTGCAGTGCTCGGCGCCTGTGTCCTGAGATGGGGTCCCAAGTTGCTCCAGGTGCATCCCTGAAGGCTGGGCTGCTGAATAACTTGTAGCTCCTTCAGTTTCCCGAGACTGCAACGAAGCAAGAGTTAATGGCTTTGCGCTGGGAGGACTGGGCAGCCTTGGTCTCACTGCAAGGGTCGTATTCTTCCTCAGTCTGTCATGTGGGGAGTGATCTTTGTTTAGGTTTGTTGTTTGCCCTGAGGAGTCACCTGACTCAGACCCCAGCCGGCGGCGGGAGGAGAGTCTCGCTGTGGTTTTCTGTCTGGGGCTCCATTCACCTCCTTCGGCCTACCACACTGTTTAGGTTTGGCAGAGGCTGGTTTTGTGGTTGATGGAAAGAAAGCTCGCCCTTTGACCTTCTTTGTGCAGAGGGAGGCTCCTGATTCCCTCCGAGCAGCACAACTCTCCTGCTGCTTTGAGAGACAGCACAGCCCAGTGAGGGGTAAGGGGCGGCACACCCCCTCCCCCATCGCCAGTTCTGCTGCGACCGGGACTTGAGCAGTGATTGTATCAGTGCTCCAGGTGCCACTTAGTCACTAATTGCACAAACTAGAATTGTTCTCAGCACTTGTGATCAGGATTTCCTCTTAGTAAAATACTAAACGCATTCCTCCTTGTCCCAATATTAATGGAGTCAAGGCACCTACCTTTCTTTCCCCGTTAGGTGGGAGAGCATGCGGTAACAATGAGTAGGAGAAAATACAATTTGCTGGCCTTACAGTCAGAAGGGCACTGAGCACTCAAAATAGCTAGGGAGTGGGGCTTAATGTACCTTCCAGAGAGGGCTTGTGAAAGCAGGGAATGGGGTGTAAAGCATTAGGAACAAGAAAACTTAAAAAGCTAATGAAACCATGAATTGAGCAGCTATGTGTGTGTCTTTGTCATTCTCTTTATTTTATAGAAGATTGTAGACTATATGAAGGCTTATGTTGCTTAGAGATACCTTGCTCACATTTGACTTTCAAAAAGTAATTGTTGAATGATTGAGTAATTTGCTTCCTTATGGACAGAAATTGGTCTTAAATGAATGTGGTATAGGAACTGAGGTTAAACCTTCTGCTTTCCTTCTCAGTTCTGTATGGGATAATGAATTCATTATCTATTGCTGTGTAACAAATTACCCTAACATTTACCACCTGAGAATAGTGTCTGATGGTCAAATAATCTGGGAGCTGCTTGCCTGGGTGGTTCTGACTTAGCTGTTGGCTTGGGCTGCAGTCATGTGACGGCTGGATTCAGGGAGGAACCACTTCCAAGCTCACTCAGTGGCTGTGGGCAGGCCTTAGCTACTTTGCATGGGGCCGTCCCATGTGGCAACTGGTTCCCCCACAGCAAGTGATCCAAGAGAGCCCAAGATTCCAGCCAGTCTTATATAACCTAATCTTGCAAGTGACATATCTCTGCCATATTCTATTGGTTATACAGACTGACACTGGTACAATGTGGGAAGAGGTGTGAGTATCCAGAGGTGGGGATCACTGGGACCATCTTGGAGGCTGGCTACTACAGATAGCTATTTTAAATATTTCCTTAATGATCTGCTCTTGGATGATACCTGACTCAGGAGTATGGGCATTTTACTGGTAAGTACTCAGAGTACAAATGACCTGTACCACCAAGATCTGGTTGGTAGGTGGGAAGTCAGTCCCAAATCTGATTACTTTTGGTTTCCTTTACAGGGTCAGTTCTGAGACAGTCTTAAGGCATTATTATTAATTATGAAATATTTAATAGGTCTCCTAACAGCTGTGGGGAGCATCTAAATGACACCATTCTCAAGGGCCTGATTTATAGTAAGCCACTTTTCCTTAGAGGCTAAGCATTGTAATTTCTTTCTCTAACTAGGTGTAACATTTTCCTTGAATCTTGGCCTACACGTATGTTCTCATAACTCTGGAGAAATTTCTGTAGAGAAAAGCTAGCAAGCAACAGAGGTGAGTCAGAACCAGTGGAAGGAAGCCTTCCCTTTGGCCAGCTTTCTTTTGCCTAGGCAGCGTGGAGGGCATGTAGGAAAGTTGAGTGCTGTGGTCTGTCTTTGAAAAGAAGCCTGGTTTGTAGTCTTTTTGGACATTGGGGTTGTGATCCTGAATGACAGGGATTCAGGGTCGGTTCTGGGCAAGGGGAACGAAGGTGTGACAGGCCATCCGTAGTGCAGGGTCATTATGCAAAGGGGAATTGCTTTCTGTGGGCCCAGGCTGGTGCCGTGAGGAGGGTAGTCTTGTGTCTCCATCCAGCTGACACTTCTGAATGGCCTCTGTGGTGCTTGGGTAGGAGACAAAGACCAAATGTGATGGACTCTCTATCTACCCACTTCTCAAATCATTCAAACCATGGTGTGATGGGAGGATCCTTTCTATCTACCAGGGCTTGCTAGGACTAATTCTTCTGACACAGGCTAAACTCACTAGGCCTGATTATCACTGTAGCTTTCATCTCCATCTAAAATGTAAATAATCACTTGGCCTATCTTTCCTCTTTTTTACTTTAATCTGCAAATTGCTCTGGGCCAAGGGTGGGGAACCTGTAGCCTTAAGGCCAAACATGGGGCCCTCCAGATCCCCCAGTGCAGTCCCTCAACTGAATCCAGACTTCACAGAACAAAAGGATTTGTTCTGTGAAGTTTGAATTCAGTCAAAAGGCCACACTCAGGGATCGAGAAGGCCACATGTGGCCCCAAGGCCGCAGGTTCTCCACCCAATTTTAACCCCTCTTGAGCCATATTCAATGCATACGTCCTCAGCCTCTTCACCAAACTCTTCATCTTCTTCCTGCACCCTTAGGTCACTTAAGACTTTCCCTGAGGTGTTCACAATAGAGATGTCTTTTCTTCCCGTGCTCCATTTATGTCAGGGTCAGGAGGTGGGAGTCATTTCCTCTCCCGCTAGTCCCCATTGTCTTTTATCAATACAGACCAAGCTCAGCTCTTTTGAGGCTCATGTCATTCTTTTTATTCATTCAGCAAATATTTGAGGGCCTATACTACGAGCCAGGCACTGTTCTAGGAACTTGAGATGAATAAAGCCAAAGACCCCTGCCCTCATTGGGTACATTTTAGTAAGTACATTACTGTATTATACAATAAATACTATGGAAGGAAGAAAAAGTAGAGCAGGGAGAGGGCATTCAGGATCACTGGCCACTGGGAAGGGGATTCAGGTGGGCCTTATTGAAAAATAGAGATTTGAGCAGACTTGAAGGAGGTGAGGGAGTTAGCAGGTGGATGTCTGGAGAAGAGCATCTAGGTGGAGGGAACAGCTGAAGCAGAGGCCTGAAGGCAGGTGCCTGATGTGTCAGGGAACAGCCTGGAGGCACTATGGCTGGGGGCAGAGTGAGCAGTGGAGAATCATATGCTAAGGACAGAGAAGGGTAGAGTCAAATTGTGCTGAGTGTGGCAGGCCTGAGGACTTTGGCCTTTACTGTGAGTGCCTTGGGGAAGTGAGGTTCGTTATAGGGTCTTGAGCAGGAGGGCAGAGTTTGACTTACGTGTTAAAAGGATCTCATTGGCTGTTGAAGTGAGAATACCTTATTTGATTATTCCACTGAATCAGTTAGGATGCTTTTTACTTAAAAGGATATAAACTGAATGCAAATTGGCTAGTGAGAAAAAAAAAAAAAAATCTACTGGCTCACGTAGTTGAAAAGGCCCAGGTATTTTAGCTTCAAGAATGGCTGGAACAAGGTATTCAAATGATGCCGGGGATCTGTCACTTTCCATCTCTTGGCTCTGCTTTCTTCTGTTAGCTTTATTCCCAAGCTAGTGAAGGGATATGTTCTACAAACAAGCTTCACAGCTCCAACAGAAAGAGAGCACATCTTTCCTGATAGTTCTGGCAAAAGCCCTGGGCTGGTGTCTCATTGGCCTAAACTGGGTCAGGCGCCTAAGCCAGTCTTTGTGATCCTGATTGCTCAGACCTGGATCAGGTGCTTATCTTTGGAATGAGGGATTTTTTTTTTTTTTTAAATTGTGAAACATATACAGGAAGTATGTAAAAAAAAAATGTGTCTATATAGTTTAAAGGATAAAACGGACAGTTTAAAGAATAATTAAAGAATAATGAAATGAACACTCATGTTGCTACCCCCAGATTAAGACATAGAATATTACTAGTATTTTGGAAGCCTCCTCTATGACTGGGGAGGAGGGAGGTGATTTCCAAAGCAAAATCAGGGTGCTGTTACCAGAAGGAGTGAATGTTGGACAAGCAGGAAGCAACAAATATCCACTGCAGACTTTTCACTACCTTTTCCTTCCCTGTCATTGTCTAACTTCACTGCTTCTCACTCTCATTCATTAAAATCTTTAGACCCCAATTTACTGCATTCTCAAATCATCATCTCAGGGGTCTTAACTATCCACATGGCTGATCTGTGCAAGTCTCCATCTCCAGAGCTATCAGTTTCTTCTTCAATCACCTTTGCCTTTTTTTGGCTTTGTTTTTCTTTTTAACAATTTATCTGCCCTTTCCCATGGCCACACCCTACACCCTGCATTGTAATAACTAGAACCACTCCAGCTCTGACGTAGTGCCATTAGATACCACCTTTTTAAAAAAATAAATTTATTGTGTATATTTAAGGTATACACCTTGATGTTATGGGGTATATATAGATAGTACAAAGTTTACAATAGTGAAGCAAATTAATATATCCATCATCTCACATAGTTACTCTTTATCATTTTTTGTTTTTGTGGCAGAAGCAGCTAAAATCTACAGATTTAGCAGGATTCCCAAATATAGTACAATTGTTATCTGTAGTCCTCATGTTGTACATTAAATCGCTAGACTCGGGCCTTCTGTGTATCTGCTACTTTGTATCTTCTGACCTTGCCTCCTCCTTGGCCCACACTACTATTTTGTTCTCTTTGTATATTTGAGTTTTTTTCTGATTCTGTATATAAATGCAATCATGCAATAGTTTTTTTCCTGTGTCTGGCTTATTTCACATAGCATCATATCTTTTAGGCTCATCTACCTTATGGCAAATGACAAGATATTCTTTTTTAGAGCTGAATAATATTCAGTTGTGTATATGTGTGTGTACGTATATATGTGCATGTGTGTTCTTTATCCATTTGTCTGTTGAGACACGGTTTGTTTCCATATCTTGGCTCTTGTGATTAATGCTGCAGTGACCATGGGAGTGCAGATTTCTTCAGGAGGTGGTGATTTCATCTTCTCTGAGTATATGCCCAGGAGAGGGATTGCTGGGTCCTGTGGTAGTTCTGTTTTTAATTTCTTTAGCAACCTCCATGTTGTTTTCCATAGTGGCCACACCAATCTACATTCTCACCAATGTGTACAAGAGTTCCCTTTTCTCCACATTTGTCATCTTCTCTTGCCTTATCCTCCTGTCTTTCTGGGTCTCTGAGTCAATAACCCTGACTACCCTGCTCCCTGACCTCCTTTGGATTCTGTAGCCCATCTCATCAGTTATTCCTGCCACTACATTCAGTCCCCTTGTTCTCCTCCTTTCATAACACACCCTGGATCATTCCATTGGCTCTTGTCTTTTGCTTGTGCCCAGGGACCTTGAGCATTGCTGCCCATGTGAGTTCACAGGTTCTGACCATGGCAGGGGTCTTGGTGGTGCTGGCACTTCTTTCTTTCCATAGTAGGCCCCCGTTCTGCACAGTGGCTGATCTGACGCTTTTCTCTGCTCCTCACACTCCCACCCCCACCCCCCGTTCTGCGGATGGCCTCACTTTGCACCTTATAGAAGGTGGAAGCCACCAGAAAGGTACTTCCTTCCACCAGATTACAAAATGCTCTGCTGAATCTATGGCCCTCTTTTCTTTCTGGCCCCTTCTTCCAGTAGAAGATTGCAAGGCTGATCGTAGGTATAGCCCACCTCTTCTAGCCTCTTGGAGACCACTCTGTTCATTCTCCTGCCTTACACCTGTCTTCAGATGCCCTCTCAACTGGCTCATTCCTATCAATATTTAAACATGCTTAAGTTGCTCTCATTTTTAAAACGAAGAGTCAAAAAAGTTCTGTTGTGATGCTCTTCCTTCCTACATCTCGTGCCTGTTTTGTGACTCCTCTTCACAAACTTTCTGAAAGGAAGGTTTGCTGCTCTTGTCTCTGATTCCTGGCCTCTGGTGTACTCCTCAGCGTCCTGCTGTCTGGTTTCTGACTTTGCTCCTCAAGATCCCCAGTGACTTCCTCATTGCTAAATCCACTAGTAGATGCTTTGCAGTCCTTATCTTACCTGACTTCTTGGAAGGCAGCACTTGATCCTATCCACACCCTTCTGCTTGCAACACTTGCCCTTGGCTTCCTGTTTTAGAGTGAGTGTTGTGTGCTCTGGAACCAGGTCGTCTGGATTTGAATGCTTCACCACTTACCGTCTTACAATGAGCAGATTATTCAACCTCTCTGAGCCACAGTTTCCTCATCTGTAAAAAGGGGATAAGAGGAGTACCTACATCACAGGTTGATAGGCAGAGCAGGTGTGTTTGTAGTTAGAGTAGTGCCGATACATAGTGCGCCTTTAATAAGTGTGAGGTTGTTATCGTTCCTTGATGTTGTACTCTCGACCTTTCTTTCTACATTTTTGCCTATTTTTTGTCAATTTCGTTATTAGTTGTGGTCTGATTAGGGAATAAAAACCGCAGAGGTATTTCAAACTGAGACACTCTAAAATAGGGAGTCAGTTACATAGGTGATGGAAGATGTGAGAAGCCCGGTAGGGGACGGTAAGGCAGCCCGGACAGTCGCAATAGCAGGAAGCCGTGGTCACCCTCAGGGTTGGAGGTCTGGGGAGGAGGTGATGTTCAGTAGAGCCCACGAGCTCCTGTGGGAACTAGGACTGTGTTGGGGCTCCTCAGTGAGAGCTGGGGCTGCCGAGGAAGGGAGCACTAGAAAGGAGACAGAGAGAGGGGCTGGGCTCAGGGGAGAAATATCCTGGCTTCTCTCCTCATCCTGCCTTCTGGTCTTTCATCAATATCTTCCACTGGCCACAATAGCGTCCTTGGTGGACATGTGGCCCTAGCAGAGCCAATCAGTCTTTCCTGAGGTTTGCTAGATGGATGCTGGGGGGAAGAATGCCTTTCTTTCTGTTAGATTATGAGCGATTGTTTCCTGCAGCGTGGAGAGTGCCTGGCTTATGAATGAAGCCGGAGCGCTAGGAGAGGAAGAGGGGCACGATCCTTTGAGTTCTGGATCTGACGGTGCCTGAAGCTAGCATGGCTTCCTGGTTATAGGAGGTGATAAATTCCCTTCTGTTGACACTATTTTCAATTTAGTTTGTTACTTGAAACAACAAGAAATGGACCAACACTATGACCTTAAAATATGAAGTGAAATTGAGTTTTCCTTGGGGCGCATTGAGAAGGGGGTGTTTAATTGCCCTGGTCAACCCCACTGTCACGATGTGTGTCTGCACATCGGCTGAGGGTGGTGGAGGTTGTGTTTTCACCAAGTCCCTGAGGTCTGAGGGGGCTTTCAGGGGTCGAGTGGAGAAAGCCCCACAGCTGAGGGTGTAGCTTGAGCAATCTCTCAAGGCAGGAAATACCTGTGGCTGCTGGAGGAGGACTGAGTTGGGTGATGTGGCTGGAGTGGGCTTTGAGAGTCTACAGGTGGAGACAGGTGAGAGGAAGTGGGTGGACAGGTCAGGAGGAGACGGAAGACTGTTTCGAATGCTGTGGTTTGGAGGTTAGCCTTTATTCTTTCCACAGTAGCCAGCCTAGGGGGGGTTGAGCAGGGGAATGTGTGATCAGTGCTCAGGATGGGGAGAGGCTGGCAGGGAAAGAGGTAAGGTAGGAGTTGTTGCCTGGGAGAAGAAAGATTGGAAAATGTAAAGGTAAGGAATTTGGTGGTGTGGGCGTTGAGTGTTTTCTAGTCCAGGAGACTGATGCTGAATGGTGAGAGGGAACGCAGACTGGGGGCAGGTGTGCGAGTGAAATGTGAAGATAGGTAGGAAGTGGTTTCAAGCAGGTGTTTAGGATAGAAGCCCACTCTTGACAGCCTGCTCAGACTTCAAGGCTCAACCAAATACTGCCTCTGGGAAGCTCTTCTTTATTATATAGAAGTGTAATCCCAGTACATGCAAATAAGATGGGAGTGGAAGATGCAGAGGTAGAGGTCAGAATTTAGACAAAGTGAATGTTGACAATAAAATGCAGAGCAGGATGTCATCGCAGTTTGAGAGTTGAGTGCTAGTGGAGGCTACGGGAAGAAGGCAGGTGTTCCCTGATGAACGAGAGCCTCTCAAAGTAAAGTGAGTACATAAACAACAGCCTGGCCACGGGGCACCCATTCATGTATGAGCAATTGGGCTTGTTTCCCAGATATCAGAGGGGTCGTGTGCTGTCCCATGGCTGCCCTGCCCCACAGAATTCTTCACTTTGGCAGCCAGCTCGGGGATCAGGAATTATGGTCATTTGTCTGAGTTTTTGTGTATGTGTGGTGTGTGGGGGGCGGGCAGTGGGGATGTTCCGCAAAGGTGTTTCCGGGCTCCTGTTAGAGAAAGGGCACGGGCAGGAGAAGCACAAGGCATGCTTGCGTGGCAGAGTAAGGGCGCTGTTCAAAACCCTCTGTAGCTCTTGAGTGTCTGCTCCATGCCTGGCTCTGTGCTAGATGCAGGGGATGTAGAGAAAGATAAAAGAGGTAAAAAAAAAACCTTCCCTGTGAGGTTCATGGTCCAGTGAAGAATAGAGACACATCAACAGATGGTTGCAATAGAATGTGAAAAATGCTGAATGTATTTACTAATTCTGTGGCCTTGGGCAAGTTTCTTAACTTTGTAATGCCGCTGTTCCTCCGTATCTAAATTTTGGGTTATCTTACATGGGCAATTCTGAAGCTTAGATGAGTATTTATAATAGCGTCTGGGACACACTTAAGTACTATGACAATGCTAGGTGTTGCTGCCTTAGAAGCAGACCCTGAGAAAGGATTTAACTGCCAGCTGTTTATCTGAGAGGTGAAGAAAGCAGCATTAGGGGAGCAGGGCAGTGAGACAGGGAGGTGATCAGTGCAGGCTGCGTTACCAAGCCAGCCAAGCCAGTTTCCTCTGAGCACGGCTGGAGCTTTACCCTGCAGGGAAACCCTGGCAGCCTGTATAGAACACAAACCTCGGTTATCTCTGCTCCAAGTGAGGAAGCTGGGGTCTCCAAATGGCAGCTCTCATCAGCTGTTGGCTGAAGGCTGCTTGGGTGGGGTGTTGGGGCATTCATTCCCAAGGACTTTCTAGCCTGCCCCTTGGGTGGGCAGAGCAGATTCAGCGGCCAGGGGAAGCAGTCAGGCTAAGAAATGCAGATGCTGGCAGTTGGTAGTCGGGCCAGTGGGCACTGAAGTGTGGTCAGGGCGAGGGGATATGTGGGTGGGGACAACAACAGCATCTGCTACAGTTATTGTGGAAGTTATTTACAGGGAATGAAGTCAGGTGGCTTTTCCGAAGGAGATGATGTTTGAGCTGCAGAATGAAAAAGTAGATGTTCTGCAAACAGACACAGGAAGAAAGGGTAACTCAGGCAGGAAAAACTGCACGTGCCCAAGGCTTAGCAGTGTCAAGTGATGCATGCATGGTGTGTGAGGGGATTGTGAGTACCGAGGCTGGAAAGGTTGGTAGTGTGCAGATTGTGGTCTGTAGTGGCGAATGGTAAGGGCTTTAACCTGAGCAATTGGGAGCCCAGCCAGCATTTTAACCAGGGGAGGATCAGGGCCATATTTGTGGTTAGAGAGTCACCGTGATTGTTGGGTGGGTAGAGCCTGGAGGCAGGGAGTCCGAGGAGAAGGCTGTTGCAGAGGAAGGGTGGGGAGGAGTTTTGGTAGGGCTGGACTCACTGGATTCAGAGTGTACAGGTTAGGAGTTTTGTTTGCAAATGATGGCTATGCAGCAAAAAGGTGAATCTGTTGACAGGCTCACTTTAGCAACAGGAGTGAGCTACAGGCCGGGCGCGGTGGCTCACGCCTGTAATCCTAGCACTCTGGGAGGCCGAGGCGGGTGGATTGCTCAAGGTTAGGAGTTCGAGACCAGCCTGAGCGAGACCCCGTCTCTACTAAAAAAAATAGAAAGACATTATATGGACAACTAAAATTCTATATAGAAAAAATTAGCCGGGCATAGTGGCGCATGCCTGTAGTCCCAGCTACTCGGGAGGCTGAGGCAGTAGGATTGCTTAAGCCGAGGAGTCTGAGGTTGCTGTGAGCTAAGCTGACGCCACGGCACTCACTCTAGCCTGGGCAACAAAGTGAGACTCTGTCTCAAAAAAAAAAAAAAAAAAAAGGAGTGAGCTACAGCCAGGGGTCTGAATGCTACTGAGTGTCAGTTTTATTCACTCAGACCAGCTTCATCCATATGGGGGTAAATCTGGCAACTGGCAGCTGGTATCCCTCACATTTCACTGCTCTGCCTCCAGAAAGGGGATGAATCTCTTGTCCCAAGGGAAAAGGTCAGGGAGACCTGGCTTGGGTCACATGCCTATCTTTAGGCCTGTCAGCTGGACCATGAGAGTGAGGTGTGTGATTGGCCCAGCTTGGCCCAGGAGCTCAACTTGGGCGAATCACCTAGGGCTAGGGGAGGAGTCTGACGGAATAAGTCCTCATTCCAGCCCCAGGGGTCCAGAAGCAGCCCTGAGGTGTGCTAGACACAGAATGAAAGATCACTACACGGGAGACTCTTGGGTCACTGGCTTTAGTAACTGGCTGAATAATGGTGGCAAAAATAAAACAGTGATTTGAGGAAAAGCAGGCCAAAAATTAAACTATAGGTTTTCTAAGCATATATACTTAAAAAAAATTGTGATATCATTCACATACCATAAAATTTACCTTTTTAAAGGATGCACTTTAGTGACTTTCAGTATGTTCACAAGATTGTACAACTGTCACCATATCGAACTCTGGAATGTTTTTATCACCTCAAAAAATACCCCAAACCCATTAGCAGACACTCTCTGTTTTCCCCCCTTCCAACCCCCGGCAACCGCTAATCTGCTTTCTCTATGGATTTGCTCATACTGGACATTTCGTTTAAATGCAGTCATACAATATGCGTGTCTGGCTTCTTTCCCTCCGTCCAATGTTTGAAAGGTTCATCCATGTTGTGGCGTGTATCAGTACTTCACTCCTTTTTTCCCTCAGCTTTATTGAAATACAATTGGCAAATAAAAATTGTATCTAAGATGTACAATGTGATGTTTTGATATGCTTATATATTGTGAAATGATTACCACAATCAAGCTAATTAACATATCCATCACCTCACATAGTTACTTTTTTTGTGGTGAGAACACTGGAGATCTACTCTTCTTCGCAAATTTCAAGTATAAAATACGTTATTGTTAACTATAGTCATCATGCTGTACATTAGATCTTCAGAACTTATTCATCTGATAAAAGAAAGTTTGTACCCTTGACTGATCTCTCCTGTTACCCCCAAGCCCCAGCATTACTTCACTATTTCACTTCTCTTTATGTGTAAATAATATTCCATGTCATAGATATACCACATTTTGTTTATCTAGTCATCAGTTAATGGACATTGAGTTGTTTCCTAAGCATATGTACTTTTTGTGGAAAGACATTATGATTTATTAATTTTCTGTAATAATTTTGACATTGAGGTTAATGTCAATTTTAGATATGAGTATACAATAAGTTTGGTGTTTGTTTGTTTGTTTGTTTTTTGTTTTTTGTTTTTTTTTTGAGATAAAGTCTTGCTTTGTTGCCCTGGGTACAGCTCACTGCAACCTCAGACTCCTGGGCTCAAGCGATCCTCTTGCCTGAGCTTCCTGAGTAGCTAGCTGGGACTATAGACGCGTGCCATGATGCCTGGCTATACAATAAGATGGTTTTAAGTACCCCTTTTTTAAAAATCATCATAACCATTTTTAACTATACAGTTCAGTAGTGTTAAGTATATTCACATTATTGTGCAACATACCTCCAGAACTTTTTCATCTGCTAAGACTGAAACTCTGTACCCATTAAATGACAACCACCCTTCTCTTTCTTCCCCCAGCCCCTGGTAACTACCTTTCTACTTTGTTTCTATTCATTTGACTACTTTAGATGTCTCATGTAAGCGGACTCATAAAATATTTCCCTTTTTGTGACTGGTGTATTTTATTATACTGAGCATAATGTCCTCAAGGCTCATCATTTTGTGGCATGAGACAGGATTTCCTTCTTTTTTAAGACTGAATTATATTCTATTGTGTAGGTGTATCACCTTTTGTCCATTTATTTGATGGACATTCAGATTGCTTTTGCCTTCTTGGCTATTGTGGATAATACTGCAATGAACATTAGTGTGCAAGTGTCTCCCTGAGACCTGTTTTCAATTTTTTTGGATATAATTCTAGAAGAGGATTGGTAGATCATATGATAATTCGGGTTTTAATTTTTTGAGGAACCTCCATACTGTTTTCAAAAGCAATTTCATCATTTTACAATCTCACCAATAGTGTACAAGGGGTCCAATTTCTCCACATCCTTGCCAACATTAATTATTTTCTGGTTTTTTTGATAGTAGTCATCCTAGCAGACATGAGGTTATGTCTCATTGTGGTTTTGATCTGCAGTTCTCTGATGTTTGGTATCTTATCATATGCTGATTGGCCATTTGTATATCTTCTTTGGAAAAATGTTCAAGTCCTTTGCCCATTTTTAGATTAAGTTATTTGATTTTTTTGTTATTGAGTTATAGGAGTTGTTTATACATTCTGGATATTAACCCATTATCAGATATATGATTTGAAAATATTTTCTCCCATTCTGTAGGTTGCCTTTTCAGTCTGTTGATTGTGTCCTTTGCATGAAAGGTTTTAGGTTTGCCTATTTTTGCTTTTGTTGTCTGTGCTTTTGGTATCATATCCATCTTTCAGCTTCATGAAGCTTTTCCCCATCTTTCCTTCTAGGTGTGTTATAGTTTTGGGTCTTTAATCCATTTTGAGTTAACTTTTGTGAGTGATGTAAGATGAGGGTCCAGCTTCATTCTTTTGCATGTGGATATCCAGTTTTCCCAGCACCCATTTGTTGAAAAGACTGTCCTTTCCCCACTGAAGGTGTACGTACTTGTGAGGCTCATTCATTTCTTACCAAAGGTGATTCACCATATTATGTTAATACTTGGATTGTTAGAAAGCATTTATTCTACCAGTGTTTGAGTGCCTTCTCTGTACTATGTACCGTGTAAGGCATTATATTCCTTGGGAGTTAAGATATCCAAATTCTGGAAGTGACATTGATCTGGCCCAGGTCAGGTCTCAGGCATCCCAGGTAAACAGTATCTTACTGTAATTAGAATAAACATGGTTGTGGAATAGCTGTTCTTCATAAAAATGGAAGCCTAGACCTTCTTCAGGACTATTAAATTAGCGCAGAGGTATGTTCTAAGGAACTGGGTTTGTCATCCTGTTGGCGTCAGCATCTATGCTGCAAAAATGTAATACAGCAGCCTTTCTCTGCACTGTCCATCCAAGCAAATCTTGTTTATTTCATGACTTGCATCAGCAATTGTGACGGGCACTTGGAGTTTTTGTTCATTTCCTCAAAGATCTGGATGGGCCTACCATGTGCCATGCCTGCGGGATACATAGATGGACATTACCTTCCAGGCACTCAAGGCCAAGGAAGGGAGACGGAGGAAGTGCAGGCGAATAATTGCAACTTAACATGATGGTAGGGGTGTCTACAGAATGCCATGAGGGGGATCAGAGTAATTTTTATTTTTTGAGTTAAAAAAATTCTAGGGTGGGCCGGGCGCGGTGGCTCACGCCTGTAATCCTAGCACTCTGGGAGGCCGAGGCGGGTGGATCTCTCGAGGTCAGGAGTTCGAGACCAGCCTGAGCAAGAGCGAGACCCCGTCTCTACTAAAAATAGAAAGACATTATATGGACAACTAAAAATCTGTATAGAAAAAATTAGCCGGGCATAGTGGCGCATGCCTGTAGTCCCAGCTACTCGGGAGGCTGAGGCAGTAGGATTGCTTAAGCCGAGGAGTCTGAGGTTGCTGTGAGCTAAGCTGACGCCACGGCACTCACTCTAGCCTGGGCAACAAAGTGAGACTCTGTCTCAACAACAAAAAAAAAATTCTAGGGTGAAGCATGTTTGAAACAGGCCTTGAGGTAACAGCTGCATTTTGTCTTTTAATTAATGATCAATGTTGGGTTTCAATAAGAATTTGAATAATTTTTTTCTGGGTAATGATAATGGAAAATCTGTACTTTTTAGCCCTTAGATTTCGTTATGTGTATATTAATCCAGTGGATGTTCTCTACCACTGTATCCAAGATTGGCTACACAGTTTGTGGGGCCCAGTGCAAAACTCAAATGCTTGTCACCTTGTTAAAAAATGATTAAGAATTTCATTCTTAATGCTCTCCGGTGACAACAGAGCATTAAGCCCAGTGTGGGACCCTTCTGAGCACAGGTCCCTGGTGATGGCACAGATTGTATGCCCATGCAGCTGGCCCGAGTGTATCCTTTGGAGGTGCTGGTTTCGAGGTGCTGTTAAAATCACCACTTATTCATGCTGGTGTTCCAGGTCTGGCCCGTTCCTGCTCTCTGGTGTGCTTGTATATGGCGGGGGGGGGGGTCCCCAAGGCTTCTCCATTCTTGGTAGACTGTGGAGCTGGCCAGGACTACTCCATCCCCCGCCTGCAACATCCCTCTCTAGCGTTCCTGTTTGTGGAGAGACTTAACATGGTCTCCCCATGCCCAGCCTTTCCTGTTAATACACGCTTGCAGTGCTTTTCATTTCCCTGACTGATGCTTCTGTTGTTGTCTCTTCTGCATGGAGGCCATCCAGCACGTGTTCGCTCTGTTATCCCCACCTTCTCCCAGAGGTCTGAGTAATGTGTGTTTGTAATTGTAACATTAACGGAGCACTCACTTGGGAAGCTTAACTGTGTTTTTTCAGCATTCTACCCTGTGACATAGCTACTGTCTCGTTCCCCTCTGACAGCTGGGGAAATGGCTTTGAGAGGTGGAGTAACTTGTTCAAGATCACAGAGCTAGAAGAGAGTGAGGCTGGGATTTGAACTTGAGTCTGTGCAATTCCAGGGTCCACTCTCTTCACCGCCTGCGCTATTGCAGAATTGGCAGTGTGCTGAGTGTGTAGCACGTCTTAGAGCACAGGCTTCAGGCCGACCCCTGTTGTATTATATCCTGTGTCTCTTCCCTCAACTCTTTCTAGCTTTTGCGGCCTTTCATCTGTACGGAGCCAGTCTCCCCTGCTTGAATTTTCTAAGGCTCACTGCCTCTGCCTGCTCACTCCCCATCAGTGCCAGACTCCTGGGATGAGCGTTCTCTGTGCGCTGCCTCCATCTGCCTCACCATCTGCCGCCTCTTGCCTCAGCAGCGCCCCTGTGGTCCAGCTCCTGCCCCTCCACTGGCTGCTAGAAGAGATCAGAATCCCAAGGCTGGAGCTGCAGGGGCCATCGAGGTCGTCCACTCTCAACCCCCTGTTTTCAATTGAGGAAAGTGTGGCCCAGACAGAAAAGTGATTTGTCAGACCCGGGTCACCCAGCTAGTTTGTGGCAGGGCTCGGGTTAGGGCCCAGGTTTTCAGACCTCTGGTTCAGTGCCCATTTTCCTTGATAGCCATCATGAACCAGTCGCCCCTCATGTTTTTTCTTACTATCTGTCCTTTCTCTCAGGGTCTATTCTGTTTGCGGCTGTTTTCCCAGCCCACTGTCTGGTGCATAGTGGGTGCTTAATAAATATTCACTGAAAGCATTGATTCTTTCCTCTCTTGATCCTCCCCTGATCTTTCCCTGTATCTCTGGAGCCTCTTCTTTTTCCTTCTAAGCTCTGTGGGTCTGCCCAGCCGTGGTTCCTGTCCTTTACTAGTTGCTTATATACCATCTCTGGATGGGCTTTACTCCTATATCGGGGCTTAAGGATTGTGAAATTTGCATTTTTTAGTTCAAACTCATCTTTCCAAGTGCTTCTGTAATCACCCTGTGATGAGGGTATTTAAAAACCATACTACTTTCCCCCTCTCCTCCTAAATATCCCATTCCTGTATAAGCACCACTGTTCTTTAAATGTCTCTTTATTTCCATTATCAATATCCTAATCAAGATGTATGATTGACTGGTTTTCCCACTTTCGTTCAGTCAGGCCCTCGTTTCCCATCATACTCTGACCACTGTAGCCAGAATTCCTAAAGCATTACCTTGCATGTGTCACTCCCGTCCTTGGAGACCCACAGCAACTTCCCATTGCTTCTGCCATCATGGTCTGAGTCCTTAGCCTGGCCGTCTGTGATCGGGTACCTATTTGCCTCTCTGGTCCCCTCCTGGAAAGTTATGTCTTTGCCACGTGATTTTCCTCATGAGCTGCCTGGAATGTCATGTGAATGTTTGCTTGCCCACCTTTGCTGAGCTCTGTTTCCAGTTGTCATCTATTGCCTTAGAACCTTGCTACTCAAAGTGTGGTCCTGGGACCAGTAGCATTGATACCACCTGGGAGCTCACTGGAAATGCAGCGTCTCAGGCCAGATTCCAGACCTGCATAATCAGAATCTGCATTTTGATACAATCCCTGAGTGATCTGTGTGCACATGAAACATTGGGAAACACGGTCTTAGAGCAAGGCTGTCAGCCTTGACTAGGCATTCAGATCCCCTGAGGACCTCTTGACATTACTGATGCCTGGTCCCCATCTCAAATTTGGATCTAATAGGTTGGCCCAGAAACCAGTATTTTTTTTTAAATTTCTCCAGTTATTAATAATTCTAATGAGTAGACAAGGTTAAGATCAATTGCCTTAGAATTCTCTGACTTACCCAGAATAAATTTACCATCAGACCAGCAAACCTTCAGCTTTTCTCATTCAGCCTTGCCCAGCAGGTGTAGTCTCATATATAAACTGATGGTACAAACACATATGGAGGCAGTTTGGCAGCATCTGTCAAATATGTGTATATTTCCTTTAATTCAACAGTTTTTTTTATTTGTATCTATCCTACAGATTAACTAGCACATGAAGGGGGAAGGCTTTCCTCTCTACCACTAGTTAACATCACTAAAGACCTCTACATTGAGGTCATTTCTGTCCTCTGGTCCCCCTTTCACTTGCACAAGTGGTTGGCCATGTAGCACCCTGTGCTGTGGGGCAGGCACTCAGTCTACTTCTCCTTCACTGTGACGTCATCCAGCAGGGAAGTGTCCACTTCCCAAAGAGCTTGATGTCAGGGGTCTCTGCTGCGGGTGCAGCTGTCTCCCATGCTGTCATACCGAGGGCACAGCGAGGGCATCTCTGTCTCTTGGTTGTGGACCATGTACCCCCTGGCACAGACAGGAGAGCTGATCCTTCACAGGGCTTCTGGGATACCACTCACTTTTGGTTCCTTTTGTAACTCATTGGCTGTGCATTCTCAGTCTCTTGCTGGTTCCTCCTCATTTCCCTACTTCTAAATATGGAAGTGCTCCAGGACTTGGTCCTGACACAGCCTCTCTTCATCTGCGTGGTGTCCCTAAGCAATGTCCTCCAGCCTGACACATCTGTACACTAATGACTCCAGGTCAAAAACCTCTCTCCTGAATTCCAGATTCCAGATGCCTTTTGATGTCCAGACCTGTATCTCAAGCTAGCTGTCTAACCTGCTCTTATTCCTCACCCATCTTGGAGATGGGGGAACCACCTCTTCTAGTCTTTACTAGCTCAGAAACTGGTAGCTCCATTATTCTAGTTGCTTAGGCCAAAAAACAAAAAACAAAAAAACCCCCCAGAAATCCCCCAAAGAAACCCCAAGAAAAAAAACCCCAAACAAACAAAAGCTTGGAATTATTCTTAGCTCTTCTTTCTTTCTCATCCCACACCCAGTCCATCAACAGATCCTTTGGAAATACCATATCCAGAATCTGTTCACTTCTTACTTTGCCCATTGCCACTGCCCTGACCCAGTCATCGTCCTTTCTTACCTGGATTACTGTACTAGCCTCCTGACTAGTCTTCCTGCTTCCATCCTCCCACCTTAAGTCAGTTATCAACACAGCAACCAGAGGGATGATGATGATTATTATTTTGAAACAGAGTCTTGCTGTGTTGCCCAGGCTGGAGTACAGTGGTGTGGTCCTAGCTCACTGTACCCTTAAACACCTGGGCTCAAGCAGTCCTCCCTCCTCAGTCTCCCTAGTAGCTGACACTACAGGTGCGAGCCACCACGTCTGACCCAGAGGAATTAAAGAATAAACAACATCAGCCCCACCATGTCTTTACCCTTGTTTAAAACCATCCAGAGACTTCAGTTCTCACATGGTACCCTCAAATCCTCCATGGCCTCCAAGGCTGTGCATAATCTGGCCCTGGCAGCATCTCTGTTCTCCATCCACTGCTTTCTCCCTTGCCCCTCAGCCTTTTGGCCCAGGTAGCATGAGGGCTTGCCCCTCTGTTTCATCCAGGCCTCCCTGTATAAACTTGTAGTAGCCCCCTCCTTGTCCAGTTATTCTCCCCTTTTACGCTGCTTCACAGCACATACACCACCAGGCATATTTTGTTCACTGTCTCTTGTGCTGTGCTATAAACTCCTTGAGGCAGGGGCTTTATCTGGTTTTCTTATTGCTGTAATTTCTGTGCATGAACAAAACCTAGGATGGGGTGGGTACACAGATATGTGTTGACTCAGGAAATGGACACGTGCTAAATGATGTGTGTACAAGGGTATCTGCTGCAGTATTATTTTTAATAGCAAAAGATAAGAAAGAGCCTAAATGGCCACCAACAGGGAGTTAGTTTTGTAAACTATGGTAATTTTTGAAATGCAGTATTAAAAAGAATAAGGCAGCCCTATATATACCGAACGATATTAAGTAAAAAAAAGAAAAGTACAAGCCGTGTATAATCTACTGTCTTTTGTGTGTGTGGAAGAGTTTATGTGTAAATATGTACACTGGCCTTTGAAGGACGCAGCCCCGCCTCTCAGAGGGTCATTTTCTGACCCTCTCTGAGTGTAGTCTTTCCCCTAGAGGCCATTTAACCAAATTAGGGAGAAAGAATCACACCCTTCTCTTCCTAATTTGGTTAATAATGGTTGATATTGATTAAAAAGGAAAAACTTGACTAATCTTGATCATGTTTCAAAAAAAAAAAGGGGGGGGGGGACGGTGGTGGTGGTGGTGGTGGGATGGGGAGGGCTCTCACTCTAGTAGCCCTGTTGGGTGGATGTGTTGTCCCTACTCAAAGACTGAGTCACAACTGCTCAAATCCCTGAAGAGAGGGCAGAGCTGTAAGGAGGGAGATAAAAGGGGCAATGCTCTTCAGGTAGTTTTTAATCTGTTCTGATCTGATACGGGTGAGTATTGGCTCTTGGTGAGTTTTCCGCTTTCTCCTTACGGTCAGTCAATTTGTGAACTTTTTGTCCTGGGTTGAGAGATTCTTTTCTTTCCTGGCCCAAGTCGTGGAGCAGGGGAAACTTTCCATTGTCTCACAGTTGTCTAGACTTTATCGGACCCTCGTTTCATGCTCTTGCCTCTATCCTTCCTTGCAAAGGACTGCCTTGGACTTTGCCTATCCCCGAGAAAGCAGAGATGTGTTCAGCCCAGTGACGTTAGCTCTTTTCCTTGTTAAGTTTCCCTCATAGCAATTCTCACTCTGGTGAGGGCTTACCCAGGCTTCGTTGCAGCTTCTCACCAGACACAGGGAAAACTTGACTGATCAATGCAAACTTTGTGTTTAAATTGCGATGAGGGCAACTTTTCAAGAAGCGTACATGGAAGAAGTGTTTCTGTGAAGTGGTTGTGTCAGTGATTAGACGCCTCTTTGTAAGAGGATGCAATTGAGTTGCCTTGACTCTCTTGCTGTAACCAAATTCTCTCCTGGTGTGCTGGGAGGCCTGGCATATTATTTTAGGTCTTAAAGCTTTCTGAGCAAGCTAGAAAGTATCCCATCCACCCCCACATAGGGGTGGGGAACCAGTGGCCTCAAAGCCACATGTGGCCCTCCGGATCCTTAAGTGCGGCCCCTCGACTGAACCCAAACTTCATAGAATAAATCCCTTTATTAAAAGGATGTGTTCTACAAAATTTGGATTCTGTCAAAAGGCCACATGTGGCCCCAAGGCCATAGGTTCCCCACCCCTAAGTCATGTCTCAAGTGCCATGGTTTGAGCAAAATGGTCACATTTCCACTTTCAGCCTGACTCTGAAGAACAAGGTAGCCACTGTATTTTTTTTTTCTTTTATTTAGAGACAAGGTCTCACTCTGTTGCCCAGATTGGAGTGCTGTGGTGCCATCATAGCCCACTGCAACCTCAAACTCCTGAGCTCAAGTGATCCCCCTGCCTTAGCCTCCTGGGTAGCTGGGACTACAGGTGCATGTCACCGTGCCCAGCCAATTAAAAACAACATTTTTTTTTTTTAACAGATGTGGTCTCACTGTTTTGCCCAGGCTGGTCTCAAACTCCTGGCCTTAATCCAAGGTGCTGGGATTATAGGTTTGAGCCATTGCACCTGGCCATCACTGTATTTTGTTTTTTGTTTTTCTCAAATCATTCTTATTCTCTTAGACTTTGCTGTATCCAGTACTGAGTGTGAGTAGAAAGGGCAACATTTTTAAAGACACATTGCAGTGTTCCATGATTATAAATTGTAGAAGCAATGTTTGCATTTCACATAAACCAGTTTTGGAATTACATAGGTGAATGTGTTTTCAGTGTTGACCTTGGCATGTTTGTTCTTTAATTTAGAACAAACAAAAACATTTTCCATTTTAAACTTTCTTTGTGTTTAAATTATGTTTAGGCTGCTAGAAGAGTCTTGCTGTTGATTTATAATATGAACAAGAAACTTGATCTATCTATGGGTTTATAATGGTGCAGTAAACGGGTAAAGAGACTCTTTTAATTGTGGGAAACAGTGTAGCCAGCCACTGAAAGCATAAAGGATAGTTTCCACCTCTGGTTTCAAAGCAAGGAAGTACACTGTGTAAAAGAAGTTTAGAACTGTATTAAATTAGAGAAGTAGGTTAGAGCAGTGAGGTTTTAGACAGTTGCAGCTGAGCAGAGAAAATGGAGCCTTTAGAGTCAACCAAGGAAGTGCTGATATAATCACCCACCGGTTGGCAAGTCACTCACCTCCTCTGAACCTCTGTTTTCTCATCAATAAAATGAGGATAATAATAGTACCTACCTCATAAGGTTGTTTTGATAACTTAATGAGATTATGTGTAATAGAGTCCAAAAGCTGTTCTTATAACTGACTCTCTCAACTCATACGAACAGCGTATTTTAGATGACTACAAAGAAGATTCTTTGCCTATTGTTGATATTACTGATGGCAGGGATAAGATCATCTTTCCCTATGTGAGGTACATTAAACATTCTGGAAGTAAAAGATGAAAGAAAAGAAAGGAAGAATGCTTTCTAGAACAGCAAGGTTATTTAGTGAAGGACTATTATAAAACTTGAATGCATAAAGGGAAGAGGAAACAGACCCAATTCTGCAGAAAGAATACGTAAATTGTGGGGAGACAATCCTGAGTCAGCTCTAGGATTCATGTACTATAAAGTGTGACGTCAAGGCCAAATTATAGATAGCCTTAACAAATAAACAGCGTGCAACAAATATTCACAATTATGTTATATTTACATTATCATTGATCTGAGTATTACTATAATCTGATTATAGTAGAGATTTTCATTTCCTCTCTTTAATTTGGTTTTCTTCTTGTTTCAGTAAGAGTGAATTACCCTTGGCTCATTCAACATGATGCTGAAAAGCAAAAGAGGAGTCTTTCTGATACGTGAGCTATATACTTTGAGAAGAAAGGTTTATTTCAACTGGCAAGAAAACAGAATTCTTTCCCAAAGGAAATAGATGAGAGAAACTAGACTAAATCAGGAAATTCATATTCCACTCATTTATTCATCAAATATTTATCAAGTGTTGGTCACTGTGCTAGATGCTCCTAGCTGAATCCCCTTTGGACAGTCCATTGCATTTCCGGGCTTTTCATGTTTCCGTTTCTCTTCTTCTATCCCAACATTAAAAGATAATCATCTAAAACATTAGAGGAAAACAATGAAACCAAAATTTGGTTCTTTGAAAAAAAAAAGGCCAAGAAAATTGACAGACCTCTAGCTAGATTGACCAAGGGAAAAAAAAGATTCAAATTACTAAAATGAGAAATGAAAGAGTTCACATTGCTAATGATCTTACAGAAATAAAAAAGGATTATAAAGGAGTGCTGTGAACAATTCTATGCTAATAAATTATGTCAGCTAGACAGAATGGACAAATTCCTAGAAAGACACATATAACGCTGCCACACACATTCACGTACAAGTCTTTGGTTGACATGCTTTCATTTCTCTTGGCTAAATACCTGAGTGACGTTGCTGTGTATGGGAGTACCAGGAGCTCCACATTCTTGCTAAGACTTGGTATTGTGGACTTTTTTAGTTTTAGCCATTCTAGTGGGTATGTGTGGTATCTTGTCGTTTTAATTTGTGTTAATCTGATTACTAATAATGCCAAGCCTCTTCACATGCTAATTGGCCATTTGTATATCTTTTGTGACGTATCTGTTCAAATCTTTTGCCTATTTTTATTGGGTTGCTTTTTTTTTTATTGAGTTCTATATATATTCTGAGTTATGTATATATTATTTTTAAGAGTTTATTGTATATTCTGGATATTGTATTGTGTTTTGTCCCATTCTGTGTTTTGTCTTTATTTTAAATTTGTACATATGTTTGAAAGAGAGACAGAAAGAGGGAGAGAATTTGTGTGTGTGTGTGTGTGTGTGTGTGTGTGTGTATGTGTAGGCAATACATTCTCTTGGCACAAAATTCAGAAGTTACAAAAATTTATCTGGTGAAAAAGTCTCCCTTTTGCCCTGGGCCCAATATTGCCCTTCCCCTGGCAGCAGGTTTCCCTCCCAAGAGACAACCAATGTTACCAATTTCTGGAGAAACTTTCTAGAGGTATGTTACACATAAATATGAACGTGAGTGTGTGTGATCTTTTTTTAAAAAGCTGGTAGCATACCTTACACACTGTTTTGTACCTTGCTTTTCACAGAACTGTAGTTCTTGGAAGTTGTTCCATATTGGTACATGAAGACCTTCGTTCTCCGCCTTCCCTCCTCTTCTTTCCTCTTTAATGATTGCATAGTATTCCATTTTTCAGTTAGTTCAACACTTACCGTCCCAGATGAGAAGTCCATGCTAGTGATTCTTTTTCTTCTTTGCAAAATCATGTAATACCCCTAGATTTTTCTTCGTTTATTAAATTTAGAGATTTCACCAGTCTTCTGTTGTTTAGGTGTATTATTTATTAATTTTTTTTTTTTATTACCACTTGAAACCAATGGGCCCGTTTAGTTTTGCTGCTGCTTCTACATCCTTTTTGTTCTTGCTGCTGCTTTTCTGGAGAAAGGACTTATGGATATTTGAATTTTAGTCCTTTTTTGGTTTTACTTTTTCTTATCTCTTTATTTCATTATATTTTCAAATCTGTATATTGTGAGATTTCCTTGATTTGATCTCCTAAATGATGGATTTATTTTTCACTTTATTCCATTCTGGTGTTTCTACTTTTCTCTCAAATTTAAACTTAGACTGACTTATGTTGGTTTATCAGTCGTGTTTTTGGGCCTCCTCTCAGAATGTGATGTCTAGATGATGCTCTTGGTCTAGGGCACCTCTATACTCAGTAGCCTGAATTTCTAGTCTGCAGCTGGGGGGTGAGATCGGCTTCTACTTTCTTGGGGGTGCACATGCTGTCCCCCCAAGCAGCAAGGCTTGTTCTTATGCTACCCCTGGGGTGCATGTTTTGTGTGGCCACATAGTCATGCATGGGTTTGTGTGTATAAACATGTACATGTGTGCACAAGCAGTACACAGAGACTCTGCAGTCAGCCTTTGCCCTGGCTACGGTGATTGGGATGCAGACAGGGTGAGGGGAGGGGAGGGCAGAGGGTGGAGACCAGGCCCTTGGAATTGCTGTTAGGTGGGCTTCTTGTCAGGGTGTGTGGCTGATAACAGGACGGTAGTTGGTTGGACCCTTCTCAGTTGAGAAAGTAGGGAGTTACCCTGCAGTTGGAGAATTTCACAGCTGTTCCCAAAATGACCTTCCTCTTTTCTTTCTGCCAGTTGTACTAGCAATTCAGCATTCCACACACGGTCCTTTGATCACCCCCACCTCCCTCCCAATGCCTGCTTCTGCTCAGTCACTGTCATCTCTGAATTTGGGTGTTTTTTCAGACCCTGTATAGAAAATCTCATCTCTTCCCAGGCTGAGCATTTCCCACTGTGGCCTGTTTAGGTTTTGGTTTCTCAACTCTGGCTAAATTTGATCCTGTCTGTTGTATCTCTTCCAGAAATTCCTCAAAATTTCTTATTGACTGATGGCATCCATCCCTGTTTTTTGGCTTTTTAATGGGTTTATTCTTATTTTTATATCTCTTTTGTCATTCCTTTGGAATTTGGAGTGACACGAGAGTCAAACACAGAGCTCGGCATTGTGGACCTCGTGTATCTCATTACTTTTCACTGGTGGGGATGTAACACCCTCTTTAGCCAGTTTCCTAGTTTGTTCCTCTCCTGTGTAATTTAATAATAGCAATGGCTATTAATTTGAATGCTGTGTGCCGTTCATCTGATCATAGCTAATTTAATTGTTCTTTCCTTTTTTTTTTTTTTTTTTTTTACCTCCCGTTTACCAGGCAGATACTGTTGTGGTTATGCACCGTTGCTTAGCAAACCACCCCAAAGCTAAGTAGGTTAAAACACAAATTTACTGTTTTCTCTCTTGGTGGGTTGTCTGGCCTCAGGTGTGTGGTTTTTTGCTTGAGGTCTTTCATGTAGTTCAAGTCGGATGTTGGCTGGGGCTGCAGTCAACCAAAGGCTCAATAGGGCTGTTCGCTCACAGTGACTCACTCAAAGCTGGCAGTTGCCTGGAGTGTCTGCATGTGACATTGCCATGTGGCTTGAGTTTCTCAAAGCATGGTGGATGAGTATCTGGAGGGCATGTCCCAAGAATGAGCATTTTAAGAGGAAATGGAAATTGCTGGGCCATATAAGGGATGTGCCTGGAATTGGCAGCATCACTTCTACCAGATTCTTTTGGTCAAAGCAGTCAGGGAACCCACCCAGATTCAACAGGGTAGATTGATCTCTTGATAGGGAAGAGGCCAGATCACAGATAAGCATGCGGGATGGGAGATATTGTCATGGCCATCCTTTAAAAAATACAGACTGCAGAAGACACCATGCTGGAGACACCAAGATGATGATACCAGGTCTGTACTTCCTCACACCTTATGGTGCAGTAGCAGGGGCAGGTAGATAAACAGGCACTGGCAGCACGGCTGAGAAGTGTTCTGAAAGGGCCAGTCCAGGGCACAATGAGAGCACCGTGGGTGTTAGCACAACCCGGACTGGGCGAGTGCTGGCGGCTGGGGAGGTCGGTTGAGAAAGAAGACATCTTTGAGGGATTATCTTTGGAGTTGCGTCTTGAAGCACAAATGGACATTAGCTAAGTGAGTCCTAGGGAGGGGAAACATCCCATACAAACTTAGGGATATAAGAGCTCATGGCACTTTGAGGGAATTGCTCATGGACTGAGGATTGTCCAGGAATTGGGTGCTGCTGGCACCCGCGATGGGAGGTAGCAACGGTGTGTTCCGCCTCCAGATTCTCTGCATCCTTGGCCTGGCCTGTGAGGGCCGCAGCTGGCTCGTGTGCCGAGTGTGTTAGCGGGAAGCTTAGTGTCTCCTTAGGGAGGTGATGCATGGACTGTGTGACAGGGCCGGGGAGAGCCAGTCTCATCAGCTTCACTGTGGAGACCATTTCTTAGATCCTCTTCATTCTCCTTCCTTCATTTCTCCTTCTGGTTACATGTTCTATTTTTCCTCCCCAGTGTGTAGCTCAGGTGAGCACACAGGGTTGAGGGGTGAGGGAAGGGAGCTAGAGTTGGAGAAGCTACTCGATGCAAAGCGCTTGGCTGAGCGCTGCACAATTTTCTTTCATTCGGTCCTCTACGAGGCAGACGCTGTCATCCCTATTTTACAGATGAGGACACGGAAGCTCTGAGACGAAGGCAGGAATCTCTCAGCTAGGGAGGAGCAGGGCCAGGCTGTCACTGTACCTTCCTAATGCTTTCAGTCACATGCTCATCTCAGGGTGTGCGTCCAGGATGATGATCTTGGCCAAGGGCAGGGGCTGACAAGGGTGCTCTCGGTTCCCAGTCTGCAGCTGCGGAGGCCTGCTGCCTCTGCCTTCTGGGGGAGGCACATGCTGTTCCCCCAGTCAGGGAGATTTGTTCTTGTGCCGCCACTGGGGTGCATGTTTATATGGCCGCACACACATGTCTGTGTGTATATAAACATATATGTGCACAAGCAGGCAGAGTTAGGGTGAGGGGACAAACCTAATCATAGCCAAAAAGTCCTTTTGTTAAAAAGAGAAGGGTGTGAACAGAGTTTTGGACATCACTTCTCTCTACAGTGTGAATGTACTTAACATTAGTGAACTGAATTTTATACTTTAAAATGGGTCAGGATGGTAAATTTTATGTTATGTGTATTTTACTACTAAAATCTCTCTCTCTTTTTTTTTTTTTTTTAACTAAAAAAAAAAAAAGAGAGAGAGAGGCCAGGCATGGTGGTGCATGCCTGTAGTCCCAGCTACTCGGGAGGCTGAGACAGGAGGATCCCTTGAGCCCAGGCGTTTGAGGTTGCTGTGAGCTAGGCTAACACCACGGCACTCGAGCCTGGGCAACAGAGCGAGACTCTGTCTCAAAAAAAAAAAATAAAAAAAAGAGAGACATTTGTAATCCCTGCTTGGCATCACCTAAGAAAATCATTCTAGAGTCCGAAAAAACTTGATGTGTGGATTTGCTGATGGCAGCTAGAGGGGATGTCTAAGCCTTTTACTTGCACTTTTTGAAGCTGTTTTCTTCACACCGAAACCCAAGAAGAATGGGTTTCCTGCCTTCGCTATGTGGGCTCCTCCCTTGGTGTAGTAGCACCATTGTGCATAGAATTAAAAATGTTCCTTACACCTAGCATCAGCATAGCTTCTGGCTGACTGCCACTTGTGTCCTGTGCTACCTTGGGTGATTTTGAGGACTATGTGCTTTCCTAGGGCACGTATTTTATAGTAAGATGAAATTCACTAGGTGTAAGTATTACCATCTGCCATCAGTCACAACTGAGGAGGAAGAGCACTTGGATCATTGAAGACAAATGGATGCAATAATGTGTTCTGAATCTATGTCTTCAGCATAGGCATCGATGACACTTAGTCATGGCAGAAGATTGAAAAAGGGGACACCAGTTCTATTAACATTTTCTCTTTAGCTAAGATTGTTCAACTCGTCACAGCATCCCCTAATCATAGTATTGTCATCCAGCTCACGTTGTTCTTATTTGCAAAGTCCTTCCTTGCTCTTTTGGCTCTGCACAGAGCTTTGAAAAAAACCATTTTATTTTGGTGATATTGTCCTAAATATTTTTTAGTGTGGTGTAGTAGAAGCAGTGTGATTTTGGAACCAGAGGTAATCTTTTTAATCTTTGTCAATTTCATGGGAGAAACGATATGTTTTTTTCATTTTCATTTTGTTTACTATTAATGTTGAACAATTATTGTTTATTGGCCATATTTACATATTTGTTAATTTTGTATTGGGTTCTTTTTTATATTGATTTTTAAAACTCTTAATTATGTTCAGGCAAACAGCCTATTTTCATGTATGTTCAACTCCTTTCCCCAGTTTTTAAATTATCTTTTAATTTTTATTTGTGTCTTGACATAGAAAAATTGTCATATCTGTTAGTCTTTTCATTTATGGATTCTGCTTTTGTTTTGGGGTTTAGAAATCTTTTCCTAAACGCAAGATTTTATATATTAATACTATTCATCTAAATCAGAAATCTGCAAACTAAGGCCAAAAGACCAAATCTGGCCAGCTACCTGTTTTTGTATAGCCCATGAGTTAAGAATGTGTTTTAGGTCAGGCCTAAAATGCTCACACCTGTAATCCTAGCACTCTGGAAGGCTGAGGATGGGAGGATTGCCCAAGGCCAGGATTGGAGACCAGCCTGAGCAAGAGCGAGACCCCTCTCTACTAAAAATAGAAAGACTATCCGGGTGTGGTGGTGCATGCCTGTGGTCTCAGCTCCTTGGGAGGCTGAGGCAGGAGGATTGCTTGAGTCCAGGAGTTGGAGGTTGCAGTACGCTGTCATGATGCCACTGCACTCCAGCCTGGGCAACAGAACGAGACCCTGTCTCAAAAAAAAAAAAAAAAATGCTTTTTAACTGTTTTGTTTAAAAATTTTTAACACTTTTTATTTTGAATTATAGATTCATAGAAAGTTACAAAAAAATGTGTATAAAGAAGTCCCACTGAGATACCCTTTACTCAGTTTCCTCCGATGATAGCATCCTGCTTACTTGGATAACAATACCAGGAAACTTTTTTTTTTTTAAATTTATTTCAGCATATTATGGGGGTACAAAAGTTTAGGTTACATATATTGTCCTTGCCCCCACCCCCCGAATCAGAGCTTCAAGTGTGTCCATCCCCTAGATGGTGCACATCGCACTCATTAGGTATGTATACACCCATTCCCCTCCACCCCCCAATATCTGCCCGGCACCCGATTAATGTTATTCCTAAATGTGCTCTTAGCTGATGATCAGTGAAACCACTTTGATGGTGAGTACATGTGGTGCTTATTTTTCCATTCTTGGGATACTTCACTTAGTAGAATGGGGTCCAGCTCTATCCAGGAAAATACAAGAGGTGCTATGTCACCATTGTTTCTTATAGCTGAGTAGTACTCCATGGTATACATATACCACATTTTATTAATCCACTCATGTATTGATGGGCACTTGGGTTGTTTCCACATCTTTGCCATTGTGAATTGTACTGCTATAAACATTCGAGTGCAGATGTCTTTTTTATAGAATGTCTTTTGTTCTTTTGTGTAGATGCCCAATAATGGGATTGCTGGATCAAATAATACCAGGAAATTGACATTGGTACAATCCACAAGAGTCATTCACATTCCACCAGTTTTACGTGCACTCATTTGTGAGTGTGCGTAGTTCTGTGCAGTTCTGTGTAGAGTTCTTTCTGTGACTGGAGCAGGTGCAGAACTGTTCCATCACTATAAGGCTCCTTCCTGCAACCCTTTGTTTGCAACACCCTTTCCCGTTCCCCATCCCTAACCCCTCACCACCATCAGTCTTTAGAGTGGTTTTACACTTTTAAATTGCTAAAAAAAAAAAAAAAAAATCAAAAGAATTATGTGAAAATTAATGAAATTAAAATTTCAGTGTCCATAAGCAAGTTGTATTGGAACACAGCCACACTTATTTGTCCACCTACTGTCTATGGCTGCCTTTGCACTACATCAGCTGACTTGAGTTGTTGCAGCAGAGACCACATGGCCCACAAAGTTGAAAATATCTATCCGGTCCTTAAAAAAAGTTTGCCAACGCCTGATATAAATCATCATCTGGTACTCATTTTTTAAAAAATTTTCATTTAATCCTTTAAATGACCTGACATTTATTTTTGCATTTAGTGTTAAAGAAAGATACAACTTGTTTTCTAAATAGTTAACCAAATTCTCCATCAGCTTTTATTGAATAATCTATTCCCTCTTCACTACTTGAAGTTCCATAGTTATG
This sequence comes from Eulemur rufifrons, assembly GCF_041146395.1. Lineage (NCBI taxonomy): Eukaryota > Metazoa > Chordata > Mammalia > Primates > Lemuridae > Eulemur > Eulemur rufifrons. The sequence continues at coordinate 266,733,428 of NC_090989.1, forward strand.
TATTAAAACTCAGATCCTTCCATCAATTTAGGGAATGACAGGATGAGTCATTGAGCTGTTTGGATATATATTACCTAAGAATCCTCGGGGGATGAGAACCCTCTGCACTTGTGTATTAACACCGCATGTTCAAGCCAGTTGTGCCTGTGCACACTAGCGTCTGACCACTCACATTTATTTCTAAATGTAGACACTGTGGTGGGGTCTTGTTTTGTTTTTCTGGATTCCATCGGGGATTGCCGTTGGCCAAGTGGAGCTGTTTGTTGATGATTTCTGGCACCTTATGTTGGATCTTCTCTGGAGCTGGCTGGCTCTTAAAATCCCTTGAGAGAAGTGGCTGGATTTATTTCTCTGGCACTGGTGGGTCAGGAGTTTCGTTGTTTTAAGAGACACATAGGAAGGATTGCTCACAACCAGGCACTTCTCTAGGTGCCACAAATGCAAAGGTGAATGTGGTGGTAGTTGAGAGTCTCTTGACGAGTAGTGTCTGTTTAATGAAGTCTCCTGTGACAGGGAGGCAGATGGAGGAGGGCTACTAGTCTCTGCTCTGGAATCTTGGGACTGGACTGTGCCTCTGTTTGTCACAGGCTAAGTGACCTTGCCCATCTTCTAACCTCCCTGGTCCTTAACCTCTTTTAGCCATAAAACAGGGATAATAAAATTTCCTCCCCTCTGCCACCAAGTTATTTATTTAGAGGCAAGATCTTGTTCTGTTGCCCAGGCTGGAGTACAGCGGTGGGATCACAGCTCACTGCAACCTCCAACTCCTGGGCTCAAGCCACCCTCCTGTCTCAGATTCCCGAGTAGCTGGGACTACAGGTGCATATCACTGTGTCTGCCTAATTTTTTTAAACACCAGGTTATTTTAAGGGTTAAATGAGACATTAATGTATAAAATGGCTTGTATAGTGCCTGGGAGAGAGTATGGGCTTAAACATTTAATTTCTTTATCTTCCCTTCCCTTTGACTTAGAGCTGTATGTGTAGATTGCTGTGAAAAGTGTGGATTTTTGTCTCCAAGTCCTTGGCCCCAAGAGTTTGCTTTCTGTTTTGGAGTTTTGAGTCACCTTATAGCCCAGGCTCCTGGATGCTCAGCTGGCCACCTTTGGCTCTCTGCCAAGGGTGGGTTCAGATGTCTCAAGGAGAACATTCAGGCCAGGTGTCAGAGCCAGGCTGTGATGACAGTCTGTGGGCTGTCTGTGCATCTGGCCTCCTCAAATTAACGGACTGTAGTCATGATTCCCCATGTGGGTTCCTCTGGTGAGGACTGCTGGTTTGTGACAGTGGGAAAAATGGCCCAAACCAGGTATCACCGAAGCAGATCACTGAAGGTGAGTGACCTGTGGGAGGCAGCTGTCACATAGGCAAGAGAATGCCAAGTACCCAGTGACCTGGGCTTAAGCCCTTGCTGAACACAGTCATTTCGGCAGGACTTGCCCTCTGTCCTAAGGATGGGCTGTGTGGACAGCATGCAGGGCTGTTGAACTAGATTTTGCTAGAACTACAGCAGTTTCTAATCCTGTAATTTACCTGTATTTGAAACACAATTCCCCCTTATGTGACCAGACTGTTTTTTCCGCCTAGGAAACATTCATCAGAGTATCCTCGGTCATCTGACCTTGGCATTGATGACACCTCTCCTGGGCAGATGGAGGGATGTGTTTGGACAATTACACCAGCTCCCTAATTGCTCCCTTTCATGTCTCCTATATTGTCTCTGTTTTTTTCTGCATGCTTTTTCTGAAGTTTTTTTGTAAACCTTATGCATGATTGCCGCTTTCCTACTTAAAATCTTGGCCATTGCCAATGGGGTGTACCTCAGATTCTTAAGCCTGTTATTTAAGATCCCTCAGATTCTGGAGCTAATGCGCTTTCCAGGCCTTATTTCCTGCCACTTTCCCTGGAGTGGCTCATGTCCATCCACGCTGATGTCCATCCACTATGACCAGTCCCCAGCTACGTCCTCTGCACTTCACCCCGACGTGATTTTGCTATGTGGTGTTCCGTGCCAGGAACGCGTTTCTCTTCCATTGACTGTCTCTTTCATAGACATTCGTGATAGTCTGCATGCAGCCTAGCTGCCGGAATGGGGTCTTGCCATTTTCTGGTGAATGTTGGTGCATTTATGTGGTTTTCTTACAGCCTCCTAGCCAGCAGGAGAGCTGGAGTTTAAACCCAGGCCTCCTGCCATCCTGTGAAGCTCAGGACAGAATCGCTCTCTCTGGAGCCTTCCTCGGAGAGCAGAATTACTCTCTGTTTCCTCCGGGCTCTAGTACAATAGGTTGCTTAAACTAGATTCCTCAAATAAATTCCTTATCAGCTTTTTCCCTCCACATCTAGAATAGCACCTGGCAGTCAGTGGGAACTTGATAAGTGTTTGGATGAATACATGAAAGGATAGATTTAGCTTTCCATATCTTCTAACTTGTGGTTTGGGAGAGTATAGTACCCTGGTAATTAGGCTACTTAAAACCCCTGTGTGTTGGAAAATATTTTGGTCTCTAGAATAGATAGGGAGTGATCATTTATTTTGTCCTCCTCCCTCTGCCATCTCATAGGGACATAATCAACTATTTCATTACTTGAAGAAAGGTGCTTAAAACACATTTAATTATTAATATACATATATTCCAGGAATGTAATCTTTTAGCTAAATTTTGTTGAACAACAACTATACCTAGGAGTGGCTTTGGGAAATCAACTCTCCCATAATCTATCAGCACCTTCGTCCACAACAACCTTAACTAAAACACAATATTCTTCAGTTGACGTTTTTCTGTATCATATGTGAAGTGTAAATAAAAAGCATCTTTAGAAATCCTTGTGGTTTATTTCTCTCTTGCATATTAGCTTCAAGATAAGCCTCCAAGCCCTTCCATGTAAATGGATATCTCATACTTTAGACCAGGTAATTAAAAAAAAAATGATGCCCCATAGCTGGGCCAATGTGCAGGAGCTGTCTCTTCTCTGACTTTGTTTTACACCTCATGGTTTACAGACAAATAAGGTGGTAAGATTTTTTTCCCCTCATTCATTCCTTGACTTTTTTCCTTCATTTGTCTCTGTCCCTCTGCTAGCTGTACAGCGTCTGAAATCAGGATTTCAGACCACTCACCCTCATTTGCAGAGCTCATTTCTGCCCCTGAATGTCAAGAATGCCCATGTGAGAGGGCAAGACTGTGACCAATATTAAGTTTAAAGCCTTTTCCTTTTACGCCCTTCCTTCCTGCCTTTTTTCTGCTTTCCTTGCCTGTCCTTGTCTGGTTACTTAGTTGCAAAACCCTTTTGAGCAGTTTGGCTTAGAATATTGTCTTAGTCATATCAGTAGGGATTTGTGGAATTAGATCTGGAGCAACCAGGTAGCCAGCTAGTGGATCTCCGGCCTGGAAATCCATCTGCGCTTTTGGGTTCTAGGCAGGCACAGTTCAGGATTCTGAAAAAGATGCCACGGGGAAAGTGTGTCTCCGGCCTTGAAGTGCCACAGAAAAACATCTCTTCTGGCTGCTTCGTGGTAAGATGCGAGATCTGAATTGAGTCAATACAACATTGTTTAATGCCACAAAACTAATACAATACTGAGAGAATCCTGTACACTCTCCTCCACTCTGTACAAGGAGAAAAAAATGAAGTGAAAACACTTTTTAAGGAAGTATGACCTATTTGAATATAGTCACACGTTTCCTTCTAATTTAGCACACTCTCTTCTCATGTTAGATTTGCGTTGAGGATTTAAGGACATCCCCATCCCCAACGGTAGGGTGTTTGCGTGGCAGATCATTGAATGTGAAAGTACTCTACCAGAGGGCAGTTGGAATTTGGGTATCTCTTGGACGTTGGAATGTATTTGATTCCTCTTCTTAGTTTAGAGAGATAGGTGAGAATCTGTGGTGACTTTTCCCTCCCCCGTAGGTATTTTTGAGACTCTAAAAATTGCAGGTTCTCTCCCAAGGAAGATTAACATTGACCTGTGCACATGCAAAGTTTGGCACATCTTTTTTGGCCACCAAGGTGCCTATGGATTCCAGAAAAGGAGTCCCTGTTGTAGAGGAATGGTAAGTTTTTGAGGCAGGGACACTTTTGGTCTTGCTAAAAGTGCAAGGCTTTTGAAGCACTGCTGAGCAGTGGGGCTGTGAGAGTGGACGTAACAGTAACTGCTTGGCACTTGCTGTTGGGAGCTGAGTCCTGCTCTGTTCTGCTCCTCACTTGAGTGGTTTCTGCCCTTGAGAAGATTTGGGTTGGGGTGATGATTAATCAACAAGTATTTGATCACCTAGTACGTATTCAGCTCTGTATGGTATTTTGTTTCTTCTAGGTCCCTGTTCTGAAAATCCCTGGAAAATGCCCTTTTCCTTAGCTTTTCTTAGGTATTTGACTTGTTTGGTGAAGCGCTGAGTGTGTATCACATGGGTAGTACTGTGTCAGATGGTAACACAGAAACATGTAAAGTAGAACCAGGCTTTGTAAGGTGAATGAATGGTACAGTTAAGAGGCACTGGGTGAAGGGTAGGAAAGGAATGAACATTTATGAAGGGATTATACTAGGCACCTTCTTCCTAAGATACAAGCAGAAGCGCCTGGATTGTGGTGTAGCGTAGCCCTATGTGAGGGACCCTAGACCTGGGCTCCCCATGTAGCATTTGAGTGACCTCATGTATGTTCCATCTAAGCCTTTTCCGTATATGTAATGCAGACAACTTGGATGGTCTCTGAGGGGTTTACACCCCGAACCTTGTGTAATTTTGGTGTACAAATGTCAGTGTGGAATGCCTTATTTAGCTTTGTGGGTTTTCACTTGGCAGGATCCTGAGAACAAATGTCAAGATAGGCAGAAAAGAGAACAGGTTTTTAGGTAGAGTCGTGTTTTCTCTTGGGATCTGTCCCCTTTGGGGAGGTTTAATCTGTCTTTTGAGAAAGCTGTCTGCTTGGACTTCTGAGTCCTCCAGGTGGGATTGCACATGCTTGACCAGCACGTAGAGGCAGAATCTTTGTGTTGTGGGTCCCAGTTATCATTCAGTTAGGGACAAGCTCTTGGAAGTACCTCTTTTCCTTGAGTGGTGGTAATTTTTCAGCCTGGTATCACCAGGCCTCTTCTCCCCCAGCCTTGTTTTTCTGTTTGGCAAATTTACACATTCTTTTGCAAGCTGCCCCCTTCAATTTGTGGAACTCTGTTATGACCAATATTGCATTGCATCTTAGTAAGAGTGGAGTTCTTTAAACGCAGATGTTATATCCTATCTTGCTTGGTAGCCTTGCATTGGCACTTTGGCTGACATGTATTAGGTGTTTAATATTGTGCTTGAAGTAGTGGATCTTCCTTAGAGGGAGTGAACAAGAATCATGTTTAAATTCAGCTGAGAGTTGGGGAAAATCGTTGCTCCTTAGAATCATAAAAATGTCTGGAGAAGTGATTGCTAGTCTGGAGATTCTTTGAAAAAGCTTATAACAGACATTGGAAATCTTGCCAAGGAATGTGGACTTGGGCTCTTTCACTTTGGCTTTATTTATGGTTTTGTTAAGAGGTGTTCTTTTGCATCAGGCCAATGGTGGATTTTACTTGAAGGGCAGGTTTTCTAATAGAAAATCTGTGGAAAGGTTTTCAGTTTCTGAACGACTTTAACCTACAAATAAAGCTTTGAAACAGGTGGTCTCTTAACCCATGTCTAAAGGAAAGTGTTTGTCTTATAAGAAATGGTCCAGAATCCAAAGTAGGGAAATGTAGAACTGTTTAAGGAAGATACTAAACTAAAAACCACAGACTGGTGGGCCTTGGAAACTTGGAGACACTTGTAGAAGCAACCTTGGAGTATATTTAAGATGAGGACTCTGGGGCAGTGGTGGGGGAAACTGAACTTCCTCCTAATAAGCAAGTAGGGTCCCAGAACTTGGGACATACTAGTTAAGATACATTTGAATAACTCCTTTATTGGGGAAAAAAAAAGGTAAATCTCTAATCTCAACATTCCATATTGTTTATATCATTGTTTCCTATCTAGATTTTTAAAAGTTATATAGACATTTTTATAATTATGTGTACTAGTCAGCTTTGCTGTTGTAATAACTCCAAAAATTCAAAGGTTTGCAACAAACATTAATTTCTGGGTCATGTTATGTGTCGGTGGCTGTGAGTCAGCTTCTGTGGCTCTTTCCCACAAGCCTTTCCCTTCTGCAGGAGCAGCCGCTGTTTGGGACACGCTGGTTTCAAGGTGGAGGGGAGAGAGCACGAGAGCTAGTGGAAACATGCAATGGCTCTTACAGTGTCTGTTCCGATGTGGTGTGTGCTCATGCCAGAGCAAGTCACACGGCCAAGCCCACGGTTGTTGGAGTGGGGATGTCTTCCTGTGGGAAGTCACTTGGCAATAGTGAGAATGTATGATCCTTTTAAAGGAGGGGAGTTAAAAATTATGAACAATAATTCAATCCACCATGTAGTCTGTCTGCTACTTCTTTTGCTGAACCTTATTTAGTATCAGCTAAGATTTATCATTTTAAAATGCTTTAAACACACTTCCTTCCTATTCTATGCATTTAAAATTTAGATTAATTTGAGGGGAGCCTGACCTGTTGCCGTGAAGTGAAGTGGTAGATCCTTGTATGAATTCAGGTATTCTTCTGTTCATCATTGTAGTACCTAGAATCTTCAAAATGGTTTTGAATAATAGTAAATACGAGGTCTCTGGATTTGGTGGACATGCCTCCAGTGTTTCACATTGTTTGCTATATTGTTCACTCTGTTTGAGACAGAGTCTCGTTCTGTTGCCCCGGGTAGAGTGCAGTGGGTCATCATAGCCCACTGCAACCTCAAACTTCTGGCCTCAAGCAATCCTCCTGTTTGTTCAGCCTCCCCAGTAGCTGGGACCACAGGCAAGTGCTACCACACCTAGCTTATTTTTCTGTTTTTAGTAGAAACAGAGTCTTGCTCTTCCTCAGGCTGGTCTCGAACTCCTGAGCTAAGGCAATCTTCCCACCTCGGCCTCCCAGAGTGCCAGGATTACAGGCGTGAGCCACTGTGCCCGGCCACTGCTGTTTTATTATTATTATTATTGAGACATAACTTATATACCATGAAATTTACCATTTAAAAGTTTACAGTAGAGTGGTTTTTAGTGTATTCACAGAATTGTACAGCCATCATCACTATCTAATTCCAGAATATTTTTGTCACCCCCAGAAGAAATCCCACCCTCATTAAATTGTCTCTCCCCATTTCCATCCCTCTAAACCCTGGCAACCAAAAGTCTGTTTTTTATTTTTAAGGATTTACCTGTTCTGACATTTCATATAAGTGGAATCATACTGCATGTGGCCTTTCTTGCCTGGCTTCTTTCACTTAGAATAATGTTTTCAAGGTTCATTGCTGATGGTTTCTGATATATACTCTTTAACATATTTAGGAACTTTCTTTTTGCTCCTTAATTTTACTTAGAGATTTTAATGGAATGGCTGATATTTACCAATGAATGATACCAGTAAACATTTGGTAGTTGTGGGCCGGGCGCGGTGGCTCACGCCTGTAATCCTAGCACTCTGGGAGGCCGAGGTGGGAGGATCGCTCGAGGTCAGGAGTTTGAGACCAGCCTGAGCAAGAGCGAGACCCCATCTCTACTAAAGATAGAAAGAAATCAGCTGGACAACTAAAAATATATAGAAAATATTAGCTGGGTGTGGTGGCGCATGCCTGTAGTCCCAGCTACTCGGGAGGCTGAGGCAGGAGGATTGCTTAAGCCCAGGAGTTTGAAGTTGCCGTGAGCTAGGCTGAGGCCATGGCACTCACTCTAGCCCGGGCAACAGAGCAAGACACTGTCTCAAAAAACAAAACAAAAAGTTTGGTAGTTGTGGACATGAGTATCTTCAACAATGGTTATATATAGTATCAGTTAATGTAATAAATTCATTGATAAATTTCCTCATGTTAAATCATTCTTGTTTTCCTTATATACATTTGACTTGATCCTGGTATATTTTTCTTATTCTTTTTTAAAAACTCTTTTAGTATGCCATTAGTTTTTATTTTACTAATGATACTTATACACTTATACCTCCTATCCTTTTTGTCCTAGTATTTTGATATCAGATATAGGTAACCTTCATGAAGTGATTTGAAAGCTTTCTCCATTTTTAAAATGTGTCTTAGAATATTTGAATAAAGTAGAACTTAATCTTTGAAGATTCATGTGAGCTCATTGTAAAACCATTGGCATCTAGCTTACCTTTTAGTGGATGTTCTCTGACAACACTTTTATGAATATTTTTCAGGTTTCCTACCTCTACTTAATTTCTCTTTGGCCACATATTTTTTTCCCAGAAAGCCACCTAACGCTATAGATTTCCAAACTTACTGACATAGTTATTCATAGCACAACCTTATAATATACAATCTTAAGTGGGTATCAGATTTAAATAATTATTGCCTGTTCTCTATATTGGTCGGGCTTCCTAAGTGGGTTTGTTGTTGTTATTTTGTTGTTTTTTTTTTTTTTCAGACAGAGTCTCGCTTTGTTGCCCAGGCTCAAGTGCAGTTGCCTCAGCCTAGCTCACAGCAACCTCAAACTCCTGGGCTCAAGCAATCCTCCTGCCTCAACCTCCCGAGTAGCTGGGACTATAGGCATGCACCACTATGCCCGGCTAATTTTTTCTATATATATTTAGTTGTCCAGAAAATTTCTTTCTGTTTTTTTTTTTTTTTAGTTGAGAGGGGATCTCACTCTTGCTCAGGCTGGTCTTGAATTCCTGACCTTGAGCTATCCGCCTGCCTTGGCCTCTCAGAGTGCTAGGATTACAAGGCGTGAGCCACCGCGACCGGCCCTAAGTTTTAATTTATCTAATTCATCTTTTAGAAGAATTAAATTTGGGGTTTCTTTATAACTTTTGCTCTTTTCTGTTTTTGATTTATGCTTTAGTTTTGAAATTTTCTTTCCACTTTCTTTAGGCTTTTTTTTTTTTTTCTTTAAAATGGGAGCACAAAGTAGATGCGACCTAAAATATTCTGTTTCATGGGATAAATCTTTTTCAAATGCATGTTTATCTGCTCTTGAGGACTCTGTGCTTCTTCCTTTGTTTCAGTATTTTGGGTCTGAATGATGAGTTAATATAGGCTAGATGCATTTTTTGGTTTTCTTGGGTCTGAACGATGGGATAATGCAGTCTGGGGGTGTATTTATGATTTTCTTGTGTCTGATGAAGTAATAATTCAGGCCTGCTTCTTGCCTGCCATCAGAACAAGTGAATTACTGGATGGCCTGTGTTTCTGCTTGATGTCATTACAGTTGTCTTGCATGCTTAGATTACCAGTTGAGTTCTCTGTCAGCCAGGAAAGGAGTCGGAGGGAGGCAGGGTCCTGGGCAGTCCAGTCGGGGAAACTTGGTCCTGCACCTCCCTGTGTCTGGATCCACTGTGGCCTGGCTTCCTTCTTGTTTCAGCTGCTCTCCCCATCTCAGTAGAGCCCCGTGCCTCCAGCATTTGCAGTCTGGTCTGTTCTGTGCTTGTTGGACACACCCAGGGCGGCCAACCCAAGGTACTTCATGTTCCTGTGACTTTTCTTCCTGCATCTCTACCCTTTGTGGGGAGATAAAGCTATGCGGCTAGGGCGCCCTCTGCCGGTGGCCCTCACTTGGTGTATTTGCCTGTGCTTGGCATCCTCTTGTTCCCGCAACCAGACAGACGCCCTGGTGACGCCCTGGTGGTCCTAGTTTGCCCCACTGTTGGGCCTGCTGCATCCCGGTCCCCCTGACAATTGCTCTTTCAAATTGGGGTGCATATGAGGGGGGGTTAGGACATTTTCTACCTTTTAGCTTATCTTGATAACCTTAAGTAACCTCAGTAACATGAGTTAAAGATGCCTCTTAGTTCTTTTTTCAGTTGTGGCTCAGTTACATCCAGTAGAAAACCTGTGAAAGTTTTGGCATTTAGATGGCACGCTTTCCTAGTGTCCAGTATTGATGTGGCTCCAGTCACTGTTTTTCTTGTTTGTTTTTCCTCCCCCAGATTCTTCTCTCATTTTCCAGGTTAGTATCTGGAGGGCGGAAAAAGGGAGAAAGCAAAGGCTTGTATTCAATTCACTGGGTTTCTCTAGAGGTCTAGATTTATAATTTTTAAATGAGTGTGTAACGTTCTGTCTTATTAATGTAAACACAATCATTTCCTGGTTATCAAGCCTTTGGGGTTTTTCCAGGTTTCGCTCTGTGTTGTTTGTTGGGTTGTGAATACCTTTGAACAGAACATTTTTGAGATTGTCCCTTTACGTTTATTCTCCAAATTGGGCTTAAATTTAATTTTACAACAAAACCAAAAATCAAGAGTATTCTGTCAGTTTGTATGGGATACGTCTATTCTTCAAGCATCTGCCGTGTACCTGGCACGAGGGAGGTACCTCGTGACAGGTAAGGTGCAGTCTGTGCATCAGAGCCATCCTTCTCCCCTTCGCTGTGAAGATGCCTCGAGAGGCTTTGCCAAGCTCTTCTGAAACTAGATCATCCTGTTGCCCTCATTTCTCTAATATTATCAAAAAGGGAAATCAGATTATTTTAGTATGACTTGTTTTTATAACATCTGTATTGGGTCTGATGCATACCACTCTCTTTTCATAAGCCATGTGCTTAATATGATATAGAATTTTTACCAGTGATTGATTGTAATTTAATATTCTGTCTTGTGGCTGGCTTACCACAATGGTGGATCTTAAAATTTAAATTCTTTGAACCAGAGAGTTTTCTAAAGCAATCCAGCCAGCTCTGTATCTCTCTTTGTAGGGCAGAAAAAAAGGAGGGAGGAGGAGGAAGAAAAATGCTAGTGGAAACTACGTGAGGAGAGTTGATATTTTGTAGCAATGGGGAGTCTTCATTTATTTATCAACTGTGTAGTTGTAACTCCTCACAAGGGCTACTCTAAATATCTATTGCTATGATAAAATCATTAAGACAATGTATTTGAGGCACCAACTATGACTCTCAATGCAATTTTTTGGGGCAGCATTTATTACATGTCTACTGCAAACCCAGCTTCATAGTTTATAAGGGGATGCAAGAATACTTACAACTACTTATAGATAAGTAGGTTTTTTATTTTTTTCAGTTAGTGAATAGTGATAGAGCCCCTACTCCTCCTACAACATTCCAGGCATTATTCCAATTGCTTCCATGTACTAACTAGATCAATTCCATTATACGTATTTTATAAATGAGGACACTGGGGCATAGAAAGATTAAAAAGCTTGCTTAAGTCACACTGCAAGTAAATGGTGGAACTAGGGTTCAAAACTGGGTGGTGTGGCTCAGGTTAGTCTCAGTTGCATTGTCATTCCACAGACATTTATTGAGTACCTTCTTTGGCAAGGGATTGAACTGGGTTGTTTCTAAGATTTATTCTTCATTCATTAAATACTTCCTGAGTAGCTACTGTGTGCCAGGGGTAGCATGGTCTCTGTTCTTATGGAATTTACAGACCAGGAGGAAGTTAGACAGTTGATCAATATATAATACATTTTCAAATAGTGATAAGTTTTGTAAAGAGAAAAAGCCAGAGAAGGGGCTAGAGGGTGAAGGGGGGGGGGTGTACAGGGATATTTTTGGATTTTATGGGTTGAGGAGGCCTCTCTGAGTAGGAGAGCAGTCATGTGAGCAGAAACCTGTTTGAAAGGAAGAGCCAGCCACACAGGGATCTGGAGGGGGAGGAGCATCCCTGCTCCTGGGACAGGGAGCAGCAGGTCCAAAGGCTCTGAGGTCAGAGTGAGCCTGTGCAGTGAGTGCAAGGGCTAGATGGAAGGCCAGTGGATCTGGGGCTGGATGAACCGAGGGGAGTGTTGGCGATGAGGTCGGAGAGTAGGGTCAGGACCAGTCGTGTCTGCCCTTGTGGGTTATCGGATGGAGTTAGGATTTTCTTCTGAACGTCATGGGATGTCTTTGAGAGTTTTGAGCAGGGAAGCAACATGTTTTGATTTACATTTTTCAAAGAGCACTCTGGCTGCAGTATGTAGAACGGACCATAGGGTAGCAAAAGTAAAACTAGGAGGCTTTTGCATTGAGCCAAGCGTTCCATAATTTACATTGGGTCATAAAGGTGCTGCCACCACATGCCACCTGCCTTAGAGCTCAGATCTCTGTTTCTGTGAGTTCAAGACCAGCCTGAACAAGAGTGGGTCCCTGTCTCTACTTAAATAAAAATATAAATAAAAATAAAAAAATAAATAGAAAATAAACTAGCCAGCCAACTAAAAATAGAAAAAATTAGCCAGGTGTTGTGGTACGCACCTGTAGTCCTAGCTACTCGGGAGGCTGAGGCAGGAGGATCACTTAAACCCAGGAGTTTGAGGGTGCCATGAGCTAGGCTGATGCCATGACACTCTAGCCCAGGTGACAGAGTGAGACTCTGTCTCAAAAAAAAAAAAAAAAAAAAATTATAGTAAAATAAAGAGATTACAGACATTGGTAGCTTGTCAGCTATTACGATGTGCCCAAGGTACATTCCAAGGAATGCCCTGGAATGGAAGCATACAGGTGTTTCCCCTGGTTGTGTAGTCCTAGGAGGAAGAAATCTGGAGTATGTGACAAGATCTGATTGACTGACTCTCCCTTTCCCACCCCTGACAACTGATTTGAGAACTATTTAGCTCCACACTGTCTGGCCAAGACATTTCAGACCTTATGTGGGCTGTTCTGGAAGGTTATTGGCTGAGGTCCGCATAGCAAAGGTGAGGGGAGTTGGCTTGGAGTCACCACTAGACCTGGGGAGAGACGAACAGATAATCACACACAATACACACACACACACACACACACACACACACAAAACACACAATACACATACACACAACACACACAATACACACACACACACACACACACACAGGCACAATTACAGTCATTGGGGACTTACAGTGTGGATAAGTTAGATGTATAAATAAATGATTAAAACTGTGAAAATTGCTTCAGTGGAGGTGTTTTCAAAGTATAGAGAAGGGAGTGAGTAATTCTCCCAGGGAGTAGGTCAAGGAAGGCTTAGGAGGAGAGAGCATTTGAGCATATCCCTGTGAGATATTTGAAGATCTCTATGTAAAAAAAAAAAAAAAAGCGAAAAAGCAGCAGGGAGGGATTTCAGGCAGAGACGGGGGTGTGACACCGCATGGTGGGGCCTGGGGTCGCGATGGTGAGAAACAGGGCTGCTGAGTTAGGTCCAGGCCAGATGTGGAAAACCACCGTCTGAGCTGATGTGGGCTTATCTGACCTAAGATTTTGAATTCTTTCTTTGTTTTGGGCAGTGTTTGGCCACTCACAGAGCTGATCTGAGGTCCAGTGCGCTAGTGTTGATAGAATGCTATGTTTGGGCCCCTGCAATGCCTGTCATGGTGTCTCGCCTGAGATCAGCGTTTAGCACATTGACTGCCATGAGAGTCGTATTTAACTCACTCTAATTTTGACTCTGGAGTCGTGTGAAGCATATATAAAATCTTACTTGTTGATGTTCTTACTGTTACAATTAATATGGACAATTTAATTCTAAAAATGTGGATTCAGTGAATAGAAGTCAATACTTTTCATTTTTCTATGTATGTTTACCTTTAAATTACACTAAGTTTTTATTCTGTTTTTGTAATAAAACACTGCAGCACCAAGGAAAAGTTTTTTTGTTTTTTTTTTTTGTGGGTGTGGCAATGTGTTAAATACTAATATTTACTGAAATGACCAAGACAAGATGGTTATCTTAGCATTCCAGAGAAGATGATGTCCCTTCTCAGATCCCCAGACACTGGGGTGTGGGCGGTACATGCCCTGTGGTCCCAGAAGCTGAGAAAGCAGTCAGAGGAGCAACTGCTGCCCTAGCTGGGCTCTGCAGTCATGTCCCCACCACGCGCAGCTGCTGAGGGTGTGATGTCACAACTGACGAGCTCCTGGACCTGCCCTGTGGTCAGAAGCACAGCTGAGAAGTGTGTGTGTGTGTGGGGGGGGGTGATTCTATTCCCATGAGTACCTTCTGTGAAAATGGTGCCCTTTCCGTAATTACAAAAGCTTTTTTTTTTTTTTTTGACACAGAGTCTCACACTGTTGCCCAGGCTAGAGTGCCGTGGCATCAGCCTCGCTCACAGCAACCTCAAACTCCTGGGCTCAAGCAATCCTCCAGCCTCAGCCTCCCGAGGAGCTGGGACTACAGGCATGCACCACCATGCCAGGCTAATTTTTTCTATATATATTTTTAGTTGTCCCTATAATTTCTTTCTATTTTTAGTAGAGACGGGGGTCTCACTGTTGCTCAGGCTGGTCTTGAACTCCCGAGCTCAAGCGATCCACCCGCTTCGGCCTCCCAGAGTGCTAGGATTACAGGCGTGAGCCACCTCGCCCGGCCCTACAAAACCTTTTCATATTACATAAGTATGTGATTAAATGATCTGTGGTCAGTGCAGATGGGAGGTAAAGGAAGATGCCTTTTCTGGCACTTGAGTTGAATGATACTTTCCATCACCCACCAAGCTGGTGCCATTGCCCTTGACCCCAGGCCATGCTTCCCTCTGCCTTGTCCCCTCCCTCTTCCTACGAGCCCCGGGATCAGCTGGAGCTCATGGATATGACTTCTAGGTTGACCTCTGGTTTCCTGTGTGTTCTCTCATCTGGGGGCTGGGCCACATCCAGCCTGCAGAGCTCCAAGACGAGAAAATATGGGGAAAGCACCTCCCTGTTCCCAGCCTGTGATCCGATGACCCGCAGGTCATCAAGGCCCTTTCCATGGTGTCCTGTCTCTTACCATATCCCCTAGTCTTTGTCTCCCAGTGATTCCAAGGTGACGTTCAGAGGCTTTCACATCTGCTAGGCAGGGCTCTGTTCTGTTATCTTGGTTTCTTAAAACCAAGAAATATAACTGTAAGACTGGGCCCTTCCAATTGCATAGCCTTTTTTGAATGTTGTAGGGACATAATTTATTCAGGTGACTTCCTACTAAGGCCTAAAGAGAAAGAGGTTTGTCATTTTTCTGTTTTTTTTCTTTTTGCTCATCAGCAGTGTAATTTTTCAATCTTTCCTTCCTTTTCTTTCCTGGTATTTGTTCCCCCAACCACTTCCCCTGCCCCTTTAAAACTTTTTTATTGAGGAAAATTTTAAGCATATACAACAGAGGAGAGAATTGTATGAGGAAACTGCAAGTACCAGCTTCAACAACTACCAACTTGTCATTTGTAGCCCCACCTACCCATCCTTAATTATTTTGAAGCAAATACCAGACATCTTATTTCATCTGTAAGTATTTTAGTACATATTTCTAAAAGATGAAGACTTTGGAAAATCATACTCCCATCATCACACCTAATGATTCCTTAATATCATCAATATTTAAATTTCCCTGAATATCTCAAAATCTTTACATTTTGTTTTAATGCAATTGGTTGATCTCTTAAGTTTCTTTACATCTATAGGTGCTCCTTCTCTCTTTTTCTTGCAATTTATTTATTGGAGAAGCTGGGTCTTTGGTTCTTTTTATTAATAGTTTCACCTAGTGCAGACTTTGCTGATAGTATCCTTATAGTATCACTGAACATGTTCTTTACTTCTCTGCATTTCCTATAAATTAGTGTTGTGTCTAGAGGCATGTTTAGGATTCATCTGTAATTTTTTTTTTTTGGCAAGCATACTTCAGAGGTGGCAGTGTGAACTTCTTTTAGGAAGCACATAATGTTTAGTTGTCCTGTTGTGATGGCTGATTGAGTTTTTATGTGTTAAGTATTTAAGAGGGGTCAGTCCCCTTAACGTTTGCCTGGGCCCAGGTGTGGTGTGGTCTTGAGAAAGTGGGAAAAACAGAATATGTGGTGTGCTCGGAGTCCTTTCTCTGTTGAATTTTTACAATGGCGGGGATCTTGTGTTCTCTGTCCCTGAACTATTTGCTTGTGTTGGTTTCTCCAGCACTTCCTAAAAGATGAGTTGGCACGAATTTGATCCAGAGCACTGCCATAATTTCTTTTTCTTGGTCATGAAAGATCTGTTCACTCAAGGAACACTGAGTAAGAAGGTGCTCAGATTTTTTTGAAAGTGATTTTTGTATTTTAGAGGTGTTTCTTAGTTTGGCTAAACCAGTTGCTTTTGCTGATACTCTCCAGGTGTGTGTTTCCATTTAATTTGTAAGGTAACTCTTTTCTTCTTTTAGGATCTGATTTTGCCCAACGGTGGAACTCCAGCAGGCACTTCAAGTCCAGCTTCTTCATCTTCCCTTCTCAACAGACTTCAACTTGATGATGACATCGATGGTGAGACCCGAGATCTCTTTGTCACAGTTGACGATCCCAAGAAACACGTGTGTACGATGGAGACCTACATCACGTATAGGATCACCACGAAAGTAGGTTCCTTTGTTATATATGTCTGTGTTGAGTCTTGGAATTGGGTCCCACTTCCCTGACTTCTGCCTTTGCTCTCCCTCCCTTTGTTCACCTTTATTACAATTGTGGATGTGACTTTTTGAGAGAGTGCATGTATTCAGATTAAAAAGATTATATCCATATATAACAGTGGGTTTTTTTAAATCTTAAAATGAGGGAGAAATTATGACTAAGATCTTTCAAATAAACATTTAATCCCTATACTTGCACTTATTTTCTATCATGATACTATTTAACATGTTAATATTATATTACTATTGAAATTTATGAATCATTTTATCAACCTAAATCACTGTGATGAGACCATGATTATGATTTGGCCTACTTGGGGTTGATGGTAGGGGAGAAGGAATAAAAGGACAAGAATTAATGCTTACTGACTTTTTGCTGTGTGCCAGGCAGGTAGTGGGCAGGGTGTCAAGCTTTAATTATTGTCACAGCAATGCTAAAAGTTGTATCTTTTAGTTACAGTTTTGCAGATGAGGAAAACGGAAGCAGAAAGTTTTAAGTAACTTGTTCACGGTCACAAAGTTTAACCAGGATTCTGACTTGAGTTTGTGGGACTGTACAGCCCATATTAAAAAATAAATCATAGAAAAGTAAATTCTTTGGAAAGAAAGGCAGAGAATAAAATACACTCATATTTTGTTTCTTCATCTTTTATTAGATGAAAATGTTGTATTTTAAAAATTACACAAGTAAGATAATACATTATTATAAAAAGAAAAGAAACAGTACTAAAGACTAAATATGGAGTAGAAACCAGGAGTCTTCCTTAGCCCTTCTCATTTAGGTGGTGGTTCTTGCTGAAAACAACCATTGCTAAACTTTGGTGCATGTCCTTCCAATCCTTTTTCTTTGCATTTACATTCACACACATATAGTTAGAAGATATATAATTTAGATTTCAGTATAATATTGCTTTCTGACTTTCTCTTTCATTTTACAGTATTTTTCAAGACCTTTCTATGTTCATGTGTCTATATCTAGCTTATTCTTTCAGTCTCTGCATAATTATTTATGCAATGATTATACAATATTTTTTCTCTACGGACATTTAAGCCTTCCCCAAGTTTTTGATATTATTACCCTGTCCTCTCTGCACCTGGTTCACATTTGAAGCATATACGCACGTGCACATGTACACACACGGTCTTTCCCCATTACCCCTGCCACTGGGCGCCTACTGTTTCTCAGACGTTGGGCTAGGTGCTTAGGTGTATATCACTTCCTTAGAGGGCCTAGGTTAATATACATATTTCCAGGAATTATTTCTATTTATTTATTTTTTCCTAGGTGAACTTATTTTTTACTGAAGTCAGTGAAATGCAAACCCTGTTTTTCTTGACTTGGTGCTGTATGCGGCCAAATGACAAGGTGACTGCCTTGCTGGCACAGCAATGCTTGCCTGCCCTGACATTTTCCCCACCGCTACTTGATTCCTCTGGCCCCAAAATGCAAATACTGCAGGACTTCTGTTAACTGATTCATAGGCCAGTGCTCATGCCGCAACTCACAAGTCTTCCCTACGCCTCTTCTTTCCTTCCTACCTTCCCTGCCCTTTTCCATTTGGGTTCTTATTTCTGTCACTTCTCGTGGGCTTAGTTGATTTCCTATAAGTCAGTAAATACCTTACAGTAACATTTTCCAAGTTACAGTTCCACATTTTACTTGGCTGTGATGGTAGCCCCTCAAGATGATCTTGTTGCAGATCTAAGTTTTACTTTTTACTGTCTCTTCCACATCTGATCCCAAACTAGAGTTTCTTTTTTTTTTCTTTTGTTTTAGAGACAGGGTCTTGCTCTGTTGCTCAGACTAGAGTGCAATGGGGTCATCATAGCTCACTGCAACCTTAAACTCCTGGGCTCGAGTGATCCTCTTGCCTCAGCCTCCTGAGTAGGTAGGACTATAATTATGTGCCATGATGCCTGGCTAACTTTTTTATTTTTTGTAGAGATTGGGTCTTGCTATGTTGCCCAGGGTGGTCTTGAGCTGCCTTGGCCTCCCAAATTGCTAGGATTACAGGCATGAGCCACCACACCTGGCTTCTCTTTTCCTGTTTCTAATAGTGACACCAGGTTTGGTATCTTGGTGGTGCATTTGGAGCCTTCTTCCCAAAAGTTGTGTTAAATGATATGTAGAGGTATGCAGGTGTGAGAGAAAGAGGACAAACGGGAACACAGAATCCCAACACCTGATCCTGTCTTGGGACCTCCACTTCTGAAGTCGTCAAGCAAAGTTAACAGGCAGAGGATGAGGCTGTACAAATGCTTTGCTTTATTACTTTGAGACTCCCCAACCCTAATTTAGATTCCTGATGGCCAAAGTTGGATGAAGTGCAGAGTTCTTTTCGCCTGAGCTAAAATGAGTCTAGGGCTGAGAGCCAACGTAGGCAAAGAATTACCCACCCACGTCTAAGCCATCAATATCTTCTCTCTCCAGTGGTGGAGAGCCAGTTGAGGCATTCTCAGGGTAGGCAGCTCCTGGAAAGTAACATAATAGCAGCTAGTTCTTGACGCTTACCATGTACTGTACTCTTTTGCAATAGAAACCCTTTAATTTTTATTTTATGTAAGTAATGCATGTTAATTGTAGAAAAAATAGAAACTGCAAGTAAGCTAAAACAATAAAATAATGCCTATAAGCTCACTAGCCAGAAATAATCATTGATAACTTTCTGTGCTATATTTCTCTATCCGCTTATACAAATAAGTATCTTACATGCTGCCAGTTCATTTAAACATTGTGAACATCTTTGTATGCTAGTAAATACTGGTAAGCACACTTTTATGCCATTTATAAGACTGCAGTAGTGTTCCAGCATGTGGATGTGCCATCATTTGTGCTGAGTGCTTTAAGTATATTATTAATCTTCACACTCAATGAAGTTGATATTGGTACAGCTCTTATTTTATAAATGAGGAAACTGAGCCACAGAGATATTTAAAAAAATTGCTCTAAGACATGCAGCTGATATGTAATGGAGCTAGAACTTGAGTCTAGGCCTGTCTGATTCCAGAGTTCATACACTTAATAATTGCACTAGGCTTCAAAAGACATGATTTCCAAGGGAGAGGTGGCTCCCACACTCAGCACTGTGATCCAGTACCATGGCCTGGCTGTTGAAACTGATGATGTAGAAATAGACTTGAGGGGGGAAGAAATAGAGAAGAGCCTTCAACTCCCTCCAGAGGCCCTCTTTCTCTTATCTTTTACCCTTGCCCCTAGCGACTCAGGAGGCTGAGATGGGAGGATTGCTTGAGGCCAGTTGTTTGAGACCAACCTGAGCAACATATGGAGACCCCGTCTATAAAAATGAAAAAAAAAAAAAAAATACTGGCACAATGGCACGTGCCTGTAGACCAACTCAGGAGGCTGAAGCAGGAGGATTGCCTGGGCCCAGGAGTTCGAGACTGCAGTGAGCTATGATTGCACCACTGCATTTCAGCCTGAGCGACAGAGCAAGACCCTGTCTTGGGGCGGGGGCGGAGGGGAGGGCAGCGGGGAAGTCTTATGCCCCAACCAGTTCCTCTTTCCAAATGCCTCAGTGGTCAACAGAGTGTAAATGCTGGTCAGAGGTTAGGTGTGCGGAAAAGAAGGCTGTTGCTACTGTGGCAGGAGAGCTTCACTGGTGTGGTGGTGCAGAACCCGGTTTGCAGTGGGTTGGCGCGAGTGGGAGTCGGACAGAGCAGATGCGTGTTGGTAGCTTGGCAGTGAAAACGAGCATAGAGAGCGAGCAGCAGCCAGAGGGGGCTGTGGGGGTTGAGGGAGATGGAGGCTTTTGTGGTTTTTTAAAGGATGAAGAGACTTAAGTGCCAAGTGTCCAGTGTTGGTGGAGAAGGAGACATTTGGTTGAAGATTGGAGAGTGGGATGGAAGCTGCTGGAAGGTGGAAGGAAGTAACAGTCTGAGCAAAAGTAGAGGGATTGGCCCCCGGGTGGAGGAGGAGGTGCACTCTTTCCATTGCTTCTGGAGAGAGAAAGGAAGTTTGTTTTGTGGCAGAAAGTTAGGGGGTTCTTTGCTTAAAGCTGCAGTTTTCTCTCTGAATGGATGAGGTCTTCTGCTGAGAGTGAGAGGGAGGTTTTGAAGTGGGGATTGGAAGGTTTCAGAACTTTTACAGACTTTTCGATAACTGAAGTGGAAAATGAGAGCGAGCTGACCAAGGGAGTGTAAGAGGTTGCTTGGCAGTGTAAGGGTGAGGGTGGAGTCCAGTCAGCTGCCTGCCTGATTCTGTTTCCTCCCCAGCAGTGTGTGCTCATACGCCCGGTCTGGGAAAGCAAGACGTGGATGGTGGCGTTTTTGCCAGAGTTGGGTGAATGGACAGTAGGGGGAGGAGCGTTTCATCTTGTGGTAGGTAGGGGATCGACACGCTGGGCCATGGAATGGACACGGAATAAGGAAGGAAGTAAAGATCTGAATGGACGAATGTCAAGGAACTTGAGGTCCCAAGAGGCTGAAAAACCAGGGGTGTTGGGAAGCAGAAGAGCCTGAAATAGAGGGATGCTGTTGAGAGAGGGAGATGTGTGAGTTTCTGCCAGGTATCAGTCTGTGGAGAGGCCCTGGAGTGGAAGGGGACATTGTTGGCTTACAGGCAGGTGTTGTACATGTGAACCACCTGGATCTTTAGGGCCTGCAGCTCATGGAAGGGCTTTTGGAAGAAGTGTCAGGTGCCTGGATCTGCAGGGAATCAGAAGTGACAGGGCTGTCAGTTGATGACAGCTGTGAGGAGGGATAGAGGGTGTCTGTAGCTTGGTGGCATGAGCCTCAGAAGGGTTTCCCCAGGGCTGTGGCGGTGAGGAGCAGTGTGCAGCGAGGAGGATGTCCACAGTGACTCCTGGCCTTGGGACGAGTGAGCTTTGTGGCCTGTGAGAAAATGAGCAGCTCAGGGAGGGACAGACCAGGGAGGCTGTATTCTCAGGGGTGAGTCAGGTTTCAGAATTTGAACAGGCTGAAGAACTACAGGACTCTGTCAAGTTGGAATGGGTGTTCCAGAGAGCTTGGTGGAAAGCTCTGAGAGGAAGGAGATAAATGGATGCTCGTGTCAGAGAAAGGAAGCCGGAGGAGCGTGAGGATGAAAGGCCAAAGGCCTTTCTAGTCTTCATTCTCAGGTGTTCTCTTAGCGGGATTTGAGGCAAAATGGGATTAGCTGGTTATTACCTGATAAGGGAAGTGCTTCCTTTGTTGGGAGATGGGGGTCACTTAGACTTCTTAGGATCCAGCTGTGTCCTGGACCAAATCCGTCTGGAGTGAGCCCACTGTAAATTTTGGATTGAATGGGCATTCTTTGGCATGGCTCTGGGCCACAGTTGTTGGGCACATCAGCTCCTGGGGCAGGAGGAGGACTGTATGTGGTAGGGTGAGGCACAGCAGACAGGGCGCCCTGCTGGGTGATGATTAGACTGTGGCTTTGTTTGGTTACCTATTCTTAGATCTGACTTTGGGTGTGTACCCATGACCTCGTGATCTTTGCACATTCTGGGTTGTGGACACACAACGTAGAAGGGCACAGAGCAAAACGATGTCATGGTTGTCTCTGGTTATGGAACTGTGGGTGGATGCTTTGCTTTTGTTTACCACAGATACTAGAAAATAGAGATAAACATATATTTCTTTATTTTCCTTTCTAACTTAGACCTTGAATTTTACAGAGGAAAAATTTACTACAAAGTCATAGCTGGAGTTTTACTGGTCTGCATGTTTTATGAGTACTGCAAGACCTGAAAATGGTTTTCTCTCCAGAAATTCAAAGTAATGTCTGCGGCCCAGTTTCAGCGGGCGCTCAGCGTTCCATCGTGCGGATGCATCGCTAGCCTCGTTCCTGGCTCTACTTTTTCTCCCTGTCCTTGTTTTCTTTTGTCTTTCTCACCTACTTCTAATTTATGTCATTTGATCATATTTTACATATCACTACATCTTTTCTAGAACAAGCTGTGGTAAAAATAAGTGCAATAAATACTGGGTCAGTATCCTTCTGTTTTATGATGATTTTTTACCTTATTGCTTTGAAAGCATCAAACAAGTTTTTCCTGCTGTATTAAGTTCCCTATGTCCTTAAAGGAGCTTTTTAAAAATGAGCATTTTTTTGATGTGTGACTATAAAAATACTGTATGAGAATGGTATAAAATTTGGAAATAAGGGTGAATATCAAGAGGACAGTTCTCATTATCAGTTCTAAATTTTTCTTCTAATTTTTTATATCCATTTTTAACACAAATGAAATCATAATGTATGTACAATTAATTCTGTATCCTGTCATTTTCCCTTAAAACTATATTGAAGCATTTTTTGTCATTAAGAATGTCTTACAAACATAATTACTGATGGCCATTGAATAAATATACTATAAATTTCCTTAACAGTTTTTTACTGTTGGACATTCGGTGACTTCTATTCCTTTGCTATTTTAAACACTATTGCAAATGAAGATCATTATACAAATATCTTTGTCATAGTTTAAACGTTTTTTTCCCCAAAGGTAGATACTTAGAAGTAGAGCAACAATGATTGAAAACCATAAATAAAGGAAAGAATACAGGTGAATATTTTTATAAGCTTGCAATGGGGATGGCCTCCTTATTGAGACAGCAAAAGTAGCAGCCTTTTTTTTTTTTTCCATTTCGAAATATTACAGGAGGCTACAAATTTTTTTGTTACATGGATACCTTTCATAGTGCTTAAGTCAGGGCCTTTAGTGTGCCCATCACCCAAATAGTGCTCTTTGTACCCCACAGGTAAATTTTCATCCCTCCCCCTCTCCCCCCTTCTTGATTTCCAATGACAATTATATCTCTTTGTGCCCAGGTGTGCCCATAAATTAGCTCTCAATTATTAGAGAGTATGTGTGGTGGTGGTTTTTCCATTCCTGAGATAAATAGTAGCAACCTTAAAAGGGGGAAAACAGCATGAAATCAACTACGTAACAGTGAAAAAATTCTGTATAAGAAAAACCATTTGGAAATTATGATAGGCAAATGGCAATAAAGAGCTTACATAAATGAAAAAGATTTGACTCACAATTTAAAAAAAGACCCCAACAAAAGAAGAAAAATATATGGCTGACTAACTTGTTCAACTCCAATAGTTACTAAAGGAACAAAAATAAACATGGTATATTATTTTTCAGTTATCAGTCCATCAAAGATAACTAATTCCTGGCTGGGTGCTGTGGCTCACGCCTATAATCCTAGCATTTGGGGAGGCAGAGGTGGGAGAATAGCTGGAGGCCAGTTCGAGGCCAGCCTAAGCAAGAGTGAGACCCTGTCTCTACAAAAAATTGAAAAATTAGCTGGGTGTGGTGGCACTCTGGAGGCTGAGGCAGGAAGATCACTTGAGCCCAGGAGTTTGAGGTTGCGGTGAGCTATGATGACACCACCGCATTCTAGCCTGGGCAACAGAGCGAGACCCTGTGTCAAAAAAAAAATATATATATATATGTGTGTGTGTGTGTGTGTATATAAATTGCTATATTTCTGAAACAGTTTGGCAATTAAAAATACGTGTGCTTTTTCATCCAGCAGTTATGTCTTTGGGAATTTATTGTATTTTAAGGGAATTATCAGACAGGGACTTAATGATGCTGACTGTAGCATTGTTTATTGATTGAAAAATTGGGAACTTAAATGGGATTTGGTTTAATTATGGTATAGCCATTCAGTGGAATACTATATGTTAAAAATGATTATGTAGATCTGAATTTATTGACATAGAAGAATGTCCAAGATATATTAAAAATAAATGAGTGAATGAATGAATATACATAGAAAAAACACGGAAAGATATAAACCATAATGTTAATTGTGCTTTTCTCTATTTAGAGGGATTATGGCTGATCTGTTTTTTATTTTTCCTGAGGTTTTAAAATAAGTGTATATAACCTGAGTAAACAGAAGAAGAAGAAGAAGGAAAAAAAAAAAAAAAGCCTGTTCCCCAAAAGTGAAATTGGTTGCGGCAAAACTTGTGTTTTATCATACTACTTTTTGTAGTTACCAAAAATTGATTTCAAAGTTAGAGTAGAAATGTACATACACTATAATTTATGAAATGGATTTGCAAAACAAAGAGAAATTATCACCTGATAATCATGTAACATTTAAGAAGGCAAAAAATAGAGCCTTCCATGTGTTCCATTGACAACGGAGATGAGTTGTTTTCATTTGGTACCTTTCAGAATACACCTCTCATGGGCCATGATCACGGGCAAGTCCTCAGATGGAGCCTGTTGTGGGGGGTTTGGGGGTCTTGAAAAACTTCCCTTCCAACTTTCTTCTTACTGTTGAGGAAACTGTAGCTCAGGGGAGGCTTAGTGTCGTCTCAGGGCTCTGGAAGGGGGCGGTGCAAGAACTGCGCAGGCGCAGAGTTCCTCCTACCCTGCCTAGGGGGTGTGTCCAGCTACCTGCTCCCGTTATTTCCTTTTTCTTTTGTTTTCTTCTTCTTCTTTTTTTTTTTTTAAATCTAACAGCCCAAAATGTCATGCTCCCAATATTTCTGTCATGCTATGCCTGAAAATTAGTCAGCAGTGACTTATTCGTTGGTTTTAAGTATAGTTTTTCTCCTCTCTCCAATGTCACAGTGCTAATTTGGGGGAGTCTTCTATTATATTAGTGACAAATAATTATGTTGAATGAATTTCCCCATACTTTTCAGCCTACCTCCCCAACATGGGGGAAGGGTTTTTTGTTTGTTTGTTTTGAGACAGGGATGGTCTCGCTCTGTTGCTCAGGCTAGAGTGCAGTGGTGTCATCATAGCTCACTGCAGCCTCAAACTTCTGGGCTCGAGCAGGCCTACCCACTAATGTCCCGAGTAGCTGGGACTACCGGCAGGTGCCACCATGCCTGGCTAATTTTTCTAGTTTTCATAGAGACAAGGTCTCACCCTTATTCAGGCTGGTCTCCAACTCCTGGCCTCAAGTGATCCTCCCATCGGAGCCTCCCAAAGTGCTAGGATTACAGTTGTGAGCCACTGCGCCCAGCCAAGGTTGTGTTTCGTAGGTGTATGCTGGTGCATGGGACTTGCAAGGGGGAAACGATGCAGAGTGAGTTTGGGGGGCCGTGCGAAATTGAATCCTGTAACTTCACAATTTTGCTCAGACTGTGAGTACAGGTTTTGGGAGAGGATGAAATCGTAATTTTCAACGCCAGAGCTGTTCACAGCTTTTTCTCTATATGACTCTTGTTCATGCGTTTTTAAGATTTTCTTGGTGTTGTGAATTAAAACAGACTTTTGGCTTGAAAGAGTAAATTTATGAAATGTAGCCTGACCATTTTTATCTTGTACTTTAATTTCTGAGAACAGTGACCCTCAGATAGTCTCTACCCTCATAGGGAAAAATGGCTTATCTGAGACACAGTTTTAGTTTGAGCAAATTACTGAGTAAAAATCTTATTTTGATATAAATCAACCTAATTTTATTTAACATTGGTTTTCATTAAAGTGCTGCAATCACATTTCAGAAAACTTTAACAATTCAGGAAAGGGGATAAGATTAAAAATTTTTTTGCAACACAATGGCATTTTGGTATTATTATATTTCCTTCTAGATTTCTCTTATGTACCTAAAATACAACATAGTTTCAAGGTTATGGTTCTGGCGGAATATGGCAGATAAAGCAAAAATCTTTTCTATTTTCATCTAATCTGCCTCCTAAATGAGCAGTGATCTGTTATCTCTACTTTTTGTTTATTTCCCCTTTGGCAAAATTTGTCAGCGTATTTAGCAGAAGGTGGAGACTTAATTTCTTTTCATAGATTTGGATTCAGTAGCAATATCCTAAGTAGAATTATTCTGCTAAAAGAAATTCTCAGAGTTAAGCTTGGAGGAAATGAATCAATGTTCCTAAACAATTCTGAGGGATAGCTGAGTTCCATTTCCTGAGGATACAGAGGAAAAAAATACCCTGACATTTTTATTCTAGCTTCTTGAATTTCTAACTGGGCTCGGTGGCCCAGGCTAGTCATTCTATGTTGGTAAACTCTGCCATTTGGCTGGTGCATTCGGTGGAAGGAAAGTGTGTTCTTGCCTGGTTTAGTTATTCTGAGAGAGCTTTTTTCCTTCCCTTCAGCCAAAATATGCTACTATTCCCTTATGCTTATTTTTTTCCATTCCATTCTTATTTGCAGAGTACTCGGGTGGAGTTTGACCTGCCAGAATATTCTGTTCGTCGAAGATACCAGGATTTTGACTGGTTGAGGAACAAACTGGAAGAATCCCAGCCCACTCATCTCATTCCCGTAGGTAGTAAGTCATTACAGCTTGTTTCTCATTTTGCCTGCATTATCTTTCCCGAAGAGGCTCACTCAACTTGTGCCCTTTAAATTACTGGTAAACCCTGCCATACACTTTATACTAGATTCACCCATCAAATGTATGTAAACCATGTTAATGGATACTGTATAGAATATTTCAGCTTTTGGGTTTTGGTTTTAGATTTGCCATATACTGTGCCAGTTCTTGGGTGGGGTGGGATAAATTTTCACTTTCACTATAATTTTTTGAGATCTGGATAGTCCTAATTCTCATTTGCTGCCTCTTTAAAGATTGAAGCTTGGAAGTGTAAGCCTTGTGGAAGCTCTTTCCCCCTTCGTAGACATTGTTCTTGAGGTTTGGATGGCTGCCACCAGGTGAAGAATGACGGCTCAGATTGCAGCTGGCTGGGCTTTCTTTAGACATGGGAGCAGGAATCTAGCATACAATCCATTTTAACCACAGTTTTTCATTTGAAAAACAAACAAAGAAACCACCTAACTATTTATTGAAGCAGTGTAATATTTATTTACTATAGTATTTCCATCTGCACATCTTTTAACAGAACCAGAGCAAATAAAATTTGAAAGGACTACTAAATACTAAATCAACACTCACACTGAGTACTTTTCTGACTACTTTTTTCTTTCTTTTTTTTTTTGAAACAGGGTCTTGCTTTGTTGCCCAGGCATGAGGGCAGTGGTGTGATTATAGCTCACTGTAACTTCAAACTTCTGGGCTCAAGCTATCTTCCTGCCTTAGCCTCCAGAGTAGCTGGAACTATAGGCACGTGCCACTAAGCCTGGCTAATTTTCCTAGTTTTTGTAGAGACAGGGTCTTCCTTGCTCAGGCTGGTTTCGAACTCCTGGCCTCAAGCAATCCTCCCACCTAGGTCTCCCAAGTCCTAGGATTACAGACCTGAGCCACCTGCCTGGCCTGACTTCTTTTGTTAAAGGTAGACTTAACTGTTTAGATACCAGATGTTTCTTTGGGCTTTGGGGGCTTTAGAGCAGTTTGGGTCATAAAATTCCTCAGAGGGGCTGATTTATCTTTCACCAAAAACCTCAGTTCAATGATAACTTCTGAGCACCATCAACTTTTCTGTTACCACTGCTTCTTCCAACCTTTTTCCCCCATGGTTGGAAGAGGCTGTATATGTTGTGAGCATGCTGGGAGTTTTCTTCGTTTTCAGAGTGAAAAGAGCCCGGTTGCTAGTGGTGTGGTGGAAATGACGGGTCTTGCTGTTGTTTCTCAGGGCATTTTCTTTTTCCCCAGTCACATATCCTCTCTGCTCTCCAAGCCTGCCTTTTGCTTTTCACTTAAAAACATGCCTGAAGAGGAAACAATAGATTTTAAAGAGTTGGGATTATTCCTTAAAATAGAATCTTAATTTGGCAAAATTGACAGTTAGTGAATCATTTTTTAAAAATAAACTTCTTATTTTAGAACAGTTTTAGAATTACAGAATTATTGTGAAGATAGAGAATTCTCGTACCCCACACCCAGTTTTGCTTATTATTAACATTTTATATTAATATGACACATTTTGTTGTAATTGATGAGCCAATCATTATTAAGTAAGCATTATCATTAACTAAAAGTCCTTTATTCTGAGTTCCTAGTTAGTTTTTGCCTAATGTCCTTTTTCTATTCCAGGATCCCACATTACATTTAGTAGTCATGTCCCTTAGGCCCTTCTTGGTTGTGACAGTTTCTCAGGCTTTCCTTGTTTTTTGATGACCTTGACAGTTTTGAGGAGCACTGGACAGGTATTTTGTAGAACATCCCTCGATGGACATTTGTCTGACGTTTTTCTTGTCATTAGATTGGGGTAATATGTTTCGGGGAGGAAAACCACGGAGGTCAGGTGCCTTTCTCATCGCCCACACGGAGGGCACATGCTGTCAGCACTGTGTGTCGCTGTTGATGTTAACCCTGATCACCTGACTAGAGGCAGTGTCAGGTGTCTTCACTGCACAGTTCCTTTCTTCCCCCTCCCTGTCCTTACTGTACTAAGGAAGGAAGTCGCTCTCTCTGGGCAGCGCTCACTGCGCGTCAGGGGGGTTCGGCTCCCCCTCCTGGCAGCTGCTGCATTTGCGGTTCGGTATGCGAAGAGCGGAAGTTAGACAGTGACACCTGCTGGTGACATATAGCGGCTCGTCCACAGACGCTGAAAGAATGGAAGAGTCTCCAGAACGATCCAGAGTGCCTTTCAGTGTGGTCTCTTATCTTCTGGGTAGAAGCAGCGAGTAGGAAGGGACTTTAAAAAAAAGCGGAGACTTAAATTTCTTTATAAATTCTTGGTACTCACGTATCTGGGGTGGAGAGAGATTTAATACAGGAGAGCATCTCTGATTTAAACATGAAAGTCAAACCAGAAACAACCCCCTTTTTCCTCTAGTAGAACTCATTTTACAGCAGCTCTGTTGGGAGGTGTGTATCCTATTATTAGGCATCAACTTGGTGTTAATCTTTTTCCTAGGCCTAGTAGATGACTTTGGGGAGGAACAGAGGGTGGGGTGAGGGGTTGTAAGAAAGACAAGGGACCCCTGCCTTGGGGAACTTACTGTCAAGTGGAGACCCAGTAAACAATGTAATTGTTGTTTAGATTTTCATTTCCTTTTTAAAAAACAGCTTTATTGAAATTTAATTCATATAGCATACAATTTACCCATTTAAAATGTACAATCAAAGGCTTTTAGTATATTCTTAGAATTGTACAACCGTCAGGACAATTTTAGAAACTCCACTTCACCCCAAAAAGAAACCTCACACCCCTTAGTTTTCACCTCCAAACCCTCTATCTCCCTCAGCCCCTGGCAACCACTTATCTACTTTGTCCCAATAGATTTGCTGCTTCTGGACATTTCGTATAAGTGGAATGAGACACTATGTGATCTTTTGTAACTGGCTTCTTTTACTTAGCATCATGTTTTCAAGGTTCATCCATGTCATAACATATATTAATATTCCTTTCCTTTTTATTGCCGAATAATATTCCTTTGTGTGGATATAGCACATTTGGTCTATCTACTCACCCTTGATAGATAATTTGGTTGTTTCTCTTTTTGGCTATTATAACTAATGCTGCTGTGAACATTCATGTACAAGTTTTTCTATGGACATATGTTTTCATTTTTCTTGGGTGTATACCTAGGAGTATAATTGCTGAATCATATATAACACTATATTTAACCTTTTGAAGAACCACCAGACTATTTTCAAAAGTGACTGCATCATTTTACATTCCCACATGTAGTGTGCAGGAGTTCTGGTTTTTCTACATCTCCATCAACACTGGTTATTATCTGTCTTTTTGATTATAGCCATCCTGGTGGATGTGAAATTATATCTTATTGTGGTTTTAATTTGCATTTCTCTGATGGCTAATGATGTTGAGCACCTTTCCATGTACTTTTTGGCCATTTGTATATCTTCCTTGGAGAAATACCTATTAAGATCCATTGCTCATTTAAACATTAAGGTGTCTTTTTATTATTGAGTTGTCATAGTTCTTTGTACATTGTAGATACAAATGGCTTGTCAGATAAATGATCTGCTAAAATTTTTTTGAGACAGACAGAGTCTTGCTGTATTACCCAGGCTGGTCTCAAATTCCTGACCTCAAATGATCCTCCAGCCTCAGCCTCCAGAGTAGCTGGGACTACAGGTGCATGCCACCATATCTGGCTAATTTTTTTAATTTTTTCAGAAATTTTACAGGATCTTGCTATGTTTCTCACGTTGATCTTGAACTCCTGCCTTCAAGTGATGGTCCTGCCTCAGGCTCTCAGGTAGCTGGGATTAAGCCCGGCTGATGGTGTCTCTTGAAGTGCAAAGGTTTTGTTTTGTTTTGTTTTGTTTTTTTGGTGAAGTCCAATTTATTTTTTTCTTTGGCTGCTTGTGGTTTTGCTGTCACATTAAGAAACCATTGCCTAATCCAAAATCATGATTTATACCTGTGCTTTCTCCTAAGAGTTTTATAGTTTTAGCTCTTTAGTCCATTTTGAGTCCATTTTTAGATAAATTTTCATTTCTTTGATTACTAGTGAAGGCTGAATATCTTTCCATGACTTTATTGGACATTGGCATTTTAAATGAATTGCCTCTTCATTTTTCTCTTTTTTTCCTTATTGGTTTGTGGGGAAAAAAAATTAACCCAGTTGGGAATATCTTATCTTTCTACCTATTTTTTCTCCATTTGTCATTTGTCTTAGACTTAGCTTCCTAAAAAAACACACCTCTACCCTCCCACCCAAGTTAATCTTTCCTTTACAGTTTCTGGCTTTGAAGGCTGTTTCTAACTTAGAATGTTAAAATTTTCTGTATTTTCTTATATTATTTTTATGCCTTTATTTTTTACATTTAAGTCTAGAATTTATTCTGTGGTAAGAGGTGTGTACCTTACTTTGTCAGATGATGTATAAGTTGTCCCAGAACCACTTATAACTAATCAGTCATCTTTCTCATAGTTCATGCATTAGACTGTATTATGTATTAGACGTGTATATTCCCGGGCTGTTTCTGAACCATTTGGTCCATTGATCTCTCTAGTTTGATGCTCCTTCTACACTATTTGAATTATCGTAACTTTCTAACACATTTCAATATTTCATGGGTCCCCATCTCTGCCCCCACCTCCCAATATACTTTGTTTTCAGAGCTCTTGTACCTATTTGCATGTGTCTTATTTTTTTGGAGGAACTTTAGGATCTTTTTGAATCAGTTGGAAAACTTGGGGGAATGGTGGTGAGTTCCATGGTTTTTGATGCCTTCTTAACTCAGCTATGATTAATAACGTTTGAGAATTACTGAGCTTTCAGATTCTACTGCTTATGTTAGGAGCATGGAGATAAAATCTCCTCTTTACCTGGGCTTCATTGGAGCCCTGTGAAACTGTAAGTAAACAGCCAGCCAGACTGTGGTTCTGGGGAGGCACCCATGTTCTTGGGTTTGCCTTTCCTTGTTGGCTGTCCTCAGGCCTGCCCTTGTTTCTGGTCTCTGTGGCTCTGACTTTGGCAGCTTCTGGGACTCTACTGGAGAAACCCAATCCTGGGCTTCATAGGCCGACCCTTCCTTTGCCTGAGTAGAATCACAAGATAGTTGATATTGATTGATTGATTTTCCTGTCAATCCAATCTTTTCTACTTTGTGTCTTCAACAAATTCTAGCCTGTTAACAGCACCCTTTTATGTCTTCTGGTGCCATGACAGATTTTTTTCTTTCTTTTTATATTGCTTTGTTCCTCGGGAATTTTAAAAGCAGAAAGAAATAACCATGTATTATTTTTTTTAAATTTCAGAATATTACAGGGGTACAAATGTTTTGGTTACATGGATTGCTTTTGTACTGCTTGAGTCAAAGTTATAAGTGTGCCCATCACCTTGATAGTGTACATTGTACCTGTTAGGTATGATTTCACCCATCCCCTCCTCCTGCCTCTCACCTGCTTGATTTCCGCTGAGTTTTACTTCCATTTGTGCACATGAGTTCTGATCGGTTAGTTCCAATTTAATGGTGAATACATGTGGTGTATGTCTTTCCATTCTTGTGATACTTCATTTAGGAAAATGGTCTTCAGTTTCATCTAGATTGTTGCAAACAGTATTAATTCTTTTTTTTTTTTTTTATGGTTGAGTAGTACTGCATGGCATACGTATACCACATTTTATTAATCCACTCATGAATGGATGGGCATTTGAGCTGATGCCACATCTTTGTGATTATGAATTGTCTGCAATAAACATTCCAGTGCAAGGGTCTTTTTGATAAAATGACTTTATTTCCTTTGGGTAAATACCCAGTAGTGGGATTACTGGATCAAATGGTAGGTCTATAGTAGATATTTAATTCTTTGAGGAATCTCCATACTATTTTCCATAGAGGTTGTACTAGTTTGCAGTCCAACCAACACTATATAGTGTTCCTTCTCTCCATATCCATGTCAGCATCTATTGTTTGGGGACTTTTTGATAAAAGCCATTCTCACTGAGGTTAGGTGATATCTCATTGTGGTTTTGATTTGCATTTCCCTGATGATTAGTGACACTGATCATTTTTTCATATGTTTATTAGCCATTAGTCTATTTTCTTTTGAAAAACTTCTGTTCATGTCTTTTGCCCACTTTTCCATGGGGTGGTTTGATTTTTTTCTTGCTGATTTGCTTGAGTTCTTCATAGATTATGGTTATTAGCCCTTTATTGGATGTATAGCATGCAAATATTGTCTCCCATTCTGTAGGTTTTCTCTTTATTGATTATTTCCTTGGCTGGACAGAAGCTTTTTAATTTAATCAAGTTCCATTTATTAATTTTTGTTGTTGCTGTGATTGCCTTTGGGATTGTCTTCATAAATTCTTTACCAAGGCTGATACCTAGAAGAGTGTTTCCAACCTTTTCTTCTAGAATTCTTACGGTTTCATGTCTTAGGTTTAAGTTTGTTATCCATCTTGAATTAATTTTTGTGAATGGTGAGAGATTTGGATCCTATTTCAGTCTTCTGCAGGTGGCTATCCAGTTTTCTCAGCACCACTTATTGAATAGGGATTCATTTCCCCAATGTATATTGTTGTCTGCTTTGTCAAAGATCAGATGGCCATTTGTGGATGGTTTTATATCTGGGTTCTCTGTCCTGTTCCATTGGTCTATGTCTCTGATTTTTTGTGCCAATACCATGCTGTTTTGGTTATTGTGGCCTTGTAGTATAGCTTAAAGTCTGGTAACTTGATGCCTCCCAATTTGTTCTTTTTGCTTAAGGTTGCTTTGGCTATTCAGGCTCTTCTCAGGTTCCAAATGAAGCATAGAATTATTTTTTCTAGCTCTGGGAAAAATGACATGGGTATTTTGATGAGGATTGCATTGAATCTTTAAATCACTTTGGGTAGTATGGACTTTTTTTTTTTTTTTTTTTTTTGAGACAAAGTCTCACTCTGTTGACCGGGCTAGAGTGAGTGCCGTGGCGTCAGTCTAGCTCACAGCAACCTCAAACTCCTGGGCTTAAGCGATCCTACTGCCTCAGCCTCCCGAGTAGCTGGGACTACAGGCATGCGCCACCATGCCCGGCTAATTTTTTGTATATATATATTTTAGTTGTCCATATAATTTCTTTCTATTTTTAGTAGAGACGGGGGTCTCACTCTTGCTCAGGCTGGTCTTGAACTCCTGACCTCGAGCGATCCACCCACCTCGGCCTCCCAGAGTGCTAGGATTACAGGCGTGAGCCACCGCGCCCAGCCGATAGTATGGACATTTTAACAATGTTGATTCTGCCGATCCATAGCATGGTATGTTTTTCCATTTGTATACATATTCTGCAGTTTCCTTCCTCAGTGATTCGTAGTTCTCTTTGTAGAGATCTTTTACTTCCTTAAATACATTCCTTTCTTTGTAGCTATTGTGAAAAGTATTGAGTCTTTGATTTGATTCTCAGCTTGGCTGTTGTTGGTATAGGAATGCTGCTGATTTGTGTACATTGATTTGGTAGCCTAAGACTTTGATGAATATATTTATCAATTCCAGGGGTCTCTTGGTGGAATCTTTGGGGTTTTCTAGATATAAGATCATATCATCAGTGAAGAGTGATAGTTTGACTTCCTCCTTCCCCATTTGGTTACCCTTAATTTCCTTCTCTTGTCTGATTGCTCTAGCTAGATCTTTATTTTTACTTCTGTTTATGTGGTGAATCACATTTATGGATTTACATATGTTAAACCATAGGAGGGACCCTGTAGTTCCCAGGGGGCTGCTTGATCTCCACCACCACTGAGGTGGGGTGAGGAACAAGGCAGTTTATGGCTAGGTTATGGGAGCTTGAAAGGTTTTGCAAAGCCTCAGGGTGGCTCAGACTAACCATATACTCTTAAAATGTCATCTTGAAACTAGAATTGTGCTGGGTGGGTATGTTTGTCATGTCATAATGACAGTTCACTGTGTTTTTCTTTGTTATGTAATAGTTGCAGCCACCAGAAAGTCTTTATTGTGACTTTTCTTCTCAGTGTTTTTTAATATAGAGATATAATTAATATTAAAAAAACTTACATATATTTAGTGCATACGGTTTGATGGGCTTGTCTACATCCATGATACCAGCACCACAATCAAGGTAATAAACAGATCTATCACCCTCAAAAGTTTTCTTTTGTCTCTTTGCTTTCTTTCTTTTTTTTTTTTTTTTTTTTGTAAGAATACTTAACTAGATCTATCCTCTTAACAAATTTTTAAGTGCACAACATGGTACAGTTGTGCCATGGTACAGAAAAGAGGGGACTCCCTCTTTTCTAAGATTTTACTTTCTGCAGTTTGTTCATTGGTGTCTGAAAATATTAAATGGAAAATTCCAGAATTAATCCTTAAGTTTTAAATTTTGAGCCACTTTGAATAGTGTGTTGAAATCTTGTACAGTCTTTCCGGGAAATGAATCATCCCTTTGTCCAGTGTATCCACACTGTAGACACTACCCACCTGTGAGTTACTTAGTAGCCCTCTTGGATATCAGATCAACAGATCACAGGAAGAAGGATGAGTACAGTGACATCATATATTTGGATAGAAAGAAACTAGGCCACATTCACATAGCTTTTGTTATAGTATATTATAATTAGATTTTGTTATTGTTAGTCTCTTACTGTGCCTAATTTATAAATGAAAATTTATCATAGGTATGTATGTATAGGAAAAAACATAGTGTATATAGGGTTTGATACTGTCCGTGGTTCGAGGTATCCACTGCAGGTCTTGGAATATCCTCCTTGGGCAAGAGGAGTAATACCATATTAACTATAGGCACCATGTGGTACAGCAGATATCTAGAACTTTCTCGTCTTGTATAACACTAACTTTACACATGCTGAATGATAACTCCCTATTTCCCCCTCCCCTCATCCCCTGCAACCACCATTCATTCTGTCTTCTACTTGTATGTCGTTCAGTGGTTTTAAATCTGTTTCATTTACTGGAGTACTAGCTACACAGCAGAGAGGTTTCATGATTAGATGGACACACATAGATTTGAAAGATGAAACAAATATATTTATTAAACACTTTAATGTTTAATTTCACTTGGAGATTTGTTCAACTTCTATGAAGGAAGCCTTATGGAAGGATGCATTTGCATTTATTATACTCCCAGTTTTCTTTTGTATAGCAGTGGACTCTCGGGAATTAATGAGAAGGAATTTGTATTTCTTAATATGAAATGATCAGTAAAAACTCTTAACTTCATTTTCTGGTTGATTCCTCCACCTTTGAACTGTTAAATGTACATGTTTTTGGCTTATCCAATAGTAAGTTAATAAGTAGTGAAACATTGGTTGTGCTTTCAAATACTTTGAATTAAAGCAGGCTTGATGATTTTTCTTTACAGAGACAAGGTTTTAATCTTGATGCTCCGTTATTTATTTCGTAGTTATTTTTGCTGAGGGGCAATATTTTCTGTTAACATGACAAGAGTAGGAAATACAGGTTTCTGTTATGTAAATATTTCATGTGCACTTATGCAGTAAATATTTGTTGAATCACAGTAGCAATTCAAATGCTGACAAGAGGAAGTTGGATGTTTCTAGATTGAGCAATTGAAGTCTTTGTCCAGATTTCCTACCCAAAAATAGTAGCTCTCCGTTTTCTACAGGAAGTATGCTTTTGTTTCACAGATTACACAACAGTTTTATAAACTAATATGGAATATATGTGAAAGTGCTTCACCAAAGTACCAAGTGTTGTAAAAATGTCAATATATCAAGATTAAACCTTGGAATATTTAATACATTATTATAACATTTTGCAAGTAGGATTTTTTGGGCAGGTTCCAACACATATGTGTATATATATTTAGATTTTAAAAATGTTTTCATTATGAAAAATATCAGATATACTAGAGAGATTCAGTGCAGTGAACCCGAGTGAAACCCCATCACTCAGTTTCAACATTTATCAGCCTATGGCCAATCTTGTTTCGTCTCTACTCCTTTACCGCAGGTGATATTAGAGTGGCTTAAACAACAAATTTATTCTCTTACAGCTCTGGAGTCAAAAGTGCAAAATTGGTCTCAGTGGGCTAATATCAAGGTGTAGGCCAGGGCTGTGTTCCTTCTGGAGGGGGCCAAGGGAGAACATTCTTTTGCCCTTTCTCGCTCTTAAGGACACCTGGATTTCTTGGCTCGTGGCCCCTTCCCTTATCTTCAGAGCCAGCAGCGTATCTGGCATTTTCTCTTCTCTCTGACATCTGCTTCCACTATCACATCTCCTTAATTTTTAAAAAAATGAAGTAAAATTCATATAAAATTCACCATTTTAACCATTTTAAAGTGTACAATTTAGTGGTTTTTAGTACATTCACAGTGTTGCACAACCATCACCACTATTCAATCCAGAACATTTCAGCACCCTCAAAAGAAGCTCCACACCTGTTAAGTAATGACTCTCCATTCCCCACTTTGCCCAGCCCACCTACTATGAATAATGCTGCTATGAACATTTGTTGTACAAAATCTTGTTTGAACACTTGTTTTCGGTTATCTTGACTAGACACCAAGAAATGGAATTGCTAAATCGTATGGTAATTCTATATTTAAATTTTTTGAGAAACTGCCAAACTTTCCCACAGTAGCTGTGCCATTTTATATTCTCACCAGCAGTGTATGAGGATCCAATTTCTCCAGATATTTGCCAACACTTGTTATTTTCCTTTTTTCTAGTAACCATCCTAGTGAGTGTGAAGTGGTATCCCAGATGATGATTTTTTTTTTTTTTTTTTTTTAACATTTTGGTCTAAAAGACATGTGGAAGTTCTACCTTGTGGTCCACTCCTCTTTTTGCTTTCTGTTCTCAGTGTTTAAAAATTAACAAAAATAGGCCGGGCGTGGTGGCTCACGCCTGTAATCCTAGCACTCTGGGAGGCCGAGGCGGGTGGATCGCTGGAGGTCAGGAGTTCGAGACCAGCCTGAGCAAGAGCGAGACCCCGTCTCTACTAAAAATAGAAAGAAATTATATGGACAACTAAAAATATATATAGAAAAAATGAGCCGGTCATGGTGGCACATGCCTGTAGTCCCAGCTACTTGGGAGGCTGAGGCAGAAGGATTGCTTGAGCCCAGGAGTTTGAGGTTGCTGTGAGCTAGGCTGACGCCATGGCACTCACTCTAGCCCGGGCAACAGAGCAAGACTCTGTCTCAAAAAAAAAAAAAAAAAAAGAAAGAAAAAAAAAGAAAAATAATAAAAATTAACAAAAATACCTGGCATTCATTAGACATCTATTCTGTGTTTACAGCTATGTTGAGCTTTTCATTTGCATGATCTAATTTACAGACTATTGATGCACTTGATTCCGCTAGCAACCTAGATTCCTCTGCATAAACATCCTAAAGGTGAGACTGAGAGTATAGGTATGTCCCATTAAGGAAGCTTGAAATAGGAAGAAACAAATTTCCAAAGCCACGTGCATTTGGGAATAATCTTTTTACCGAAGGAAATTCTCTCTGCAGAAGGATTCACCCCAGGGTTCCTTTAAATAGCAAGTTCCCCCAATTCATTACGTAAGTTTAATGTACTAAGTCTGAAGAATGGACAACTGTTCTAGGAGGTCATTGGCTGTGTTCAGTGGAGCACATCTAACCGCTTACTTGCTTGCTAGGTCTTCCTCCAAAGTCCTCTTCGGGAGAAACAAATGAGAGTATGTGGGACTCATAAGATAAGAGCAAAATTACCCACTGGACTTGATAATTAGAAAGTCCTTGGCGATCATCTTTAAAGGAGAAGTTTCTGCATTGGGTGTGGATGGGGCAGGGAAACACAGCATTAAAGAGTAGTCAAAGCCAGTTTTGTTCTGGGGGTGGGGGAGAGGTAAGGGGTTGAGAAATCAATGGAAAGAGTGGAAATCAAGATAAATGACTCCTTTCAAAAAGGTTGAATGAGCCAGGAAAGAGAGTGGAGAAGAAGAATGTAAGGTCAAGGCATGGTTGGATTCATTATTTTCAGGTAGAAAAACCATATTTTTGTAGATTCTGGGCATAGAGCTGGATAAGTAGGAGATGTTGAATATGCAGGGAAGAGAAGATATAATTAATTGATAACAGGTACACCATAGTGAACGAATGGGTCAAGGACACAGATGAAACAGTTAGCTTTGGGAGGGGTATATTGTCCACAGGGACCTGCAGAAGGAGGTGAGGGGGATGCATAGTAGATGGGCTTCTATGAAGGAAGCCAAATGGTTAGGGAACTTCCTTCCATGTGCTGTTCTTACACCTGGTTCCTACTTCAGATGGTAATCTGCTTAGCATGAAAAGTTGCGGTGTGAGAATGGCTGCCTAAAGGAATGGGAGAGAACTGACCAGAATAAATGAGTTATCCTAAGGAATTATCCTAACTATACCCTCTTAAGAAAGCTTCTCTGGTGCTTTTGACTGGGCCAGAACGTTGGGCTGGGTGACCTGTACATCTGACTCAGTGTCATGTGGCCAATATTCTACTCAAGCGTAAGCTCGTATGGGTGTCAGCTTTGGCTCTGTGATTTTATTCCTGACTCTGTTCCCCTCTCTTCTTTCATTTCTAAACCTTTCCACCATGCCATTGACAATTCTTGCTCTGTTACAAAGAAATCCCCCAGTATTCTTAGCCTCTTCTCTCAACACTCCCACCCTCTCAAGGTTTAAATGAACACTTGATCTCCTTGAAGATTAGAAGTCCCCTGAAGCTGCTGCAACTACTAGAACAAAAGCACCCACACTTTCGAGTGTTAACTCTGTGGTAGGAATCATTCAAAGCACTTTCAGCTTATTAGCTAATTTAATCTTCACAAAACCCCATGACGTTGGTGCTATTATCTTTTTTTTAAAGATAAGGAAACCAAGGTACCAAGAGATTATAAAATTTGACCAAAGACAAACAGCTGGTAGGTGGCAGAGGTGAAAGATAAACCCAGGAAGCACAGCATCAGAATCTTTACTCTTGAGACCTAAAACATGCTGACTTTCTAAAGCTCTTTCAAGTTGAGGCTGTTGAATTCCCTCATATCCCAGGCACTTCATTTCCAGGGGTGCTAGTGTTTCCAATTCCTCAATCTTTTAAAGGTTTTGTGTTACAAATCTAGGTTCCTTCCTGGTTTTCCTACTCCACATGGCTTAGTATTTCACTTTTTTGGGTTGGCTAAGTCCACTAGTCCTTGTTGCTGTGTCTTATTTCTGGTTTCTTTTGTCCTGCAGAGTTTATAATTTAAAAGAAAAATAACTCTCTTTGCTGCCATATTTGAGGAGGTTGTAGACTTAAATGCTTGTGTTTAGTTTCCTGCTACTTTGAACTTGAACTATTAGGTTGGTTTAACACTAGAAAATATGTTAATTTACTCCTTAATATATTAAAGCAAAAATGTGATTGCCTTGGTAGACCTACTTGGCCATCCTCTCCTTGTTTATTCCATAAAGAGACTTGCATACGTGCACCTGCAAGAGTGTTCACAGCAGCATGGTTAGTAGTGCCACAAACTTGTAAACCATTCACATGTGTACATGGTCAAGAGAGTAGATGGACACATTGTCATATGGTCATTATATAACATGAGACTATGGAGCAGTAAAATGATTCTCCTGTGGTTTAACGTGCATCAGTGTGTATAGGTAGAGAAAGCTAGTGTTGAGTGACAAAAGTATACAGGCATGCGCCATGTAATGTTGCTTCAGTCAACAGTGGACCTCGTATATGATGGTGGTCCCATAATACCATATTTTTATTGTAGCTCTTATATGTTTAGATACACAAATACTTATTGTTGTGTTAGAATTGCCTACAGTATTCAGTACACTAATGTGGTATGAATCAGTGGCCTAGGAGCCATAGGCTGTACCACGTAGCCTAGGTGTGTAGTGGGCTATACCATCTCGGCTTGTGAAGTACTCTCTATGATATCTGCACCACAACGAAATCACCTAGGGATGCATTTCTCAGAATGTATCCTTGTCATTAAGTGATGCATCACCGTAGTTCTGTTTTTCATGAAGTTCAAAGGCAAGTTCAACAAACAATATTATTTTAAAACTGTAAAGTATAGGGAGCAATGAACAGAAAGTTGAGGATTGTGCTTCCCGCCTGCAGGGTGGGGAAGAGTGGAGATCTGATCGGGGTCTGCTGACAGGGCGCTTTGTCAGTGGTGCTGTTCTGTTGAGTTGAGTGGTAGATGCATGGGTGCTGGCGTTATTGTTATGCTTTATGACTTAGAGATACATAATATATTCTTCTTTTATTGTGTTATTGTTATGCTTTATGACTTAGAGATACATAATATATTCTTCTTTTATTGTGTAAAAAGCATAAAGTTTACCATTTTGACCATATTAAAGTCTGCAGTTCAGTGGTATCAGGTACATTCAGGATGTTGTGCAACTATCACCACCTCCTGAAGAGTTTCAGAAGTTTTTTATCATCCCAGAAGAACACCTTATACCCATGAAGTGGTCACTTCTCCTTTCTCCCCTCTCTCCAACTCCTGGCAACCATTAATCTGCTTTCTGTCTATGGATTTGCCTATTCTACACATTTTGTATAAATGCAATCATATAATATATGGCCTTTTGTATCTGACTTCTTTCATTTATCATATGTTTTCAGGGTTTGTCCACGATGTAGCATGTTTCAGTGATTAATTCCTTTTTACGTAATGGATATACCATGTTTTGTTTATCCATTCACCTGTCCACAGACATTGGATTATTTCTACATTTTGGCCCCTGTGAATAGGGCTGCTATGACCATTTGTGTATAAGTTTTTGTTTGAGCACCTGATTGCAATTCTTTTGATCCTGTATCTATGAACAGAATTGTTAAGTCACACGATAATTCTATATTTAACTTATTGAGGAACCGCCAAAGTGTTTTCCACAGTGGTTGTGCATTTTACATTCCCCCGGGTGATGTGTAAGGGTTCCAGTTTCTCCACATCCTCACCAACACTTGTTCTTTTTTTTAAAATGATGATCATCCCAGTGATATCTCATTATTATTTTGGTTTGCACTTCCCTAATGATTAATGATGTTGAGCATCTTTTCATGTGCTTGTTTGGCCATTTGTATATATTATTTGGAGAAATATCTATCAGATCATTTGCCCATTTTTAATGTAAATTGTCTTTTAATATTTCATAATTCAAATATTTAAAAATTATGCATAGAAGATACTCTCTTTGCCTGTGGTAGTAGTAAGGTAGAAGACCTTTTAATCAAACATTTGATCAAGCTAGTGTGGAATAGGTTAAAGCTCAAAGATCCCTTGGTAGGCAGGTAGTTTTAAATTGCCCACAATTATCTATTCAAAGTAAGCGTGACAGAAATTTGAGTAAGGGGAGTAAGGGAAATTATATTTTAAGGGATTTTTAAGTATGAACCTGAACCAAAAAATTGGCTTAGAAAGGGTATTTTTTTGGATACATGAATTTGCCTAGTGTTCTTATTTCTTCATTCACCAAATTCTTTTACCCCTGGAACTGAGAGTAAAATCTTAAGATAATTAAATGAATTTTTGTGTGGTTCATGTGTTCTGCCTTCTTCCCTTAGACTCCTTTAGACTATCTTGCTTATCTTGCCATAACTTTCCCATTCTATCATGTATACAAAGGCTGTCTGGAAAATGTCCAGCCATGTAACCGTTCCCATTATATCAACAATGGCTGGATACTTCCCGGACAGCCCTCTTACATTAAGCAATGTAAAGATAACTATACTAAACATTAACTTTTCTGTATTTCAGGGACTATGCTATAGTGTTTTATTCTTTGCTGTATAAAATTGACAGGGCAGTAGTAATTTTACTCCAACTATATTTTTTGGAAATCTTTATATTGCTGACTATATAAAGATCTGACTGATCAAGAAATACTGTTCTTGGACACACAGGTAATAGGATCTGTTTGCTAGCCTGGCTGGTTGTCCCTGCACCATCTCATCAATTACTCTGATTTTTTTCTTCATGTCTTCGTAGCCGCTTCCTGAGAAGTTTGTGGTGAAAGGTGTTGTGGATCGTTTTTCAGAAGAGTTTGTGGAGACCAGAAGAAAAGCTTTGGATAAATTCCTGAAAAGAATTACGGATCATCCTGTGCTCTCCTTCAATGAGCACTTTAATGTTTTCCTTACTGCTAAGGTAAGCACAGAATTTTGCATATTCCTCCCCCAAATTATCGTTCTTGGGGCTGTTTCTTAAAAGCTGTTTTGATCTCTCACAAGCCACCTTCATGAATGGTCCACTATAGCAGGTGTCATAAAATTGCTCTATTTTTTGGTGCCCGTTTACATTAGCCTGGTTTTTGTATTAGAAT
This sequence comes from Eulemur rufifrons, assembly GCF_041146395.1. NCBI lineage: Eukaryota > Metazoa > Chordata > Mammalia > Primates > Lemuridae > Eulemur > Eulemur rufifrons. The sequence goes on from NC_090989.1 coordinate 266,776,311, forward strand.
TCAAGAGATCCCTCCCACACCCGCACCGCCCTTTGCAGCAGCAGAGAAAGTTAGAATATTTTCACTTGCCAAAAGCAGAGATAAGTGTTTCCTTAAACACTTCTTGGCAGTATTATCGGGTGAGGCCAGTCTGACCAACAGTGGGCACGGAAGGGAATGAACATTTATTGTTTGGTAAGGGTGTTTGTTCTTCACAAGAGCCCTCTAAGTGATTTTTCATAGCCTCATTTTACAGACAAGGAAACTGGAGTTCAGGAAATTTATACTTGTTCGAGTGGCATCACTAGGATTTGAAATTGGGTCTTTGTAGCTCCTGAGGGCACACTTTCTCCCTGTATCAGACTGCCTGACCCTTACTGCCTTCAGCCATGTTCTTACCAGGTGGGCATTTTCCAAGCATTTGGAAGACATTTGGGTCCTACGCAGTCACCAGACTCTATTAATTCCGACTCAGTTGGGTTGTTCATTAGCTTTTCTCTGCACTTCCCTGTTGGCAGAATTGGCCAGAAAACCTGAGGTGCTCCACTCTCCTTGTCTGCAGAAATGGAGTCATATGCTCAGACTCTCCTGCTAGCTTCCTTCCAGCCCCATCTGTTTGGGCTCAGGTATCATGTTTCCATGTTCGGGCCATAAGTAATACATTCCATGTTGCTAAGGGTATTGAGGTCCAGATGCTTTCTAGTTTTCGTTTTCATAATTGCAAAATTGAGAGCTATTTACAGATAACATCAGTCGATATTAAAGACTTTAGAGAGAGTGCCATTCTGTACTCGGTGGAAACCACATGGCAAAGTCTTTTGTTTTATGACCTCAGTTGGCATTTAGCCTCATTGATGACTTTCCCATTCATTGTCTCTTTTTCCCAGTGGCGTTTTCCTCCACAAGTTGAACTTGAATACTTTAAAAAACAAGTATTTCCTGGTGAGCTAATCCTCAGGTATAGTTTTGTCCCCTTAAAGTCAAGTCCATCCTGTTCTCCAAAAGTGCAGCTGACTTTCTCACCCAAGATTCGTTGTCCAGAAAGGCCTCAAGCTCACGCATCTTTACTGAACAAGGAAGAAAAGGCGGGAAAAGCTTGGACCCTGGTCATTAGGATCTGTATGAAGAACCAGTAGGAGAGAGAGAGTGTGAGTGTGTGAGAGATTGATTTATCTGTGGGCCAAGCAGTATGAAAATGATTTTTAAAAATATAGAAGGTCTTTCAGTGTCTAAATCAAAATTTGACTTCATGTGAGTGAATACGGAAGAGGTGACTTTAAACAGAACACATCCTAGCCCTAGTTCAGTATTACTTGCTGAGCTAAATGTGCTAAATAAGCCCTATCGTTTAAAAAAAAAATCTTTTACATTGTGATAAGGTACACGTAACGTAAAATTTACCATCTCAACCGTTTCTAAGTGTATAGTTCAGTAGTGTGTTAAGTACATTCATGTTGTTTTGTAACTGATCTCCAGAACTTTCTCATCTTGCAAATCTGAAAATCTATACCCATCAAACAACAGCTCCCTATTTCCCTCCTCCGGCTCCCCCGTCTTTTCCTTTGACGTACCTTGAATACCTTGGTCTTGCACTCACGTGTTCTGCCATAGGGAACGCAGAGACGCTCTTCCTTTTCCTCATGATTGTGTGAGCTTATCACAAACTGGCAGCATCCTTAAGAAAAAGCCAGTAATGCTGGGAGAAGTGGAGGAACGTCAATATCAACTGTGTTCAAGTCAGCGTGTTTATCTTTGGCCAAATGGGTGCAGCAATCGGATAGATACTACCAGATGACTTTATTCAACATGTTAATTACCTCGATTAACTGGTGACACCCTTTCAAAGCTCTGCTAGAGCTTACACAGTCCAATGAGCCAATTTGAATCTAGCCCCACTCTAAAAAATATTGTCTGCAGAAGCAATTCCAAGAACCCTGAGGTTTCAGTTGTGGTCTTATGCCGGCCTGGTGCCTTTGAGGAATGTTTCTTGACTAGAGTGTGGTAGGTCAGCGGGGGAGATGGAGTCTCTAGGACAGTCTCGCAGGCAGCCTGACTCTGAACGGAAGGAGGAGGTGGAGATGGCTAGAGGGGATGGCCGCTGTTTTAAGATGGATGAGCCTTGGGTGTATCTCACATGCTGAAGGGTTAGAAATTGAAGGTATAGACAGGAGAGGGGACAATTGATAGGGCAGAGGCCTTGGTTGGGTGGAAGTGTGGATACAAAAGGGTAGAACTGGGCAGAAATGAAGGCCTGGGCTGCATGAAGACGGGAGTGAAGTCACAAGGAGCCTGCGTTTCAGATACTGTGGTGACATCAGCCTGAGAGTGTGTATCGAATGAGCAGGGGCTGTCAGACAGCTGTGTTAACCATGAATCCCACGTTCTCTGCTCCCCGCCTGCCTCAGCCCAGGTCACCAGAAAGCTATAGCCTTGTCCCACGTTCCCGTATCTCCCTGTACACATGCCCTTCTCGGGCTGGGAATTATTACATCTGAAATGCAGGCTCCTTGTGATTAACAACGTTAATAACATTCTGTTTGTATTGAGGGTGGATATGAGGAACAGACACCTGCATCTTCTGTGAAACCATTTTTGAAGGTGCCATTTCAGCAAATGACAAAGGACTATCTGAAGACACTATAGACTCCCCTTAGGGTTTAATGATAGCAAGAAGTTTGTTTTACCTGGCAGGCTAATATGCTTTTAAATTAGGTATAGTGGGTTATGAAACTTAACATATTTCCCGTTTTTGCCTTGACCTACAAGAAATTCAGAGTTAAAATGTTCTGTTGTTTACAGCATCTGTCCTTGGCCTGAGTTTTTTAGCAGTGCTTTTTCTGTTGCTGTTTCCTGCTTTTCACCCTAAACTCTCCTTAGATGGCTCTAGTTGGGATATAAATGTTAATAAATGAGTGGATGAATATCTGAACCTCAGCTGTTCAGTTTTGCTCCTAAAGATAACAGAGGGTGATTTGTATGGGAGAGAGGGATACTTTTTTAGACAGAGGTTTAAAAAATTATGTTAGAAACAGTGTCATGTTTAAAGGAGCTCAGGTGATGAACGCAATGAAAGGATCAGAGTCTGGCTCTGTTGAGAGGGATCTGGGGGTGAACAGTGAGGTCTGGTGGTTACAGTGTCAAGGAGGGAAGCCTTGTGTGTATGAGTTAGCTCCCCTAACTCAGCTCCTCGTTCTCTAAGTCCTCCATTTCCAAATAGAAGCTGCCTTTAGGAGTTGGTTCACTTAGTCCTGGCCGTGCGAGTGATTGAGCGCTTTGGGTCTGTTCATGTGTCACCCTCAGGACCTGAACAGCTACAAGAAGCAGGGGATGGCATTGCTGACCAGAGTGGGCGAGTCAGTCAAGCACGTCACCGGCGGCTACAAGCTGAGGACTCGGCCTCTTGAGTTTGCAGCCATAGGTGATTACTTAGACACGTTTGCTCTCAAACTGGGGACCATTGATCGAATAGCCCAGCGGATCATCAAAGAAGAAATAGGTGAGCTCTGTGTTGAGATCTCCATTACACTCTGCGACCACAGTGGCAGAAGTGGCGTTCATGTGTGCTGAGCAGAATCAAACCTCAGAAGTGTTGGAGTGACAGAACTAGGCCATATTTTACTTGTAAAATAAGTAAATACAAGCAGGAGGAGCTAGTTGTGACTGGAATGTAATTTTTCACTCCATCCTTTGTCCTGCATCCCAGCCTTGTGTTTGCTTTCCCCACAGCAAACAACCACTCCAGGCCTTTCCTCCTTTATCTCTCTTAACTTTAGCTTTAAAAGTGGAGACATGGACCCATCTGCCCTTTGTTCATAGTAATGATAATTTTAAAAAACTTAGCTGTCTTTTCTGGCAGAAAAGGGCAGCATGGTGGTTCAAAAGGGCAGCATGGTGACCTGCATTTGCCAAGGTTATGACCCTAACAAGGCTTTAGACTTGAGGTTGACTCACTCACCCCACCCCTGGTTCGTTTCAAGCCCACTCCTGAGCTGGGGAGTTGCCGGGGCTTGTGCTTGTCCTTCCTGGTTGTGGCCACCACTTGCTTCCCACCCTCTCATGGCCACATCCCAGAATGTTGGGGTCTTTTGTGCCCTTACATACGTGTAGGCCAGACAGACCCAAACAGTGTTAATAATCATGCCGGCATATGAGACACCTTGGAAAGGCTTCTCCAGCAGCTGCCTTTCAGTGGTTACTAAACAAGGGCAACAACTTTCTGTTGTAATGGCAAGAATCCTGGTGACAAACGATGATGGACCAGGTTTTCTTTGTAGAGGGAACAAAAATCAACATTTTTCCTTGTTTCCTGTTCTTGCTCCCTTTCCTTTATCCACTGATGCACATGTGGGGTCCATAGGTTTTAGAGATGGCTTTGGGCACCGTCTGCACCTGGGGATCGTGTGGAATAAATTCTGGTGGGACCAATGTGTTGGCATGACCACTGAGTGAGAGAGTGCGTCTGTCGGTGTAAGACCACATCTCCTATGTCAAAATGTTTCCTAAAATTCCATTGTTTTTCCATTGTCACTGATTTCTTTTCCTTTAAAAACATCTCCCTAAACCTGTATGAAACTTTGCCCCCATTGCCTATGAAAATACTGCTTTACAGTGTGGGGTAGGGGAGTGATTATTTGGAAAGATGTTTGGCGGATGTGGCTCCTGCCACTTTTCCCCAGAAGGCATCGTGGTGCGTGTTACCCAGAGACATGGCCTTCCCATTATGGGGCGGAATGGACTGATGTTCCGATGTCAGCGGTAACGTCGGCTTTTAGCGGTTTTAAAATTATAAAAATTATGTTAGAAACAGTGGTATGTTTAAAGAAGAGCGTGCTCAGTTGAGTGAACACCCGAGGAAACAAAACTTAACATAGAGTGCTCTTGGCTGTGGTGATTACGGAGTCAGTAATACCAGTGATTGCTGCCCAGGCAGATTTCAATTGGTTTCTCGTCCCTGTTTAGAGTACCTTGTGGAGCTGAGAGAGTACGGGCCTGTGTACTCCACATGGAGCGCACTGGAGGGCGAGCTGGCTGAACCCCTGGAGGGCGTGTCGGGTTGCATTGGCAACTGCTCTACGGCCTTGGAAGAGCTGACGGATGATATGACTGAAGACTTTCTACCTGTGCTCAGGGAATATATTTTATATTCTGACTCCATGAAGGTAAGCTGGCTTGCTTCTCGTGCACTTACGTACTTTCTTTGTAATAGTAATTACCAAAAATTGGTAATTACCATTACCAATTACCACTCCATTACCAAAAAGTAGTGGAGTGTTGGCTACTTGCATGTGGTACAAGTTTCCTTCTTCCTGGGTGGGTGGGATCAGACATGTGGACTGACATCACGGATGTATAAATAGAACACATGGTAAACTAAATTTGTGAATTAAAGGAAAAAAAAAAAGTTTGGGAAGAAATTCTTATCAGTGTTCTCTGGGAGTTCAAGTTGATATAAAATCTCCTAAACAAGAACAGGATGCTGCGTAAAAAGAATGGATAATTAAATTAGAGCTCTTGGAAGTTAAAATATGATTGCTGAAATAAAATTGAATAGTAAAGTGGGAAGATGAGGTTGAGGAAACCTTAAAGTAAGACAAACAAGTAGTTGGCAAAATAGAACAAAAATGCAAAAGTACCAAAAGTGTGAAAGAAAAGAGACATGGGGATTAATCCCAAAGGTTCAGCATCTGACTGATAAGAGTTCCTGAGAGGACCGGGAATATGGAGGGAAGGAAATTGCAAAGGAAATAATACAAGAAAATCTGGCCCAGTTTGCGGCTGCAGGGAGCTGTGATCACACCACTGCACTCCAGACTAGGCAACGGGGTGACATCCTGTCTTTAAAAAACAAAAAGAAGGAAAGAAAATCTCCCATAGCTGAAGACAGAAGTCTTCAGATTCAAATGACATGGTAATTGCCCAGCAAAAGGAATGAAAAAGTAGCCAACTCAGAGCATATCATTGTGAAACTTTAGAAAGAGTGGTTAAGATTTTGAAAACTTTAACCAAAACAAAAAGAGAGGGGGCAGGTGGTGAATAGAAGGAACAAGAGTCAGAATGTCTCTGGTCTGGGAGCAATGAATGAAAAAAAGAGAAACTACAAGTTCAAAAGAGAGGAACTTTTGATGCCCACACCAGAAACTTCCACAGCCTACACATAGATGGGTTGGGGAACACAGCTGTTGGGGACTCCTGTGGTGGTGGCACCAGCTAGAGGAAAGGGTCAGTCTTCCTGACCAATAGGAAAAGATATGCAGCTCAGTGTTGAACATCCCAGTCTTCAAGTAGCCCCCTTCCCGTTTCTCAGAGAGGAGACCCCTGAATTACCAGTCTGTCTTTGGGGCAGGTCTGGGGCATCCCAGTAGGAAAGACCTGGGCAGGGCCTGACCTGAATCTCCAGAGAGACACCTGTCAGTCAACACTGGGCTGTAAAAATGGAAAACCAAAAAGGCCATAGAACTGTGAAAATATTTTACAGCTTGAGAAGGGGAGTGAAAAATAACGAATCAACTAGTTATAAAAAGTTAAAAAAAAAAAAAAACAACTTTATCATGGAGGCCAGATACAGTGGCTGATACCTGTAATCCTAGCATTTTGGGGGAATGAGGCAGGAGGATCACTTAAGATCAGGAGTTCAAGACCAGCCTGAGCCAGAGCAAAGACCCCATCTCTACCAAAAAAAAAAAAAAATTAGCCGCTGTAGAGGGTGTGTATCTGTAGTCCCAGCTACTTGGGAGGCTGAGGTGGGAGGATCACCTGAGCCCAGAAGTTTGAGGTTCCAGTGAGCTATGCTGATGCCACTGTACTCTAGCCCGGGCAATAGAGCAAGACCGTGTCTCAAAAAACAAAAACAAACAAACAAACAAAAAAATGCTTTTTTATGGAAAACTTCAAGGATATACAAAAGCAGAGTGAACAGTATGATGAACTCCCATGTGCCCAGCATTACTCCATCTCATTTCATCAGGTGTGAATATTCTAAGACTCTTGATACATATTAAAGTGTGGACAATGGAAAGTGGAGCTCCTTCCTGATAGAACAAACCACAGTCTCATGTGATAATATTAATAAAACACTTTCAAAGACAGGATTGTGTCTGGATCTCACAATGATCAGGGAAATGGCATGAATTTCCTAATCTGTAAGGTGGAAATGATAATGGTGGTGGTGATGGGGATTGGATAAAGCTCAGATTTGAGATCATTAGCCTGAGACAGCTTTGTTGGTAATTATCGGAACTGAGGCTGAAAACCAAAACTTCTGGCTCCAAATTTGCAGCTCATCCTCCTCCATCACGTTGCCTTTTCTTTAAAAAATTGAGATATGCATATTGTATTTTTAATCCTGTGTCTGAAACAAGTATAGAGAGGCATCCTGACTTGCTTAAAATAAACTAGAATATTCACTTTTCTTAGAAAGTTAATAGTATCTGTTTTTGTAAACAAAAATAAATTTTTACAATCCTTGGGATGTCCCTGGATTTGTCTCTTATATAGACACACCCTTCATCAAAGCACTTCCTAACCTTGCCAGAGTAAAAACCCAGTGCATACATGACACTAGGATATTATAATACAAATTTCTTTGTTCTTGCACATGACAAGTATGTTAGTACTTAATATATATTTGTGTTTGAAGCAGGATTTAAATTGTCACATAGCAAGGATTTATCTGGCATCTTTATTACAACACAAGAGACACAAGCATGTGTGAGTAATTGAAGTTATACATCAAAGAAACATTTGTTTGCTTGCTTTCTTCACCCCATGTGTGAGGCATATGTATTGAGTTTCTTGTTTACTGAACCTGAAAAAATATCGATCAGGTTAATCAGGCTGGGAGAATGGGATTGTCCCCAGTGTTGTCTGGGGAAGAGGTGGAAAACAGGCAGTGTTGGCTGGCAGCTCTGAAACCCATGCTCTGCCCCAGGGTGAGCTGAGCTAAGCCCAGTTAGTAAGGAATGAGGTCACCTGGTGACCTCCCGGTCTTTGCAACAGGAAAACGTCTCTGCGGAGTGTTCTGGGCAGGACAGGAGTGACTTGATGGCAAAGCTAAGACTGTGATGGGATTGTCAGGGTCTTTGTGGCCAGGACAAAGGACATCAGGAGGGGAATGTGTCCTAAGTGGCTCCCCCACCTGTTCACACTGCTGCTCTTTAAGGATTCTTAACTATATTTTATTCCTCTGACAGAGTCATATAATTCCATTTCCAAAATGACTTTCTGATATTTGAGGTATAAGCAGGGCAGGCTTTGCTCTTCAGTATGGAAACTAAACATGGGGCAGAGGAGTTGCTGAAAGCCTGACTGTGACACGTTCTTCACCAGCTGAGAAAGTCCTGTTTTTGCTTTGGTGGGCGGTTACTGGTGTGGTGATGTTCCGTCACTCTACTCCTGTTGTCACGGCCTTGAGCGAACCAAATGGTGAATTTTTGTCCTCATTTGGAGTCGGTGGCCTGTGCCTTAGGAACTTGAAATAGTTGAGAGGCTGGGTTGATCCCTGGGTGGGGAAAGTGTGGGGGCTCAGGAACCCGTCTCCTGCTGGGGCTATGGGTGGGGTTCCTCTCTGAGCTTGGAAGGACTTTGGGATCATCTTGTGTAATTTGCTCATTTTTGAGATGAAGAAACATAACCCTATGGGTAAGTCTCTTCTCTGTTCCATGGCCACAGAATTGTACTCCCTGTTGACCAGTCACCTTGTAGCTGTGTGTTTAACTGCTTGCCAGGAGGAAAGCCAGGTGAGTGCTTTCCCCAATTGTGTCTCTTTAAGGACAATTGTGGCTGGGTGCGTTCTGTTCCCTTTGGAGGTAGAAAGAAAGCGTAGAAGTGAGGTCATTATCAGGCCACATGGAACAAATGGAGCAGTGATGTTTTAAGCTGTGAACAATGAGAACAGCTTGTGCTAGAAAGATGGTTAAAGGCATGTATTCCAAGGATACGTGGAGAGATAGCCCACAGTGCTGGGGGACAGTGGGGGTGGGTACCAAAGTTATCCTCAAGTTAAACACCCTGTAGACATCTACAGGTGAGCCCTTATATGACATTTCACATCCTATAGACTATGTGTGTATAAAAATGTAATTAGAGCTGTGATGGACTGAGAGAGACCATCTCAGAGTCCTTACCAAATTTCTGGCAGTGCCTTTAGAGTATTGGCATCATTATGACCAGACCAAGAGTTGAAGTTTTATTTAAGGAGGTTAGGGCAGGACCATCTCATTTCCCACACTGCCTTGTTCATAGACGGTAGTCAGCAAATATTTAATTGGATTTGACAGTTTGGTGAATTGGGAACATTTACAAATATATAACTATTGCATGCCATGCATCTTGTTATTTTTAAGAGATGGATTTATCTATGTCAATGAGCATGCTTATCTCAGAGGTCTTGGTGAATGACTGGAGTGGGGCAAGGGTCCAAAGAAAGAGAGGGAAAGTAAGGGAAAGCCACAGGGAGAAAGTGGCTCTAGCTGGAGACTTGACTGACACATAGGAGCTAGCTGTGCAAGGATGAGAGGATGGAGCATTTTAGGCAGAGAGAACAGGCAGTGCAAAGGTTCTAAAGCAGAAATGAGCTTGGTGTCTGCAGATCAGAAAGGCCAGTATGACTGGAGCCCAGGGAGTAAAGGGAGCAAGTGGCAGGAGGTGGGGGCAAAGAGAGATGGGGGCCAGGTCATACAGTAGCACCTTAAAGGCCATGGTTGGTAAGAGGCTGGATTTTATTCTAAGGAGTAGAAAGGAAGCCGTTTGGTTTTATGCAGGGGAATGACAGAATGTGATTGTTTACTTAAAGGAGACATGTAGTGCTACAGTATGCAGACAGATTGTAGAGAATGAGAGTGGAGTTTGGGGAGACCATTTAGGAGGATGTCACAGGGAGCCAGGGGCAGATAACCAGGTGGTGGAGCTTGACTATGGTGGTGCTGAAGTGGGTGGATTTGGGGTATGTGTTGGATGAAGGGCCAACTAGACTTGCTGCTGGGGGGAAGTAAAGTAAGAAAGGGAGGAATTGGGGTTTTTGGCTTTAGCAGTTGGGCAGATGGTAGTACTGTTTATTGGGATGGGGAAGGTCCAGGGAGGAACAGATTGGGTCGCTGGGAACCAAGTGGTTTGGGCCACGTTGAGTTCAGACATGCCTATTAGTCATTCAGTGGAGGTGCGATGGCAGTTGGTTATTAGTTGGTTATGGAATGGTTGGGGTGGTAGGGGGGAAAAAAGCAGAGAATTGCCTCAATGAAGCAGAGAAATGTTTTAAGGAGAAGGGGCAAGATGAACAGTGACCATTGGATTTAAAATAATAACATGGGCATCGTTGGTGATCGTGATAATAGGTGTGAGATGTGGATACAGAAGTTTTGGTTTAAAGACAAAGTTTATCTTTGAGTTGGAGATGCCTTCAACAGCATTCTGGGGTAGTTTCCTCCAAATGTCAGTTGAATTGTCAGATGGTTCTTCTGCCTGCCCGCCTTTCCCCATGGAAGCCACAAGGTGGAGCGAGTGAGTCAAGCTCCAGGGAGGGACCGTTTGTGCTTTAGGTTGGCCATTTCCAGTGCATTTCACACACTGAAATGAAGATTTTTCTGGAAGATTGAATTATCAGGGGGGAAAAGTCCCTCTTCCTGAACAAAAGTGATTATATATTGTGGGGATAATTTCTTGGAGTTGGGGTGAAAATGTGAAGAAGCAGGATGTGAAATGACATGATAAGCTTAAAAGTTTTAACAAGAATTTAAAAATATTAAAATTAAAGTTCTGAGATTCCCAGTAGTGGCAGACAGAATCCATATTTAAACAACTTCTTCTTCATGGAATCTCACCAAAATGAGACCAGAAGGATTTCTTTTTTTCTCTCTCTCTTTTTTTTTTTTTTCCGGCATAAGCCTACAAAGACAGAGAGCAGTGGGCAAGATGATAGCAATGCCATTTGGGGAACTAGAAAGCCCACTGAGAGGAGTCGAGTAACTTAAATAACTCAAAAAAGCTGAATGGGAAGCTAACTGTTGGGGAGGGGGACCTGAGAAGTTACCTGGTTTACACTGTGGAACCCTCCAGAAAGGTTGAGAATTGGCAGCACCACGCCCCTCTGGGTCTGAGGGAGAGGTGGGGCTGAAGAGTAAGTCAGGAGTCCGTCTAAGAATCAGATTCTTCTGATTCTCTCCTCCCTCCTCACACAGCGGCCGCTGTTCCTTCTCCACTCTGGCAGAATTGGGGGTATGTTCTCTGGAGGGGGTAAAATTGAGGGTCTCTGGAACAACAGACTCTAGGTACAACTGAGGGTGTTCAGTAACAGGTTCCTGAATGTCGAAACTCTCACTCATCTCCTGCTTGGCTCTCGGCATTGTATCTTCCATGCAAGGATGAGAAGAGCCGTTGCTAGAAAGTCTGAACAGCACAAGAGAAGACACCCAAAGATACTGATACTGGTGGGCGCAGAGAAGGGCCCCTCAGTGAAGGGACCCAGCAGAGTCTCCTATAGGGAATCGTCAGCAAGCCCTCTGTGCAGAGAGCTGCCAACCACTTTCTTTCGTGTTTCACTCTTGGATGAGTGGATAGACAAGTGTCACCAAATATTTAAGAAAAGATCCTAATATGAATGTCATAAGTAAAAACAAAGAAGAAAAAGTGTATTCGGTGAAACATTATTGAGGGAGAAGAAAATTTCCAGAAAAAGAAATCATTAATATCTTCCAAAAGAGAAGAGAAGATGTCAGAGCGACAGAACAAGAATTTTTAAAAATTTAAAGAACAAGCCCCAGCAAATAGCAAGGCCTCGTCTCTACAAAATATAGAAGAATTAGCTGGTATGGTGGCACATGCCCGTAGTCCCAGCTACTTGGGAGGCTGAGGCAGGAGGATCACTTTAGCCTGGGAATTTGAGGTTGCAGTGAGCTATGATGATGTGACTGCACTATAGCCTGGGCACCACAGCAAGACCCTGTCTCAAAAAAAAAAAATTCAGAGAACAAAGAGATCTTAGAAATTTAAACCATGATAGGAATGAAAAAAAAGAATAGTTAAAAGAAAAAGTTAAGGAAATTGCATATAAAATGAAACAAAAAGAGAATTGGAGAGAAAAAAATATGAAAATTAGAGAAGTAGATCGTAAGGTCCAACATCTGAATAATAGAAGTGCAGGAAGAGGAAACAGAAATGGACAGCATCAAAGAAGCCACTCAAGGAAAAAGACTAGAGGTAAAGACACAATGTATCACTGGTTGTGTCTGAGAGATGACATTATGGATGACTTTTTCCCCCCATTCTGTACATTTTTTCTTTATTTTCCAAATTTTGTGTAACAAATATCTTTTAAAATTAGGGAGAAATGTGTGGTTTCAGTATTATCAATATTGCACCAGAAGATGTAACTTGCAGGTGGTCCTGGCCTCCACAGAATGAATGTATAAAAGGAGCATGTTGAAAGGGGCAGCCTGAGCTCAGTCATTTAACCACAAATTGTGATCTCCGCAGGACCAAGTTGGTCCCATTTTCCTTCCTGCAGGAAAGTGTTCTCCTAGAGGGCTTCCTGAAAACAAGCCACAGGGCCATGCTGGGTATTTATTTTTATTCTCATTAGAACTTCTCTCTCTATTACAGAACACCCATTATTCTACATGAATTCCTCTTGGGTCTTTCGGGTTGTCAGCGCTGGTGTACCAGAATATGAACCATTGTGTTCTGCAGTTCTCGACGTGTGGCTGAGCTGGTCCTGCTGCCTTCCTAGACTTCCCCATCCCTGCATCTTAATGTCCCTCTTCCGTAAAGCTTTGAAGCTTAAAAACTTTCCAGATTTGAGGAGGCTTTGGCCTTTGGTGCTGGGGCTCTGTTTAGACTGCCTTTTCTCCTTCCCTTGGTTTGTGAGCCAATGGCCTCACCAGGGGAAGGCATGAGCATGAGCTCTGGGGGAGAGGAGGGGTGTTAAGCTTTCCCATAGATGCTGACCATTGTGGTCCTTTCTTGGGAAAAACCCGGTGCAGATGTTGAGAGTCAAACCACAGATTGCATCTGTGAGCTAACTCTTCCAGACAGTTTTGTCATTGTAGGATAAAGGCTGTTGGCATATTTCACGGTTGACATAATTCTAGGCCTTCTAATGGCCATTATTATTTGTTATAAACATTTTGGATGACAGGTATTAAGTTTCCATAACACCTTTTATTATAGAAAAAGGTATTTTGACCTATTTATTATAGAAAAATTCAAACATATCCCAAAGTAGAGCAAAAGTCTAACAAGCCCACTGTAGCCTGGCCAGCGTCAGCGGTTACTCACTTGTGTCCCGCCTTGTCTGTCTGCACTCCCACTCTGCTCCCAGTGCCCACCCCGGATTATTTTAAAGCAAATCCCAGACATCGTATCATTTCATATAAAAACATTTAGTACATATCTCTAAAATATAAGCATTCTTTTTAAAAGAAAAAACTACCTTATTCTTACTATGTTAAAATATCCAGTTAGCATTTAAATTTCCCCAGTTGTCTCAGACAGTTTTTATAGTTCTTTTTCCAAATTGGGGTCCAAATAAGATGCATACATTGGTTGATGCGTTTCTTAAAAAAAAATTTTTCCACCTTGAGACAGGGTCTCATTCTGTTGCCCAGGCTAGAATGCAGTGGTGCAATCATAGCTCGCAGCAGCCATGAACTCCCGGGCTAAAACGATTCTCCTGCCTCAGACCCCTGAGTAGCTGGGATTACAGGCACTTACCACAATGCTTGGCTTTATTTTTTTATTTTTTTATTTTTTTTGGCTTTTTGTAGAGATGGGGTCTCGCTATGTTTGTTGCCCAGGGTGGTCTTGAACTCCTGCCCTGAAGTGCTCCTCCTGCCTTAGCCTCCCAGAGTGCTAGGACTACAGGCATGAGCTACAGTGCCTGGCCTATTTCTTAAATATTTTAAATTCCCTCTTTGTCTATTTGTTCTTCTTTATAATTTATTAAAGAAACTGAGTCATTTGCCCTCTCTTTATTGGGAAAGAAAGGTAGTAAAGTTCTAGATTATTAGGACCACTTGAAATCATGAAGTGTTCTACATTAAAAAGTATATAGCATCCAGGAGAAATTTCTTCCATGTCTCTAATTGAAAGTCACCTTCTGAGTGTGTGGCCCTCCCTGGGCACCCTCCATACAATTTTGCCCTCCTCCAAACCCTTGGTACTTCCTATCTTCCTTTCCTGTTTTATTTTTTCTCCTCAACACCTAGAGCCACCTTACACGCTATGTATTTTACATGTTTATTGTCTGCCTCTCTAGGATGTAAGCTCATGAAGGCAAAGGTTTTATGTGTTTTGTTCTCTGCTGTATCCTTGCACCTGGATAGGTGAATGAAGATGCTTGAAGGCAGGGCAGAAACAGGATGAGGGTGGCCGTATAGGGGAGGGTGGGTGGCGCAGCGTAAGGAGGAAGATACCTCCGTGCACTTCCCATTTTGACTTGGCACACCCGTTAGAATCAGAGATCCCTATACGGTTCTGTGGGAAGCTCAGCTGATGACTGTCTTCTGCCTGTCACCAAGTGATGGAGAGCCTCTCTGTAGACCCTGACTGGGTCACTTGTCCCTTTCACCCCACTGCATCTAAGTCATAGGCTGGCTCGACCAGTTTTATCAGCAGAGACTGGGCTGGGAGCCCAGTCCTCTCAGACCATCACCAACAGGGGCAAAGGTGTCCTAACAAGGATGCTGGTCTGAAACACTTTGTTTTGATTCAGAACACATTTCCCAACCTTTGGCGTTGTTGGATCAAAGTCCAACTGTGAAACCATAAGCTGAACGTAGCAGGAAGAACCTGAATGAGTCACCTCTCTGTGCTGTTAGCCAGTGGTGTGGTGTCAAACAGGTCCAGCCACTGTACCTTAGTCTTCTTGTCTCTGAAGCAGGGATAATGAATGCCCTTTTGCTTCTACGGGGTTATTGTGAGCCTTTCATGCTGTCCAGTGATGCAGGGTGGTTAGCACAGATCCTCTAGTCAGCCTGCATGAGAAGGCAGTGTGCTGGCCATGCCAGGAGAAGCTGCAGGGGGCAGTGGCTGAGGAGACAGCGGCCCTGCCTGTCTTCTGGGCCAGGGAAGGCTCAGGCTAACTGGAGAGGGGTATGGCTGGATCTGCCGGCTCCCTCTCCTGTTTTGGGGGTAGGGAGAGGAGATGCTTTTAGGATGTTTCAGCTGAGTAGGTTTCGTGCATCTCCTCTCCCTGTCCATCCCTGCACTGTGCTGACTCTATTCCAAGGCATGATCTTAGAGCTTTGGTTGTGAGGTTCTTGCCACACTGTCACTGGAGCAACTCGTTCTCATTCCTGGAAGTGCTGGTCTGGATATGTGTGTTTTTTCCAGTAAGATGTGAGGCATCCTGTGAGGGGAAGTACACACCCTGCTGTTCCATCGCTCCTGGGGGGAGCCGCATTTGCATGTCCATGGACAACAAGCATATTTTCATTTTACTTGGGTAGAGATTGTAATTTTTACTGCTGCTGGTTCCCGACCAGTAGATTTAGATTATTTTCTGGGCTCTATGAAATCCAGACAGGACCCCTGAGTTTAAAATTTTTACTTTATAGATTTATGTCATCCAATATGGTAGCTGTTAGGGTGGGAACTCGTAGTGAGGGCTGAGAAAGAATTCTCGAGACAAAGATTAGACTAATTTTAGAGAAAGTTTATTTTACTTCCCAAAGGAAGGGGAGGGCATGGCATGAAATAAAGGAGAAGTGCTGGCCCTAAGGGTGAGGGGTTCAGGGTTTTTATTGGGGGTAAAGGGGAAAAAAAGTTATTGCTGCAAGCTGATGGCAAAAGGCAGCTGTGAAGTGGCTATGTGTGTTTGTGTATTTTTTTTTTCCCTTTTGTTTTTCTCTATTCTGTGAGGCTGGTTTATTAGTCTCCCTGGAATGTGGGCTGGTGGAAACTGGGGGAGGTCACGCTCTTTCTATCTGCTCAATTTCTTTCAAGTGTTGTAAAAACAAATTCTTAGAACAAGTTAAGCCACAGGTGGTTAATCAAACAAAGGGGCAATTGTGAGCTGTGATCTTTCTTTTTGAAGGGGCAATTATGAGCTGTGAGTTTTCTCCTTTTTTTTTCCTCTGTTAGTTTATTACCAGTGCTGTCCTTCCGGTAGCCACTAGTCATATATGGCTATTTAAGTTTAAAGTCAAATTAGTAAAATTAAATAAAAATTTAAACCCAGTTCCTCAGTCATACTAGCTGTATTTTAGGTGCTCAGCAGGCATGTGGAGGTAATGGCTTCTGTACTAGACAGTGTAGATTATAGAACGTTTCCATCATAGCAGAGAGTTCCACTACACAGCATTGTGGCTATTCCTACTCAAGGATTCACGAGTATGTGGAGGGGATGTCAGAGCACTTTGGGAGACAAATGAGTGGCACATGATGAAATAAAACTGTCAAAATTTTTACCTCATATTCTTGTCATGGTAAAACATCTCTCAAAGTAAATTCTTCAGGGGAAGACTTGAGGCTCCCAGTGTTGACCCATTGCATTTGAAGGTTGCCCCCAGAGCTCTCAACTGTTCGGTCACTCATCACCTTTTATTTTAGCACATCGGCAGGGATACAAGGTGTCCACTGTTTAGCCAACGAGTGGCTCCGTCCTGCACTGACCCATGCTCTGCTGGAAGGTCCCTAGGGGGCAAGTACATTATTTGAAACTTTCATAGCAATTTGTGACTTTTGAGTTAATGGGAAAGAAAGTTCTTATCACTCTTGCTTTGCCATTTTTGTGATTCTAAAAGAAGAAAAGAAAAACACTGTGATGGAAGAGATACTTTTCTAGAATGTCTACTGGCAAGCTTTTCTGTTTTGCTTGATGGGATCCTAGCAGCAGAGCTAGGACTAAGGGAAGTGAGCCCAGGGCACAGATTTCAGGAGGTGCTCACGCTCAGGTGTTTGTACTCACGCTTAGGTGCTGACCTTGTACTCACATGGGCCAGAGAGTAAGCATCTCCTTAAACTTTGCACCCTTGGCGCTTGGCTTGCCTTAGTCTAGCCCTGTCCAAAACTGGCTCTCTTTGGGCCCATTTGCCACTCTGGCAGGCTTGCTGCATGGTGCCAGGAATTCTGGACTTACACATGCATAGCTCTTTTGGCACTTGTAGCCTCATACCTTGTCTGTACCTCTGCTAGACTGAACCCCTTAGGTAGGGGCTGTAGCTCTTTGCTCTATGTATATATACCTGGACTAGAGCAGAGGACAAATAAGTGGCTAACGGATCAATGAACAAGTCAGTCCACCGGGGCTCCAATCAGTGAATTAAAGAGTGAAGAGCTCTTTTGACTTTCTCTTTTCCATTAAGAGTCAGGGAATGTCCTGAGTCGTAACCTGCAAAGCTGCACATTTCCGCACAGCCGAGTTCTCTCTGCACACAGGGAAGCCAAGAACCCTCCTGTCAGTGTGGCGATGGATGGGCACCGTTTCCCGCACTTGCCCTTCCCTAGAAAGCTGTCTCTGGGAATGGTTCTCCTTTCTCCCCGCCTTTCCCCCTGTGTCCTCCGGAGTCCATGTCACGTGTCACACTACAGCTCCTGTGCCACAGCCAGGCTGTGCTAGGAGCCCATGGCTGGGCCTGGGTGTGCCATAATTTGGGGAGTTGCGGGGTAAAGAAGCAATCGCCTGGGGGTTGGAAGCCCTTTGTGGACTCCGTGTCATGTGCTTCTCCTCTCTGCCTCCCACAGAGCGTATTGAAGAAGAGGGACCAAGTCCAAGCGGAGTACGAAGCCAAACTGGAAGCTGTGGCTCTGAGAAAGGAAGAACGCCCCAAGGTCAGGAAGCCGCCTGGCGAGGGCTGACAAGCCGTAACCTCCCTGCTGGTGCTAAGTCAGTTCTTGTCGCTAGATCTGTATGACTGAGGGCGGTCAGTGCCAGCTGGGATACGTTGGTGTTTTTATTTTCCTCCTTTTGCTCCCTTTTCTGCCTCATTTCTGAGAGTTCCAAACATGCACTTGGGGTTGAATTTTCTGCTATTTCCTGGGATTTTTTTTTTTTTTTTTTTTTTCCTTAGAGATAGGGTTTCACTCTGTCACCGAGGCTGGAGGCTGGAATGCAGTGGCCTGATCATAGCTCACTGTAGCCTCGAACTCCTGGACTCAAGCAATCCTCCTGCCTCAGCCTCCCAAAGTGCTGGGATTGCAGATGTGAGCCCCTGTGCCTGGCACTAGGATTGAAAAAAAAAATACAAGACTTCCAGCTCTGCCATTCATTGGCAGTTCCTTGCCCTGTAAAATGACATTGCAGAGAGAGGGAAAGAGCAGCCTAGGTCAGCACTCTCAAAGTGTGGTTGGAGGACTGGCCCATAAACTGTGTGATTCATGATAAGAAAAGTACAAAAGCCAGGAGTGAGCGCCTGGAAACTTTTATAGCAATTTGACGCTGGTGCAGAACCAGTGCATACACCTTGTTGAACACTACAGATGAGTATTGTCAAACTAGTGCTGATTGATACAAGTTATGCGCAGTAGGACTACAGCTTGGTTGGATTGAGGAAAAAGCCAACAAAAAATTGTCCTTTACCCTGGAGTTTGAGCAGCACTGATCTGTCTGCCTATGATGCCTTCTGGCTCAAGTGTTAGAGTCTAGATAGAGGATCACATTGCAGAAATGCATGGGTTGTACCGGCCACTTCCTTTGTTGCCTTTTTTTCCCCCTAACCAGGATTAAAAGGAAGAGTAAAATGGCCAACATGCAAGTGCTTACAATGTGCTCACTATGTCTGAATCCATTCTCTTTACACACACACACACACACACACACACACAGTTGTTCCTCTATCCATGGGTTCTGCATTTGCTGAATCAACTAACCGTAGATTGAAAATATCTGGGGAAAAATAGCCAAAAAAATACAACAATAGGAAATAACACAAAAAATAAAAACAACATAGTACAGATTGAGTATCCTTATCCAAAATGCTTGAAACCATAAGTGTTTTGGATTTTGGAATATTTACATATGCATAGTGGAATATCTTGGAAATGGGATCCAAGTGTTAACACAAGATTTGTTTACATTTTGTATATACCTTATACACATAGCCTAAGGATAATTTTATAGAATATTTTTAATAATTTTGTGCATGAAATAAAGTTTTGACTGTGACCCATCACACGAGGTCACGTGTGGGATTTTCCACTTGTGTTGTCATGGTAGCACTCAACAAGTTTCAGATTTTGAGCCGAGCACAGTGGTGCAAGCCTGTAGTCCTGGCTACTCAGGAGGCTGAGGCAGGAAGATCGCATGAGGCCAGGAGTTCGAGGCTGCAGTGCACCATGATAGTGCTTGTGAATAGCGACTGCACTCCAGCCTGGGCCCCATAGGGAGACCTCATCTCTTTAAAAAAAAAAAAAAAAAAAGTTTCAGATTTTGGAGCATTTCAGATTTTCGGAATGGAGATGCTCAGTCTGTATAACAACTATTTACATAGTATTTACATTGTATTAGATATGATAGGTAACTTAGAGACGATTTAAAATATAGGGGAGGATGTGCATGGGTTATATGCAAATACTATGCCATTTTGTATCAGGGACTTGAGCATTCACATATTTTGCTCTCTGCAGGGGTCTTGGAACCAATCCCTCACCAGATACCAAGGAACAACTGTGTGTGTGTGTGTGTGTGTGTGTGTGTAATCTTTATTCCATACCACAGCTATGTGGTTTAGGTTCACTTATTGCCATTTGAGAGATGAGCACCCCAGGCCCAGTATCACAGCTAGCAACTGGTAGAATCATACTCTGCAGTCTTGACTTTAGAATCTTGCCACTTTTCTTTGTTATTCTGCTTCTTTGCTGTTTGTATTCTCAGAGAAGGAGTAGAGAATGTTATTAAGATGATGCAGGGACCCAGTTTCAGGGAAATAGTTTGGCATCAGAGCTGTTGGGGTTTTATTTCCTTCCTTTGCCTTGGTTCTTGCTGCCACCACTGTGTCAGGACATACCTGGAAAGGAACCAGCTTTGGGTATTTGAAACTCAAACCTCAGAAGTGGCACACCTTGGCGTTGTGTAGTGCTTTTTAACGTTAATTATTATAAAACTTCATGGGATCACCGCAGTCGTCATCTGAGGCCCGCAGGGAAGGCATTGTTCTTTCCCCACTGCGTGGGTGAGGAAGTGAAGTAGAAAGCAGCTCAATCGGTTGCCTGGCCTCTTTGATGCCAACCGTCCCTACGTGCAGTGTGCCGTACACACATTGCCGTAAACACATTTGTTGTGTTGATTTGTGTGTCACCCATGGTGATCTATGCCAGAGTGTGAAGGCTGTGTACACCTATGGAAAGGCAGATGAGGAGATTGGGACTCTTGTCTTTGGTCCAGTGTATGCAGCTGGGACCGTGTCTCTCATTCCTCTTGCCAAAGGCTGTCAGCCTTCTTCCATCCTGTGTGTCCCAACGGAGGCCACGACAGAAATACAGCCGTGTGCACAGCTGCCCTCTAACTGCCTCTGCCTGTCCCATCGACTAGTTCTTAGCTGTTTCTGATATTCTGGAACATGGTGCCGTCGGCTGAGCCCTTGTCTCAGTCTATTTAATGGGATGGCATATTTTTGTATATTTAAGAAGTTTCCTTCTAACAGTTTAGCCCCCTAATATGAAGATGAAAGTCACTTCACAGAAAGAAATACTGCATGATCTTACTTATAAGTGGAATCTAAGAAAGTTGAACTCGTAGAAACAGGAGAACGGTGGTAGCTGGGGGTGTGGAGGAAATGGAGAGATGTTGGTCAGAAGGTAAAACTTTCAGTTATAGGATAAACAAGTCCTGGGGATCTAATGTACAGCATGGGTGGTGGTGGGTGTGTTCATTAATTTGATTGTGATAATCATTACACAATACATACATATATCAAACAATCACATTGTGCACCTTGAATATATACGATCTTTGCTTGTCAATTAAATATTTGAGAAAAAAAATAGAAGTTACTTTTCCTGGCAAGGGAGGAAAGGAGAACCAGCAAGTTCTGCTGCTGGTGCACTTTGGAAACTGAGGACCCTGCATTTTAAAAATGTCACTTAAATAGTTCTGTCTGCATTTGTACGTGCTCAGCACTGAATGCAAACTTTCTCAGACTATTTGTCATTTAATATGTAAGCCCTATATGGGACATATTCCTTTGCAAAGCCAGGAACTGAAGGTTATAAATAATAGGCCTAATTAAGTCTTTAACTGCGCCCTGGCCTGCTGACTGCTGGAAGCTCGTTCCAGCCTCGGAGCAGAGGGAAGAGCTGGTGTTTGGTTCCCACGTACCAGCCAGCTGAGCTGCCGCGGCTCCTCTTTGAACTTCCGAGTTGTGGTTGAAAACTTCCTGCTACTGCGGTTCTCCACCTTCCCGGAACACTCACTTGGCCACAGGAATTCTGACCAGAGGGGAAGGGTTTCTTGTTCAGTGGGTGAGAATGACTAGTGGGTCCCAAACACACTTGTGCATTCTCTCAGCACATCTAGGAGACGAGCAACGTAAGGTCTTGCTATGCTTTGCTTGATGTGGTTGTGAGCTCACACATCCAGAGCTGCTGCTGCTGAGATAAAACAGGGTATCAGGAAGTGGGTTAGGGCTGATTCTGCCCCAAGGCCTCAGCCATTTCCACTGTTGGTGACTGATCGTGGGGAGCGTGGGAGCAAGATAGCTCCCAAGTCTGTCCCAGGGGAGCGGGGAAGAGAAGGCCCTAGGTATAGACATCTTAACAGGAGACTTGAGTTTTGAGGTGAAATCTTGAAAAAATTGCTCTGCAGAGTGAAGGAAGGTTGATTTTTGTGAGACCATGGAGTGATATAAAAATCTGATCATTTTTCTAAAACCCAGAGGAGGGAAGTGGCCTCAGGGATTCCCACGACCCTCACCACGAATTTCAAGCTGGGGTGGCCCTCTTAGGACAGAGGAGTCCTAGGCCATCTGAGGAGGGAGGAGTGAGTCCTGGGGCTCCTCATTGTGTGCTGAGGCCGGGAGAGGCCTGTAGAGCTGAGGGGAAGTGTTAGTGTCATAGAGTTTAAAGTTTTGCTTTCTTGTTAGGCTTCAGAAAACTCAGCAGATGGTGACGTAGTTTATTCTCAGGCAAGTGGAGTTCGGATTGTGTAGACGTGGCTCTCCCCATTTTAATTTGGAGGTTGGAGAAATGATAGGTACTGCATAGGGGCCTGGCTGCCTTCCGCTGGGTCTGTCAGAACTACAGGCTTGTTGGGTACCTCTTAGGATTTGACCCTCCTTAGAAGCTAGGGAGCGTATTGAAGCTAGTGCTGGAAACCAGGAGGGGCTGGGGAATTGCATGAGGATTGAGCTGGAAGCATCCCTACCCTAGTGTGAACAAGGAGGGTAAACCGTGGAGGGAGTTTTACATTTACTCTGTTCTGCATTTGACTCCTTTCAACGCTCATACATTCATGTATTACAATTCAAAAAAGAACAAGCAGAGCATTCTTTACAGAATTCTTAGTTACCTGCAAAAGGTAAAAAACGATCGGAGGGGTGCTGTTCCAGGCCCTGACCCATAGGTGGCCTCGTCCTGGGTACAGTGCCAGGTGCAGTTTGAAATGGGAGGTGAGAAGATACGTGGTGTGGAGGTGAGCAAGGGCGTTGGCGTGCAGAGAGCGCGCGTGTTGTGTGAAGCGTAAGGGAGCAGGAGACACTGAGAACCTGTCACCTCTCAGGTTGAGCAGAAGTGGGGAGGAGAAGTAGAAATTGGGCTCACTTGGATGAACTTCTTGAAGGACCTTTGAAGGCTCCTAGAACCACCTGGATGGTGAATGTTCTGGAATAGGAGGAGAGAGACACCTGATGTTTTCCAGTTTTCTCCACAGTGGCCATGATCTCAGCCTGGGTTAGATGCCGGATGCATCAGCCAAAGAAGGGCAGAACTCTGTCATCACCTGTATCTTATTTCATTCCTGCCACGGCCTTCCATCACTGGGGTTGTTCCCATTTTACAGACGAGGAACCAGGGCTCAGGGGAGTCGTATAACTTACGTGCCAAAGCTAACAAATGGTGGAGTTGGTGTTGGGCCCAGGTGTACCTGGCTCCAAAGCTGGTGCCCTTTGCCCCGTGCTACGAGGGTTCCCAGCAACCTCTGCCCCCTCGAGGGGAGGGCTCTGGCTTTCCTAAGCGTGGATAGATGGATGCCAGAGGGGCTTCGGGAGAGAGCGTGGACCTTCTCTTGGGTCCTCATCCAGGCTCCCAGCTCCTCAGTGGCTGTGCAGGTGAGCTGTGGCTCTCTTGTTCTCAGCACATCGGCCCTAGACCCATCTTACGCACGCATCTCTCCTTCCCTCCTCACCTGCCATTCTCTGAAGTTTGTTTTTATCTACTAAAATAAAAAATACATTCTTTCAGAGCACTGGGACTTTCTGTTTGCCATGTTCAGTGGCCTGTTTTCAGTCTTGACCCTGTCTCAGTGTTTTCTCAACTTTTTTTCATCTTGTTGCTCATGTAGAAACTGAAAACATTTGTCTGTTTGCATGGCACGTTGGAATGGGCAGACGAGGTTGCTTGAAGCTAGAGGTGACCAGCCAGGGGCACTGGCTTCCCAGAGGGCCAGGGGATCAATGGTGCTGCCATTCACACGTGGCCAGTTAGGAGGCTCAGCCCACCTGCTCACCCAGTGGTGTGTGGATGAGGAGACCGCCATCTTGAATGAGTTCTGTCATTGGTCCTGGGACCTGTCCCATGGCAGCCATGAGCTCCCCTCTCCCCCAGATCTTGGGCTTATGTCTGCCTTGTACAGTCTTTGGAGGATTTTTTTAACCTCTTGTCATCATGGGAGCAGACAATGTGACACCTCCAGCCCTGCTTCAAGAAGGAAGGTTAGGTAGAGATGTGTATTCTAGGGCCTGGGAATGCCTGGCCCATGGGAAGAGCTCAGTCATACATTTTTAAATGGCTAAACGGATATTGAGTGAATGTAGGTTACTGTCCCTCTCCCCAACACACAGAAACGTACAGTCCTGTCCCACGTGGCACTCCTCCCATCACTCCAACCCGTTTTCTATAAGGAAATTCTCGTGAGAGATTGGGGGCGAATGTGAAAAATGCAGTTGTGTCCTCTATTTAGAAGATTTTGTCTTTTGAGGTTTTATTTGGTGATGTTTTTCTTCTTGGTGTCTTGTGATAAGCAACACCCAGCCATTAGCAGTGGCTGTTGCCATCTCAGTATCCCTCAGACACAGGGTAACATGGCTCCCTGGCATCTCAGACACAGGGTAGCACGGCTCACCGGTGTCTCAGACACAGGGTAGCACGGCTCACCGGTGTCTCAGACACAGGGTAGCACGGCTCACCGGTGTCTCAGACACAGGGTAGCGAGGCTCACCGGTATCTCAGACACAGGGTAGCACGGCTCACTGATATCTCAGACACAGGGTAGCACGGCTCACCGGTATCTCAGACACAGGATAGCACGGCTCACTGGTATCTCAGACACAGGGTAGCACGGCTCACCGGTATCTCAGATAAAGGGTAGCACAGCTCACCCGTATCTCAGACACAGGGTAGCACAGCTCGCTGGTATCTTAGACACAGGGTAGTGCGGTGCACCAGTATCTCAGACACAGGGTAGCACGGCTCACTGGTATCTCAGACACAGGGTAGCACGGCTCACTGGTATCTCAGACACAGGGTAGCGCGGTGCACCAGTATCTCAGACACAGGGTAGCACGGCTCACCGGTATCTCAGACACGAAAACTCAAAACATGAGATGAGAAATGCTCAGCATTACTGGTCAGTGAATTGATTGTCACAAGGACACTGTCCAAAGAGAAACAAGGGTGAGGAGAATGCATGCCTGAGTGTCGCCTGCCAGCCATCCTCTTCACCAAGCTGGGCACCTTCACAAGCGAGTCACTTCAGACAGCTCAGCCTGGTTCCTTTTATTCTCTTCTTTTTAGTCCCCTAACTGCCCTCTTCCAACTCGTGCCGTCCCTGGGCTTCTCAGGCTCTGTTCTCGGATTCACCCCTCCTGCTTCTGTGCCCACCTTTCGTAGTGACCTTTGCTGAGTGCTTTATGAACCCCGTGCAAGTCGGCTTCTCCATGAGCCCTACCCATGGGCCCTGCCCTCCTCACCCCCTCTTTTTTCTTTCATATATTTAAAAACTTTTTAATTATAAAATATGCATAAGATAAAATTACCATCTTAACCATTTTTAAATGTACAGTTCAACAGTGTCAAGTACATTCATATTGTTATGCAACCAGTCTCTGGAAATCACTTCATTTTGCAGAACTGAAGCTCTATCCCCAGTAAACAACTTCCCATTCTTCCTCCCCCCAGATCTTGGCAACCTCCATTCTACTTTCTCTTTCTTTCTTTGACTTTGACCACTCTAAGTACCTCATATAAGTGAAATCATACAATATTTGTCTTTTTTGTGACTGGCTTAGTTCACTTAGCACAATGTCTTCAAGGTTCATCCATGTTGTAGCATGTATTCTCCTTTCTGAGGCTGAATAATATCGCATTTTGTGTGTGTGTGTGTGTGTGTGTGTGTGTGTTAAAATATGCACATTTTGTTTAACCATTCACCCACTGATGGATAATTTGGGTTTCTTCTACCTTTGGGCTGTTGTTTATAATACTGCTATGAATATAAGTATACAAATACCTCTTTGAGGCCTTGCTTTCATTTCTTTTGGGTATATACCCAGAAGTGAAATTCAGCAGAATCATTTTTTAACTTTTTGAGGAGCCTCTACAGTGTTTTCCATAGTGGCCGCACCATTTTACATTCCCACCAACAGTGCACAAAGCTTCCAGTTTCCCCATATTCTCGCCAACACTTGCTATTTTCTGTGTTTTGGATGGCAGCCATGCTCATGGGTATGAGGTGCTCTCATTGCAGTTTTGATTTGCATTTCCCCCGTGATTAGTGATGTTGAGCATGTTTTCGTGTCCTTGTTGGCCATTTGTGTATCTTCTTTGGAGAAATGTCTATTCAAGTTCTTTGCCCATTTTTAATTGGGTTGTTTGGGTTTTTTTTTTATTGTTGATTTGTCTCAGCCTCCTTTGTGGAGGGAGGTTTCACCTTTCCCTTGGCTGTGGCTCCTTCCTTTCTCTGGTCTGTGGATCTGTTGTTTATTCTGAGTCCTTTGGTGGCTCTATTGCCACCTTAGTCACCCAGACTAGAAATTTCAGGTTTCTTTCCAACTCCCTATATCTTATTTCACATGGGCAGTTGGTTGCCAAATCTGTCACTTCTGTCTCACCAGATTGGTTTAATCCATCCTCTCCCTTCTGGTATGAGAGCCACCGCCCTGGTTCCAGGGTGTCCCGTGCGATTGTGCCACTGTATAGTTTGGAGTTGACTCATCTCTGATGTCTGGTGAAATCTCAGGGTGTGGTGGCGTGGGCAAAGGGTGGCATAAAGTTTGAAGGAACATGGTTAATAATATATTTTATATTTGAAAAACAAAAAAAAATGGAAAAATGTATTTCATGGAAGAAAGCTCAATAAAACATTCTTGACTTGAGGGGCTGCACAAATTATAGATTATGTCTTGTGAACAGCAGTTTACAATATTGATACTGATATGAACTAACAGACCATTATTGAGCGCTTAATATATGCCAGGCACCAAGTGCTTAGCACGTGTTACCTCTTTCAACCATCACAAGAGTCTTATCACCCAGACAGAGAAACTGAGGCACCAAGAGGCCCCGAGTCACACTCCTGGTAGGTGGTCGATGGGGTCATCAAACTCTGTCTGCCACAGCGAAGGCCTCAGAAAACCCGGCCTTCTGGAAGGGCCCAGGCTTCTCATCCTCTACCCACTGCCCACCCCACCCCCAGTTTTGCCATCTGCAGTCTCTGTCTACACCTTCATGGGCGATTCCCAAGGTGGGTCCAGGTGTCTTTTCACCTGTGCCACTTGCATGGACTCGTGTGGACTGCCACTGTGGAGTGCCTACTCCATTGTCCTGTCCTGCTTCTGTCGTCTTTACAGAGTCACCTCGGTGCTGTTTCCTCCCTGAAGACTGATCCTCCCCGAGGTGGGATGCCCTCTCCAGCCCCCTCGCAGTGTCTCACATGTCTAGACGTGTTCCTCTTCCTTCCTTATAGACCATAGGCACCTCGAGACAAGATTTGCCTGTTGAGACCTAAGCACTTCGCTATTGCTCAGTGCCAAAACGATAAGCCAGGCATTGCCCAGACAGCGGCTCAGGCAATCACGAAAT
Source organism: Eulemur rufifrons (assembly GCF_041146395.1). Classification (NCBI taxonomy): domain Eukaryota; kingdom Metazoa; phylum Chordata; class Mammalia; order Primates; family Lemuridae; genus Eulemur; species Eulemur rufifrons. Next base: position 266,803,449 of record NC_090989.1, read on the forward strand.
CAGAGCCGCAGTTTTGACTCTGAATTTTTGTGAGTCGACCAGAGTTCCCATCCCCAGAACAGAACCAGGAATCTTTCCTCCGTGAGAAATCCTCTGAGTCAGAGACTCCAGCCTCCCTCTTCTCTCTGCACCCTGGAGAGGTTCTCTTTGCAGAACTTTGCTATTTCTCCTCGCAGCCAGAGTTTCCTTAAGCAGAGGGGAAGACACGCTCCCCCAGTGCTGACACCGAGCAGCGGCCAGGAGAGGGCTCAGGGAGCAGGTCTGTGCCCGTGGGAAGGCCAGGCTGGCCAGAGACGCCATGGCTCGCCGGGTGTCTGTCCACTGAGGCTGATTCCTGGACCTTTGCCGGGGAGCGCTCTGCAGAGGCGAGGCCGGGCACCCTGCTTGTCATTTCCATTTCTCCAGAGGTAACCAACAGTGATGGGTGACCCGGCAGGGAAAGTGTCTTCAGTCAGAAGAAAGACTTCATCAGAAGAAAAAGTCAGTCTTTTAGTTTTTTTCTCTTCCAGAAGCTCAAGTGGTTTGAAAAAAGGCTGCTTTTCCTTTCCTCTCTTAACAGAAGATTTCCTTTAAGTTGCCCAGGATGTCTGGTTGTATCTTTCTCTCCAACTCGTTCTTGTCTCCTCCAAGTTTCATTCTCGTGCCAGGCACGTTTGACTCCTCTTGCCTCGGCTGCGTCCCTTCCCTCCCCGCCATGCTCTGCAGCCATCTCCCGATGGTCTGTGTGGCAGACGGCCAAGTGCCCTGAAGGTGTCTAGCTCCTTCAGGCCTGGCCTCGCCACATCGGTGTCCTTGCCCTCAAGGTATGGGTGTAAAACTTCCCTAGTTGGTCGAGATTGACTCCTGATGGTGACCACAGCCTGGAGACTTGGGGGTTCATGGGCCCCAGCACACGGCATACAAGACCTCACCCTTTGTTGGGAAGCATCTGGCGGGTGGGTGTTTGACCCAGCTTTGGGCATGTTGACCCGCTGGCCACCTCCAGGACCCAGTGGGGCACTTGAGTAGGAGAGAGAAGCCGGCTTTGTGCTTTGGGAACTACTGCGACCATGGGGCCCTCTCCAGCTGTGTGGGATGTGTGAAACTCACCATAGCAAAGTGAAAGTTGTGAAATTCAAGTGACGCAGTGTGTTTTTGAGAAAGTCTTCTAAACCTCTTTAAGAAAAGCTTCAAATAGCCTGCTAAATTTTTCTTCTTATATTTCAGATTCTTTTGACACACATAAATAACTTTCCTCCCATTTTCTCAGACTTATCTAACTCTTCGTTTTTGATTATCTATCTGGAAAAGCATGGACAAGTGTGTAGTATATAATGTGGGGTTGAAAGGAGGAAATTGGCCAATAATCTTATTATTACAATTCTCTGATTAATGAGGAAAGACATGATCAAACGTCACGAATAATGGAATGGTTCACATGATCTGGGAAAACCTTCTTTTCTAGTTCCAATATGAGACATAAGAGAATAGTAGGGTAATATCAAATATTGCTGTATATTCGCAAAGTCTGTGCACATTTTTAAGTATGGATGAGTAAATCCTAAAAGGAACCAAAAACATATGACTCTGAATTTCAGTGCTTCTTCCTGTGTGTAAACAGGGAGGTGTTTCCCCCACGAGTCTGTGTTGTGCTTGGATGGGTTTGAAGATTGGGGTTAGGGTAGCGCCTTTTCAGAACTCCTCCTTAGACCTGAAAACTCAAGGCTCTGCTTTCAGATAAATGCCTCCAGAGGAAGGAGTGTGCAGATGGCATTTTAATGTAGGATTCTGGCCTTTGACAAATGTGTGAGCAGAGGCACTTGAGGCAGGAGATGCCAGTTACGAGTGCAAAGCACCCACGTGTGCCTCCCCTTCCCAGGTGCCAGCAGACGTTGAGAAATGCCAGGATCGGATGGAGTGTTTCAACGCTGACCTGAAGGCTGACATGGAGAGGTGGCAGAACAACAAGAGGCAGGACTTCCGGCAGCTGCTCATGGGGATGGCGGACAAGAACATCCAATATTACGAGAAGGTAATGAGTGTGCCCGACAAGACTACGGTTTCCACGAGCGTAAGGGCCTGCCAGAAGTCCAGAAGCAGGGATCCTGCTGCTGTCATCTTCTTCCCTTATTTGATCTCACCCTCAGCTCCCCCTTTGTGCCCTTGCCCGGCCGTGCTGGCTGTGGCGCCCAGTTTGGAAGCAGAGGCCCCCAGGTACACACAGGGGTTTCCCTTGCAAATGCTGCCGGTAGAGCAATAGTTTTACCCTCCTCGCTCTTTGGGCCTGGCACCTGGTTGCTCCCCAGAGTCAGTCGGACCTAAAGCACGGGGCTGCTGGCAGGTAATGCAGGCTTTGGGGTTATTTTACACCGTCTTGTGGTTCTGGATAGAGAGGTTCTTCACTTTCATTGTGCCATGGCCCCTTTGGTCATCTGGTGAAGCCTATAGACCCCTTACCAAAATACTGATTGTTTTTAAAATAAACTTGAAAATATTGTTTTTTAATACCTTAAATAAAGGCATGTAGGATTACAAAGGAAAACAGTTCTATTCATGGATCACCTTGATCTGTGGACCTCAGGTTAAGCACCCCAACAGGCGTGTACACACACACACTCCACAAACTACAGCCCAGTCTCCCCAGTCAAGGTTTGCTCCTAATACTCTGCATCATTTCTGCCAGTGAATCCCGGTATTCCTTAAAAGCTTAAAGTTACAGACGAAGAATGGCCCCATCACAATTCAACAAGTATTAATAACTTGTAGACTTGAAAGCAAACTGTTGGAAACACCAGGGCCCCCAAGCACACTGGACAAGTATTAACTCGGCTGCTCACACCACCGATCCTGGGAGCACGTCCTCATCCCAAACCAGAAGAAGCGATCTCTTTTTTTTTTTTTTTTGAGACAGTCTCACTCTGTTGCCCAGGCTAGAGTGCCGTGGCGTCAGCCTAGCTCACAGCAACCTCAAACTCCTGGGCTCAAGCAATCCTCCTGCCTCAGCCTCCCGAGTAGCTGGGACTACAGGCATGTGCCACCATGCCCGGCTAATTTTTCTATATATATTTTTAGTTGTTCATATAATTCCTTTCTATTTTTAGTAGAGATGGGGTCTCACTCTTGCTCAGGCTGGTCTCGAACTCTTGACCTCGAGTGATCCTCCTGCCTCGGCCTCCCAGAGTGCTAGAAGCGATTTCTTTTGAAGGCTTTGGTGGCTCTGGCTGCTGTTTAGGAGCAGTGTGTCTGCATCTTGTCAAGGTCATTTGTAGGAGGGCTCAGGAAGCCGTCGTGGAACGTTCCTTACTTGTCAGGTCTTAGGGAGGGACAGTTTGAAAGCAGAAGGGTGGCGTGTACTCCTTTTCTCACTCCTGTGTTTTTGGAGCCCCGTGATGCTGGGCTGGGGGCTTTGCATGTGTCACCTTATTAAATTTAGCCCTCATGGTAACACTGTCATGTGGGTTTTATGATTCCCGATTTAAAGCTGAAGAAACCGAGGCTCAGCAGGTTTTAAACTCTGCCCAAGGGTGCACAGCCTGCGAGTGACTGAAGTAGGATCAGAGTCGGCTCTGATAGGTCCACAAGTCTGAACACTTCTGACACACTGGCAGCCTAGGGGACAGGGGCCATCTGTCCTCAGGACAGTCCTGCCTGCCCAAAGGTGGGATGATCACTCCCCATGTGAAGTCAGAGCCTCTTTCGTTTCTCTCCTGGTTGTACCCTTAGGCGAGGTGCCTTCTGTGCCTCTGTTTATTCATCCATAAAGTAGGAGTGATCCTTCTCCACCGAACGATTGCAAAGATAACATGAAATGATGGATGTGTGAGTTCTTAGAACTCTCCTGGACATGGTGGGCTCTCAGCCTTCCCTCCTCACTCCCTCACCTTCCCTGCCCTGTTCAATAGCCTTCCTACTACTGTAGAACCAGCTAGATCAAATGTCTCCATCACTCCTCTTGGTGATTAATCCCAGCATTTCCAAAGCCCGGGTCGGGGAACTCAAACCAGGTCTCACGTCTGTGCCTAGGTGTCCTCCCACTGCACCACGCACAGGGGCACTGACCTGGCCTAGTCTTGGCTCCTACAAATACTTAACAGGTGCTTTTTGTGCACTTGCTGCGAGGAAGGGACTGTATGTACAGCATTGATAACAACGGGATTCCTGCCCTTAAGGCAGCGTCCCTCTAGTAGAGGATGTATGTTTAGCAAAACACCCACAACTTCAGGGAGAAATAAGGAAAAGAACAGGAACCCGTGGGAGAAAGTACGGGGTGGGCATAATGCAGACGGTGGGGGAAGAGGCAGGTGGAGTGGGTAGGAAAGGCCATTCTGGGGAAAGAACATTTATTCTGAGTCTCAGGGACAAAGACTTCGGGAACATGTATTCCAGGCAAGGGGAACAACATGTGCAAGGGTAGGAAGGAGTTTGGTGCATTTGAGGGCCAAAAAGAAAGCTAGCATGGCCTCGATTCCTCGTGGCTGATGTAGGAAGACCCTTCCAGATGTGAGGTGATGGCCTAGGGAGAGAGCAGGACCCAGAATGCCACGGGCCATCTGACTTCCTTTCTAACCTCAGAGTCACCAGCAAGGAATTAGGCAGCAATTTCACCACCCCTCTTTCCTGCTTGACCTAAGGATGCCTCTCTCCTCCCACCTTCTCAGAACTCCTCCCCAAATGACTCAGGAGTAAATCCTCCAGCCCTGGGCTGCTTCTGAGAAAGGCCTCATGCAGTTCACCCGTCCTCCGCAAGAGACTGCTCGAAGGGAGGATTGTTTCTGCCAAACAGAGTGCTCTCTAGGACCATGCCAGAGTTTTCCAGGTTCTTGGCCTTTCACAGGGTCTGGAATGCAAAGAGATTGGCGTAGTGGAAAGGCCGTCAGTGTGGGAGCCATGAGCTCTGCCACGTGTGAGCTGGGGTCTGGGCCCATCATTTTTCCTGAGTCTTCATTTCCCCATCGATGAAGTGGGGATGTATGTGTGTAATGAATAATTCTGCTTCATGGAGGAGAGTGAGGACTGGTGATATGAATGGAAAGTACACAGCAGTGTCTGGACATAATAAAACTCAAGTCCCCTTCCCCGACTCTCCCTTCTGGGAGATCCAGGAGTGGCCCAAACAAGCAAATCTGAGGCTGGTGAGTTGGTGGCTGGCCTGTTCCAGTTATGACTGACGTCCTTAGGTAAGCACCACCCACACCTGCCGCAGTGTCTCCGTCCCGCTGGGACCTGGCCTAGGGCTTCATCATGGGCTTCCTGCATGGTCTCTCTTCTGCTTTTTCAAGGGGAAGAGTGTCTTCTAATGAATGCACTTTCACTCTCTGGATCTGAGCTTTCTGGACTGACATGAATGCATTTAACCCTTTTAGAGACACAGCTGTCTTTCATACAGGTGGGGGTGAGGCATCCAGAACAAACACCTGTCACCTCACCTGTGTACACTGGTTATGGATGAGGCATGTAGGTGTTGTTAGCAAAGGTGACCCAGCAGGATTGATGATGAAAGGGTAGATCAGAGCAGAATTAAGAAGCTGACCCTGAACCTGAAACTGGATGCTGATACTGTGTGTGCCTGTTGTTGTTTCAGTGCCTCATGGCGTGGGAGTCGATTATTCCACTGCTGCAGGAGAAGCAAGAGGCCAAGTAAGTTCCTTCTTGGGACAGAGACGCTACCTGCACAGGGCATGGCCCCCCGTACCGGAAGTCCCTGCAGTGCCAGAGAGGCGGCGCTGGGAAAACCACCACAGAAACATCTCTCGTTTGTATTTTTTCCTCCCCCGACTTCGCCCTACAGTGGTTTCCAATTAGTATTTATTCCTTGGTGGATTCCGTGAGGCTGGAATCATCTCTCGGCAAAAGCAGAGCATACCTCCGGGTTGCGAAGGAACCTACTCAGTGGAGCACTACGGAGATCTGAAACTGAGGGACAAGAGCCCGCGGCCGGCATCCTGACATCTCATGCCAGTGTTCTCTCTGGGAACAGCTGAGTTGCCTGTTGCAGGGGGAACCTAGATCCTGCTTTTCAAGGCCTCAGAAGGAGGCAGGAGTAGAAGGCAGCGGTTGTTTCCTGTGGAGACGCGGCGGCTCTGGAACTGCCCTCTGTGGGCGTTGACTTGGCTCAGCCTAGAAGGAGGTGTGGCGCCTCCGTGGAAAGTCCTTAATGTCCAGTGGCCTATAGCTGTGAGTGTGGCCTGCTGCCTGCTTGTGACGAGTGAGACCTGTTTTACTGTTTCTGTTTCCTGTAGGGACATTTGAATCAGTGTCAATATGCATCCATGCTTGAGGGAGCCAGCCAGTGTCCTTGTCCTTTTGCGATGCCTTTGGAAGCTGCAGGGGACGCTCCCTGAACTTGCTTCTGACACTAGAATGCAATAGAGGGGAAACTTTTTGTGTAAAATGAAACAAAACGGTGCATTTTTCTCTGTGAAGGTCTTCAGTGTTTTCCTTTAGCTTGTGAATTGTCATCAGAGCTGGGATGAGATGTGTTAGGGAACACCTGTTGTCTTGAAGTCAGAGTAGCTCACCTGTTGCTGAGATCAGTGGGCTTATACCAAACCCCACCTCCAGCGTCTGCTTTGTGCAATTTGCCTTTACCTCACCAAAAAGACCTAGTTTAATATTTCCTGCCATGTCCACTGAATGTGTGGGCAAGCTTTTGGTGAGAGGGCTGGAATGTCGTGTTGTTATGACACAGTTGAAATCTGTAAACTCCATGTGAATGTTCTACATAAAGTGCTTTAACCCTTAACATTTCCTGGTCAGGAAGAGACGTCAGTACCTGGACAGGCCTCGAAGATGACAAGTGTAACAGCGAACTCTTTGCTTCTATTAATAGTTAAGCTAAAATCTCCTCAGTTTTGTAGCCACGTTCTTGGGAACTGCTGGCTGTGTTTAGAGTCTTCATTTCAAACTATTGCCAGGTTTACTTTTCAAATCACAAAATAGTCAAAAAGGATCTATCTTCCAACTCCTTTTTCTCCCTCCTAAAATGAAGCTACATATGTCATATTTGTGTTCTTTCATCTGCGGCTCATCCCTGTAAAACCATAAATCTGAGCCTCATAAGCGGTAGTTCTTAATGAAACAGCTGTGTTAAGACACTGCTGCTTATGCAAGTTCACCCGCAAATACTGGCCAACACGCAGCATGTTGAAGTCACTTCATCGCACTTCTAACTGCAGGGTCGGCCTTGCATTGGCCAAGCTGTGGTGCTGTTGGTGCAGCAGTTGAACAGCATAGAGAACAGTTTGGTTCCGTTTCACCGAGTTTGACAATGCAGTTTAAATGATAATTTTTACATCAGTTGGTACTTACCTGTACTGTCAAACTGTATTCGTGCCATTCCAAAATCCTTCGATGTGAATTTTCAGTTCGGTACAATTAGAAATGATTCATTGGAGCAGAAGGGTAAGAACAACTCATCTACCCCCAAGTGGCGATTCAGCATTTCATTCTACCTCTAAACCATCGTGCTGGTGTGGTATGGACGCTGCGTCTGACCTGACGCTGTGCTGGGAGAATCAGAGTGTGTATCGCGTAGTGAGCTGACAGCCCCCTGTTGCTGTTGGGCAGAAGACACCAGACCAACCCAGCAGCAAATTCTCATCTTTGGGAACATGCGAAGCTTTGGCTTGTGGAATGTGAGCTGTAAAAATGTTGTCCAGTGTAATGAATGCTTGGGAAGAACTGTGGAAGGAGTTATAGGAAAACTAGCCTCTGACTACCTGCTGGTTGCCAAAGCCCAGAAACTTTCCTAATAGTTCATTGGGAAAGAAGCAGCATTTCAAATAAAATTACCAGGTTCCTTGCTGGGAGATGGGGAGAGGGGTGTGGGTTTGTACATTCATTTCCTGTCCTCACGGGAGGCGGAAGACTGGCTTTAAAGGGATTCGGGCACCTTGGGATTCCGTCCTGCTCTATTTGTTTGGTCCCCATGTGATGCCTTGTGCTTTAAGACACCAGAAAGAGTGGAACAAGGAACAAGGCAAACTTTCTATCCTCCAGGCGTGCTATTGACAGCAGAGCCGGGAAAACCAGCGTACGTGACAGGCTTCCTTGGAGAAATGGTCTTTGCAGAGAAGGGACTCCTGTCCCTGCCTTCAGGCTGGCATCTGAGGGGGTGAGGAGGCGGGCCCAGAAAGAAGGGGACAATAAGTAGTCCCTTCCTACCCCCACAGCTTCCCCGGGCATTTGCCTCTTCATCTGGATCAAGCACAGAGGAGACTCCCTAGGAGAAGTGTCACTTGGAGACTTCGGTGCCACAGGCTGCCTCGTAGAGGTTTTATCACCCAGTCCTGAATTGTGGCCCTGAGATCACTGTCTCCTCTCTTACATTTATTTTTCATGAGGTTTCTGCTTGAAAGTGCACTTCACCTCAGGCAGAGGGACACAGACGGTTTTGAGGCACGAGCATGTGGCAGGAGAATGGCAGGTCCCCCCAGCAACTGCCCCAGGCCTGGGAAACAAAAGCTTCAGTCCCCCAGGTTAACAATCCAGGCTAAGGCAGGAGGGAGGATTCCTAGAAACTGAGCAGATTTTAGAGATGCCAGTGATGTTTCAGAGAGCAGTTGTGATTTGTAGCAAGTACGGACGCTGCTCTTGTGAACGTGATAGATCCACAAGACGATTCTAGGCTATTCTACTCAAAGCAAGGAACCACTGCTGCTTAAATGAGGAGGTACCTACTACCCAGCCAGGTTTGGTGTTGGGTCTTATCCTTTAATGAGGCTTTATAATGATTCCTGGTGAACTTGGCTCGGTATTTCACTGTGCTGTTCATTCAACTCACCAGACACCTTTCTTTAGCCGAAATAGGAAACCCAAGAGACTCCAGGTATCGTGAATGTAGACTAAGTCTGTTTTCATGCCACATTTCAGCCCTGCCTAGAGTATGTCCTAGATATTATTGAGTTGAATGTGTTTTCTCAGTTACCTCCATGTGGTGGAATTAAATGCATAACTGCTGCTCACTTCTTGTGAGGCTGCCTTTTGTGATCAAAAGATAGGAAGTTCTGCTTTAGAGGAGGGCATGGTGACCACGTGGCAGTCAGCAAGTAGAGTTTCTCTCCTGGGACGTGGCCCAAGGAACGTCCAGAGTTTGTATGACTTGGTCCTGCCACTGATGGCTTTGAAATCACAGGCACTGGCTCTGGTTTGACACCACACACTGGACTGCAAGACAGTCATTCTCTGTGCTCTATCCCGAGCCAGCGAGTGAGGGTGGGGAGAGAGGTCAAGGGCAGCCTCCGAGGGCTGTGCTGGCCTCTTCGGTGTGGGTCTCGGGGTGGGCTCGAGCCGGGCTCTACTCTGGCTAGATGGCGTTGCTGGCTGCCACGCAGGGCGGTTTCTCTCAGAAGGTGGACTGCCTGTGGTCAGGGCAGGGCACCCCGCGTGCACCCCGCCTTCCCCGATGCCTACTTTAAGGGCCTGTGGAAACTGGGTCATCTAATTATATGGCTGGGGTAACACTGCTTTGGCCACCCTCATTTACAAAATGATGGTGGGGATTTGGATTTGCTGTCTCACTTTCAAAAATCCTCAAGATGGCAACAGATTGGACGCGCCCTCTCATTTCTTACGTTTTCCTTCGCTCAGATAGCAGATGGGTGGCATTTTTCAGTAAATGTGAGGAAAACGTTCTCTCCTGGGCCAGCCTTACAGATTGAATTGGGTATGTTGGAGTTCTCCTCTTCCTTGTGGTTTTTTAATTGAGTAAATAAACCTGGAACCCCGTTTTTTACCAACCCACCCTACAGCTTGTCAGGTTTTAAGGATGTCTGGTCTCCCCGTAGTTACGCATGTCGGAGTGTGTGCAGGGGCTGTCTGCGCTAGGAATGGTTGGGTGGCCTTGTTCTAGGGGATTGTTCTTTCTTAATCATTTGTGTTTGAAATGTATCTTGGGTGTGACTGTCTAAACCTTTTTATGTGGCAGAAAAATATGTTATCTAGGTAGTTTTTGCTACTATAGTCAGTCTGTAAATAAGTGCTTGGAAAAAATAACCTTAACAAACCAATAAGAAATTTGTCTCATATATAAACACTCTGTGTATTTAGCACTTGAAAATCAACAAATCCAGAATTTAAATAATGCCACAGACTGTTAAAAGTCCAACCCTGCTTTTTGAGAATTTGTCAACACTTTCTAATATGCCTTATTCTTTAACTTGTATTTTTAAAATTCTGGGTAGAAAGAATTTTAGAGCTGTAATCAGTTGTTCAGCTTAAACAATAGATATCTAACATAGTCCTCAGTCCTCTTAAACAAGCAAGAAAATGAGGGTCATGATTAGGGTTGCCTTTTGGGAGGAGAAAACTAAGTATTGCTATTGCCAAATGATATTTTTGATAACGTAAGGAAACACAGGGACCACAAAACTTTTTTTTTTTAAGTATGAAAGATTAATTTAATGCCTTTTGGCATACTTTTGATTTTAGAGGGTACAGTATCAGCATTGACAAATCATACAGATACAAAGAACTCTATAGATTATGATAGTATTAAAGGTTGACCCTGATCCTGCAAAACAGGTTTTTAAAATACTGTGGGGGCCTCAGAGGAGCATGTTTCAGATAGAAATCCTCCACAGGTTGAAATGCCAAAAACATACAAACCCTATTACGTTGACTCACATAATTTAGTCCATTTTAGCAGAGCTTTTACCATTAACACCAGTGACGAAAAGTATTGCATATGAACCTCTCCCAGAAGCACTGCTCCCTCACCAGGTGAGCCTGGGCTCTCTGTGGGTTGGGTCACAGCAGGTAACACCTGCCACGCCCCTGTTAGACAGGCTCGTTCACGGTCTTAGACCAACCCTTCAGTCAGAAATGATACCGGAAGGGGAAAGGGCTTTTTTCCTCCACGTGGAAATGAGGAGAAAGGAAAGTAGATTGCAAACAAAAATGTGAAATCAGTATGGCAAAGCCATGGCTCTGTCATCTGGGCCTTCGTCCAATAACAAACCAGCATCTCTTAACAGTCAGCACTGTTCATGTGGACACCCCTGAGGTCTTGGTCCTGTCCAGTCGATTTCCTGTCCATTGCACTTCCCTGTGCCTGTTGCTTTCGCCTCTGAGTTGGGAATGCATTGAGAGACGACGGACATCTGATCTATTCCCACGAAATTAACTGCCAGCACACTTTCTAACTTGTATTTTAACTGTTAAAGAAAAGATTTAAAAAACCTTTTGCTTAGAATATGTCCAAATTACGGACTGTATTTCTTATTTTTAGAAATCATTCTTTACGTTTAAAATTTTAAAAGGAAAAAAAAAACCACCTTCTGAGATATTGATAGTCCTCTGTGTAAACGTTCTCTTCTCTTCATGCTGCCATTAAGCCAAAATAAAAGCTGTGAAAAAAAAAAGTGCTTGAGGGAATGTGTGTTGATAAGTGATTTATCTTTGTTTCATGAAGCTACCAAACTTTACAAAGAATATCGCCTTTTTGTCTTTGTTACGAAACCTAGAGATTGTAAAATGGGAGAAAAAAGTCATTTTTGTTGAATTTTTGATGCTGGCACGAGGTTTTTGTCCACTTTTTTTTCCATATATTGGTGTATAAAAAATTCTGTTGTTTACTATGGGATTAGTATTACATTTGAGGTAAACAAAAGAATTTGTATTGCTTGATAAACTATTAGCTTGTAAATTTAAAAAAGTTTCTTTACCTCAATTAACTTAAAGTAATGGACCAATAAAACTATAAAAGATGCTTTCTCTACCTTGAATCATGTTCTCATTTGTGCCTTTTTGTAGGACAGAAAAAACGTGTGTGTTTCTTTTTCTCTTTTCTGCTATTCTCTGAATACCAATCCGTTTGCCTGCAAGTATCAGGACATACAGAGCAACGGGGCAAAAAAAATTATATATATACTATTTTTATTCTTTACTCCTTTATAGACCCATCCTCAATTTATCCTCTCCTGCGTCTTAGCAATTGGCACCAGTTCAGGGAGATGAAGAAACCACCTAATGTAGTAACCATCATGGTTGGCGGGAAGCCAGACAGCCCCGGTGTTTATTACAGAAAAGATTTCTTCCTGCCCCATCCCATTAGCAAAGCCCAACAACCGGGTCAGGGCCAGTCATATTTTTGGTTTTTTGGGCTGTTATGATGTTTTTGAAGAATTTGTAAGGATAGAGGAAATGTCTGTGGTTTATTAGAGTGTTGCAAATTAGAGGCCGGAATGCTCAGTGAGATTTACCTAATGAGGGTCATGCATCGGACTTCAGTGGCCTTAAAATGGTGCTGAACTTGGCTTGCTGATGGTAGACAACATTCATCTAAGACTGCAGTTGTACAAAATGCAGCAAGGCAGAATAAGAGAAATTTGGGATCGAATCTCAGCTTTTCCACTTAATAGCTTTGTGGCTTTAGGTAAGTCTCCTCTCTCTGAATATTGAGTACTGTGATCTTTGAAATGAAGACAAGCCTTCCCTGTAGGGTTGCCAGGAGGGCTAGCAATAAGGCATACAACACACCTAAGTGTCTGGGTGGACACTCACTGTATGATAGCCCTTTGGGAAAGATTCTTCCTATTGTTTAAATAGGAAGGATCAACTTAAATAGGAAGGATGACAATCCTTCCTGTATGCTTTGTGAATTTTTTTTTTTTTTTTTTTAAACAGAGTCTTTCTCTGTCATCCTGGCAAGAGTACAGTGGTGTCATCATAGCTCACTGCAGCCTCAAACTTCTGGGCTCAAGCAATCCTCCTGCTTCAACCTCCCCAGTAGCCGGGACTACAGGTGTGCACCACCATGCACAGCTAATTTTTATATTTTTTCTCGAAACAGGGTCTCTTGCTCAGGCTGCTCTCAAACTCCTGGCCTTGAGCAATCCTCCTACCTCGCCCTCTCTGAGTGCTAGGATTGCAGGTGTGAGCCACTGTGCTTGCCCGTGAATTTTTTTTTTTTTTTTTTAAAGCAGAGTATACCTTTTACTTTTTCTGTTTTCTTTTTAAGAAGATGATGGAAATAGGATGCTGGAGGATTGTGGTCAGATCGAGGCCTGGAGGATAAATAGGAATAGATTGCAAAAGCTTGGCAAGAAGTGAGGGGAACGGGCCAGAGATGACTTGGGGATTTCCAGCCTGAGAGCTGGAGATGATGCCATTGACCACAATCAATCAGGAGAGAAATAAAAAAGAGTAAGCGTAGGTGGTGGGGTGGGAGAGGAAGAATTTGGTTTGGGTTTAGGTTTGAGGAAATCGAGGTGGAGATCTTGACTAGACTGTTGGAAATGGAGTTCTTGAGTCCATAGAAGTGGACTAGATTATTTAGGAAGAGAACCAAGGGCAGGGCCTTGGGGGCCTCAGGAATTAAGGATGCAGGGAGAGGAGGAGGAGGACCCAGGGAAGGTTGCAAGAACTTTCAGAAAAAGGCCCGACAGGAGAGAATGGTGTTTCTTAAACTTGAGGGCTTGTGAAGCACCAATTGTCAGGCCCCACTCCTAGAGTTTGATTTGAGTGGAACTGATTTGCCACCGAATTCTCATTTCCAACAGGTTCCCAGGTGACAATTACGCTATCAGTCCAAGAACCACTGGATTAGAACATTGGTTAGAAGAAATGGTGTCCCCGGGGAGAGCTGAGAGGTTTGAAACTGTTGCCCTGGTGACAGGTGGGGTTGAAAAGGAGCCAATACTTGGGCTTTGAGAGCCCAGCTCAGGTTAAAAACCACAGGTTTATAGCAGGGTCAATGTGGACAAATAAATTTCTCTGAATGTTAAGAGCAAGCTCTTCAGGAGCAGGAGTGATGAGATTCATTCAGGTTGGGGGGCTGGTCAGGGGCTGGGGTAGAAGGCAAGGAGTCAGAGGAATGAGCATATTAGTGAAGGAGGCTGGAGAGTGGACCATGATCTTGACCTCATTGTTCCTGTCCCATCTGCTCTGCTAATGTTGCCTGTCTCAGTGAGGGGCTCTACCTCCTTCCTGGTGGCCTGAGCCCCAAATCTGAGTCACTCTGGCCTCCAGCAGTCCCACCCTCTACAATTCATCCATCACCAGCTCCTGTGACCTCTAGCTCCCAGATATTTCTCCATGTGCGTCTACTTTTCTCCACACTCATGACTTCTTACCCAATGTCAGTCTGCCAGTATCCTACACCTGCTGCAGTCTCTTGGCTGGTCTCCTTCCTGCAAGTCTTGCTCACTCTTTCCACCAATACGTTCTCAGTGCTGCCAGAGAGCTCTTTCTAAGACGCAAATATAAGCATTCTGTGTTTCTGCTTAAAACCTTCCAACAGCCATCCCATTTACTATAAAGAGAAATGTTTTCTTCTTTTGAAAGGGATCTTTTATGTTGTCCCGCCTTACTGCTCCGGTCTCATCTCTATCTTGTCCTTCATATTTGTCCCTCCCTCCCTCTTTGCTTCCTTTGCATTGAATTCCTAAACCTGGGGACATTTTCACCTTTGGGACTTCCAGCATGTTGTTCCTTCTGCCTGGAATGTCCCCCAACATCTGGCCTTGGTAACTCCTACTTATTCTCCCATCTTATTATAGATGTCACTTCTGGGAAGCCCTGGCTGCTCTCGCAAACCTGGTTGTACCCTTGCATTAGCATTTATCACAGCAAACATCGCTACCTGCTGTTCTTTCCACACCGTCTGTCAGTACACTCTGTTGGGGCAGAGGTGGTCATGTCTTGTTCTCGCTGTATCTCAGCACCTTGCACAGTGCTGGGACCTTAGTAGATGAGCCATAAAGTTTTGTTCATTCCCTGCCAAAGGGCTTAGAGACACAAACTTTCTGAGCCCAAGTGCCCTGAGATTTAAATGCATTCTCTCGCTTTGTGTTTTACCCCAGTGTAAGGATCTTGTGTCTGTAGTTAAAGAGGGAGTCTGACCTGGGAAAGAATGATTCATACACTCATACTATGAATGCCGATTTTATTAGGAGGTGAGTCTGATTTTATAGATCCAAGTAAAATAGGCTATAAAAATAAGTACCTCAAAGTAAAGTGGCTCTTAATATATCTCCTCTTCCTCCACACCACCCACTTTGGGAAGTATTGTTGGCTGAATATATTCAATTGAATATTCCATTGGAGCAAGTCTCTTGGTATTTGCTGCTTACAAGTAACAGTAACACTGCCCAGATGCCATGGGCCTGGGCTCCATTGCTCTCCTGAGTGTTCACAGCTGAGGAGGCCTCAGGAAAGAAAGCTAACTTCTTTCAAGGTTTTATTTTAATTTAAAAGATAGTGGTGTTTGGGTGCAACGGTTGGCAGTTCTTGTAAACTGTCCCCTCCACATTCCCCGTAGGTATTGAAATGCATGCCTTGGGTTGAGCTCTCCTGCAAGACTCCAGCACGGCACCCAGGTGACAGTTGGCCATACTGTGGAGCCCTCAAGACAGTCTCTGGAAGAAAGGGGGCTGGCTCTCTGCAGCTGGAGCCTGAAGCCCCTTTTTGGGTCTGGAATGGCAGCAACGCAGCCTGCGTCTAACCCTTGGGTTCCTGCTCTGCTGCCAGCAGAACCTCATCTCTGCCTCATAGGGGCATCTTAAAGCTGAGAAAGTTCTTCCATCACCAGGAAAGTGCTTTTCCCCACCCACCAGGGACCCCCCTGGGTGAGAGTGGGTCATTCTGAGGCCAACTCTGGCTTCTTGGGCAGTGGGTTGCTTTGGTCACCAGTTCCCCAGTCACTTCTGTGGTCTTCAGGGGAGGCCTGGCCATTGCTGGTGTTTTCGGCTCCCACGGGTCAGCACCTTCATTTCTCTGTGATGTCTCCATATTGCAACCATGCGACTTGTTTATAGGCCACGATGCTGTAAGAATTTATAATAGAGAGTTACAAGAGACAGCTGGCATGGGGGATGTCATGTCTTTTTAGTCACTGAAAGACTGAGAGGCTATATCCATTTATGGCACCAGAATGCTGCCCTGAGTGGAGAGGGGTGGTCCGAGGGAACTGCTCTCATTGCGGGTTCGTTCTCGTCCTGCAGGTACTGAGCCTGCCCCTGCTTCCCATAACATCATGAGCCCGCTGCATCTGCATTTTGCTTTTCCTGGAATCCCTTTCCATCTCGCTTCTGCCTGATAATGAATTCCCAGGTAGATCTCAAGATCAAGATTAGCCTTCGCTAATCCCAAGCAGAATCAGCTGCCTCAAAAAAATCATAAATAAATAAATAAAAAGCAATGAAAGCCAAGTATGGCGTTTTGAGCAGGAGCTGACATGATCTGAGTTATACTTTAGGGAAATTGCTCTGGCCGCCTGGTGGGGAGAAGGTGGGAGGAGAACAAGAACAAGAGCGGATGTGCGGGGAATGGTTCAGAAGCTGACTCAGTCATTGAGATGCTTTGGACTAGGGGTGGTAGCGGTGGAAATGGAGGATGACTTTGAGGCATATTTTGGAAGTAGAATCAAGGAATGAGGCCTGATGGGCTGGAGGAGGGGGAGATGAGAAAGGGGGCTGGTGGGGACTCCAGCCTGGGCGGGTAGTGGTGCCAGTTAGTGAGATGGGAGCAGGTTTAGGAGGGTATCAAGAACCCAATTTTGAACATTTAAATGGTAATTAGAACATGTGGAAGTACTGTAGATTGCTCAGAGAGAGAATGCAAAGTGAGAAGACAGCCCAGAGCAGAGCCCCAAAGAATACCTACATTTGGAGGTTTGTAGAGGAGAAGCCATGAGAGAGGTGGGAGAAAACCCAGCAGAAAGAGGTGTTGTGAAAGCCAAGTGACAAATACCTTCTGAGGAAAGAGTGATCGACAGCATTAGGGGCTGCTGAGAGATCACGTGAGATGAGGTTGGCAGCGCGTCAACTGATTCAGCGACGTAGAAGCCATTGGTGGCCTTGGCAGAGCAGTGCTGGCAGAGTCGGGGGAGCAAATCAGGCTGGAGTGGGTTGGAAAGTGAGTGGGAGGTGAGGATGCGAGACAGCCTGTGCAGGGCAGCCTTTGGAGAACTTGACCATGAAGAGGAGGAAAGAGAGGGTGGCAGGTCAGGTGTCAGTTCTGGTAGAAGAGTTCAGGAGAAAGCAGTCAAGCAGTGGATGAGCACCCTAAGGAGATGGGAGAAGCGGCACCCAGATACTGGGCAACTTTTCCGAGAAGTAGTGCATGTGGCGGCTAAGAGAGACTGCCTGGGTTCAAATCCTGTCTCTGCCACTGCCTAGCTGCACATCCTTTGTTAGATTACATAATACCTTCAGTCTCTGTTTCCTCACCTGCAAAATGGGGATAATAGTAATTACCTCGGAGGATTGCTTGGGAAGATTAGTTAAAATATATGAAATATTTAAAGTAGTGCCTGGCACATAGTAAGGGCTATTAAAGTGTCTGCTATTATTGTCATTTAAAAAAAAGACGATGATAGGTGCAAGTGAACGTAGGTTTGTAGACTGGAAAAGATGAGTTCAGTCCCTTCTGATGGCTTCTATTTTCTCTATGAAGCATGAGCATTAGCTGCGCGCATGTGTGTGAGGGGGTGAAGGGAGAAGGTTGGGGGTGTGCAGAACCACACAATTATTTCCTCGGCGTCTCCCTATTGCATGGAAAGAAGAGCAAACAGGAGAGAGCAGGTTTTCACAGCAGCACGAAATTGCCTCGCTTTGGTACCGGGAAGGGGCATAACTGTGTAAAGGAAAATAAAAATCTCAGGACCACCTGCCCCCCAACTGCTTATGTAAAAAGGAAGGTAAAGGCCTCAGGCACCTGTGAAGGACTCGCCCCACAGATCATTCGTGAGGGAATTCCTTGCTGGCCTCCCATAAGCAAGGATGTGCAAATTGGAACTTTGCTACCTTTAGCTCCTAAAACTAAAGTCTGTTTGATTCCACACTAATAATGAATTACAAGTTTATCTTGCCAGGTGCAGAACAGAGACAAGATAAGATCAGACATTCTTCCATCTACCCAGGGACATCTACATAATTGATGCTTCCTTCACTCCCTTTTTCTCTTCTAACATTCCCCTTTTCTTATATAAAATGTAGATTTTCCTGGGCTTCACAAGATTGTAACCAATTTTGCCTCACTCCCCCTCCCCCCTCCCCTTTTCCCTGTATGCCCTGTTCCCCTTAAATACTGAAGCTCCCAAATGCCCCTTTGGAAAACCAGCGACAGATTTGTCTGTAGTTTGTGTTTTTCCCAGGTGTGTCCTCAACTTTGGCTTAATAAACCTCATTGCTTGAGATCTTTGCCTGAGTCACTCATTTTGCATGGACGTACAGTAGCATGAAATCGGCTCACTTTGGTACCAGGTAGGGGCATAGTCACAGCCCCTTGGATTGCAAACAGGTTGGCAGCTGTGGCCTAGGGACCTCTCCTGGCATCAAGGAAGCGGATACAGACTGTGACCTGGTCCAC
Organism: Eulemur rufifrons; assembly: GCF_041146395.1. Lineage (NCBI taxonomy): Eukaryota > Metazoa > Chordata > Mammalia > Primates > Lemuridae > Eulemur > Eulemur rufifrons. The sequence goes on from NC_090989.1 coordinate 266,821,737, forward strand.
CCTTGGCCTTCCGAGTCCTCCTCTGCTCCAGTATGCCTTCCTGGGTTTTCATGTCATCGGAATGTAGCTTTTCTTTCTGTGGTTAGAAAGCTCTACTGGTCTTTCCTGTTGTTTTCACTTAATGATTGACTGCACAGCCTTGACCTCTTCTAGCTGTAAGAATTTTTCAGGATCTCAGTTATTTAGTGACTTTGTGGAAGGGAAAGGTAATAGAAACACTCCTTTTATACCAGAGGCTCTCAATCTTGGTCGTACATTCGAATCACCTGGAGAGCTTTTAAAAATTCCTATGCCCCAGCTGTGCCCCGGATCAATTGAGTCAAAATCTCTGGACGTGGGATCCCAATAGCAGTAATTTAAAAATCTTTCCCAGTGATTCCAGTGTACAAAGAATGTGGCTTTGTTTGCACATGCGTATCTCTGCTGCTAAATGTCTACAACAGAGGGGAACAGTGAGCACTCACTTAAGTGCCTTATCCGCATAAGCACTTGGTCAATTGCTTACTTGAATTCTCTCATTGCTTGCATTTGTCTGTGTCTTTGTGACACACACTAACTAGTAACACTTGTTTTCTTTTGTTTATTGGTTTTTGTTTGTTTAGGTTAAAGAGACTACTTTAACCAACTGCCAATGAGACAGGACTGGATCATTTTCAATTTTCAAACTACTAATCTTGGCAAAGAGCTGAGGCTCCTGAGAAGTCTGCATGCGTGCCAACTCTAGCTGAGTCAGTCCAACCCAGCCAGCCAGGACTCACGTGAAAACAGGAGCATGTGAAAAGGCCTAAGGGTTGGACAGTATGAGGACAGATCTTGCTCAGTCTCCACCTCACAAAGCGAGAGCTGGTCCTGCCTGTTGCTTGTACAAACTCTCTCAGCTATTTGATCCTCATACCTTATGTTTCTCAACTATGAAATAAAGCAAAGAACCATAATGATTGACGGCTCTATCCCCAGAGGCTTAACCTTCTATGCAGGCAAGGGCCTATATTATGATGTGATCTGAGAGTTCCAAAAAGGGCTTTGTCACTGTCCCTTCCAGCTTGTCTGTCATTATTTTCTACTCTGCTGCCTGTAATACCACCATAACTGATATGTGGAGCCCTCATGTGCTGCTAAGCAGGTCCCTTGAAAATGCAAATCCCTTGTACTTTATTGTGGATATATTTATTCTATGGAGATATATATTTATATATATTCCCTTCTCTTCTGCCAGCACCAATACAAGCATGGGAGAACCTCACTTCAGGGGAAGGGGTTAAAGGGCCTAACAGTCTAAACCGTGCTTTCCTATATGGGAATGTCTAGCCACATGTGGCAACCGACCACACGACCCAGTGGCCAGGAGATTTCAGTGGCACTGAGCACAGAGCCCTTTGAGGGCACGAGACAGGATGACTTTGACCTAACGGAAGTGAAACAAAAGAGGTCTGAATGGTTCATGAGGGTTTCTGATCTCAGCCTCTCTTGCTAAGGAAGTATATGAAGCTCCCATAAACAGTCATTACAAAACTGCCAGGAAGTGGGCCGGCTGGTTAGGGCCCTCTGTTTTGTACTTGCAATCTGGGGGAATTCCCAAATTGCCAGATTATGAGTTTGGGGACACAGGAGGACTTTTTCATTGTGAGAGAGCCTACTCAGAAGCCACTGCATTTAAGTGCTGAAGATAAGTAATCCCATGCGGGTGGGCTGGAGACGGTCCAACACTCATGACGTAAGCGCCAGAGCCCCGGCGCACACAGCTGCCCTCTTACCCGATCGGGATGATGGCCAGGAAGGAGAGGAAGGAGGAGAGAGCAAAGCAGGTGCCCACGAACGTCTCCATGGTGAGCTGATAGATCTTGTTATACATGGTGGATGTCACCACGCCGGTCAGAGCCAGGGACAGCTGCAGTATGACGAATACCTTCCCTGTGGAAGGGACAGAGGTTACCAAGAAGTGTGCTGCTGTACCTTCCTTGTTCCCTGCTAGCTGAGTCTCTGGGGAGCTCTTCCCTCCGCCTTCCAAGGATTCCTGCTCAATCTTTATGACTCAATTTTCCAGGAATTCTGCCTCGATCTAGTGGGATCTTCCTGAGACCAGTGGGTGACAGTGTCTTCCTTTGACTGTGGCTTTTTAGTGGCTGACTTTCTGAGTCTTTCCCACCCTTCTGTTTCCACTCTCTGCCCTGGATGGAAACCAGTGTTCCTAGTGTATGCAAGGATGCTTCTGGAACTCTCTCAAGTGCCTTCTGCAGGTCTGTGCCTCCAGCTGAGTGGTTATGAAAAAACCCCAGGCAGAAGATCCTGGAGAGATTCTGTCACTCACCATAAGAGGAGCCTTTTATGAGCTTGGACATGGCCGATCGGATGGTTGTGATGGGGATGAGAGCGAACATCATGACAGCTCGAGCTGTGAAGAGATCACACAAGAACACTCCTCACTGTAGCCCAGCCTTGACAGAGGAGGAAATTAGAATAAAGCAAAAGCTTCCCTTAGCACCCCCTCTCCCTAAATTCCACACACGGCTTGACCTGGAAGAAGTCATTTCTCTGCTGGCAGCCTAGCGCCCTCCCTTGACCAGGCTCTGAGTCTCTGCGCCCTGCTACTGTGTATGCCGCATACAGATCTGCAAGGCAGCGGGGCACGGTTGACACGGTGACAGTTGGTGAAGGGTGTCTTTATTGGCAGACTTAAGTGATTTCTGGGGAAGTGGAGCGAGTGCCACCAAAGTGACCAAGATTCCTCTCCCTGCTTCCCCAGGAGAGAAGTGCCTGTCCTTGACATTCGTGAATACCTCTGGGAGACAGTCCCAGGAGCTTTTGCAGACTGCCTTCAGACATGTGTCCCACTCACACAGTGGCTGCATAGCCTTCAAGGTCTATTGATCATCTAGATGCAGCGTGTGAGTGAGTGAGCGTGTGTGTGTGTCTGTGTGTGTCTGTGTGTGTGTGTGTGAGAGAGAGAGAGAGAGGTGGCGGGAAGAAAAGGGAAGGTGGAGGGTACCCTGTCCTTTGCATATGGCCAGTATAACTGGGAACTGGCCAGGAGTTAGTTTGCCATTTTGTTAGGTGTTTTTCTGAGATGTGTGACCTGGGCCAAGGGCAAGCCTCAGGTAGCTCCCTGGAGTTGTTCTTTATGGTATTTCTGTGACTTTTTAAATTGATTAAAATGAACTAATATTTAAAATTCTGTTCCTTAGTTGCGCTAGCCACATTTCAAGCCACGCTGGGCTAAAGAGCCCATTCACTGGACTCTTGAGCACTCCCCCTGGGGCTGGTGGCTACTGTATTGGACAGAACAGATATCACCATTGCCGTCATGATAGAAAGTTCTGTTGGAGCACTGGTCTAGAGCTCTCTGCCTGTGGTTTGTCTGACTTGTGTCCTCAGATGGAAACTTCATTCTGCTTCCTTGAGGGAATTTATTACATTGGTTGTGGAAGGCATTTATTGAGTATTTTTATGGATTTAAAATAAGCCCTTCGTTGGCCCCAAATGGTTATAATTAAGGGATCTTTTCAGTTGGATTATTTAATGTTTCATCTCTTTAAAATTGGGGAGAAGAAACCCAACCCCATCTCTTCCATTCAAGGCCATCCTGAAGCCTCCCCTACTGACTCCAGGTACCACTGACCACACCTCCTTGACCTCCTAGTGCCAGGGACACCACTCTGGTAACATTTCAATCAGCAATACAGATAAGCTCAAGTGCACATAATCCTGTCTCCCTCGTGCCTCCTAAGTAGCAGGTTCAGTTCCTGGAGCTGAGCTGGGATGCCCAGACCACAGCATCCCTGGTGCCAGCCCCATGGCACAGAGGGCCAGCAACGTCCTACCTCCCCAAGAATGCCCTACTCACCAATATAGAACATGTATGTCTCTTTCACAAAAGCCAAGAGGAGGGCTCCTGACCCAAAGGAGACCATCCCAATCATGATCATGGTGGTGTCCCGGAAGCAGCGGGAGAAGACCAGGACACCCAGGAAGCTGGTGATGAAGATGGTGTACCCTGCAGCCATACCATAGCCCACCTGCACTTGGTTCCATTTCAGAGGCTCCCTCAGCACAAAAAGGGGCAGCACGTCCACTGTGCCCACCACTGCCAGGTCGTATATGATAGCACCCACAAAGAGCAGGGCAATGATGGTTTTGGGGGGCTTTGCTTTTCCAGGAGATGGAAGGTGCCCCACTACACTCTGCTTGTCCAGCTGATCAGGATCTAGGGTGCGATATGTGCCAACGGTGCCAGACACGGTATCCACGGAGGGGAGCTCCTTGCTGGGCTTGGCCACCGACTCAGGGACCTTCAGCACCAAGAGGCTGTAGAAGAGGGCGAACGTGGCACAGCTCACGCTGCAGGCCGTCAGTATCAGGCCCTGGCCAGAGTGCCCAGCCATCTGCTTGAAGAGATGCCCGGAGGCCATGCTCCCGCAGAACCCCGCCAAGCCCAGGATCAGGTCAATAAGGATGAGGCGCACGGAGCGGCGGCCCTCGGAGGAGCCCAGGGATCCCAGCGCCATGACCCCGGACCAGAAGGCCGAGAAGCCGCCGCACAGCCCGTTCAGCGCTGCCGCCCCGTACAGCATCTCCACCGGCCAGTCCAGCAGCACCTTGAGCAGCAGCCCGAGGCGGGAGAGCAGGAAGCCCAGCAGCGACACGCAGATGGAAATCTTGCGGTGGTAGCGGTCGCTGAGCCAGCCCAGCCCGTAGGCGGACAGCAGGGGCGTCAGGCCCACCACGAGGTTGTAGATGATGTAGAAATTGGAGATGGCCCTCTGCTGCTGGTCTTCTAGAGTCCCACGCGGCGACGGGCTGGCGCTGTGGTTGGAGGAGCCTCCGCCTCCGAAGGACGCCTTAACCACGAGGAGCAGCCCCGCGTCGTAGAGGGAGGCGGCCACCTGGGTCGAGGCCACCACGGGCTCGATCCAGGTCCTCACCTGGAGGCGAGGCAGGCGACCGCTCCACGGGCAGGTGACCCCGGGGCCCATGTGACCTGATAGGAGCTAGAGGGGCTTGCTGGCTGCAGCGACAGGGAGATGCTCCCAAATTCGGCCGCTGCGGAGGGTCAGGGCTGGCTGAGTCCGAGAGCGCGAGTGTGCGCTGTGCGCCCGGTTGCGCGCAGGAGAGCGCCGAGCGGAGCCAGGGCGCGGAGCGCGTGTGACAGCAGCCAGTCCAGCAGCCGAGTGACCTCCCCGGCCTCAGCCACTCCTCCTCGGGTCAGAAAAGGCCGCGCTCCGCCCCCGCCCTCGCCCCCGCCGGCCGCTCAGGGCTGGCGACGGCCCAGGGAAGCCAGGCGCGGGGGAGCGCACAGCGACTCTCAGCTCCGGGCGCCCCCACCCCGGGCCGCCGCGTCACGCTGCTCCTGTGAGCGCGGCCGCCTGACCGGGCCGAATTTCCCCACAGCCAGGCGTGCCCGGACCTCCCGCGGATCGCTGGGGACCTCCTCCTGGGGCAGGAGCTGACCTGCCCAGGAAGTGTTTCCAAATTCTCTTGTCCCAGGAAGGCACCTTTGGCAGAGGGGTGGGATGCCTAGGATTCTGCCTAGGATAAATCCTGGGGTGTGAGGCTTTATTTGGGGTTTTAATGCAATATGGAAGTAAAAACTCAGGAGAAGGGGCCTGCCTCCTCAAGGCAGGGGAGGCTTCAAGCTGATGGCCCTTCTTCAAGCCAGGAGCCTATCGGAGAAGAGTCCTGCCTTGGTGGGCGCTGGCCCCAGTCTAGGAGGCTCCTGCCTCAAACCCCAGGGCCAGGGGTGAGAAGGGGAGGTCCTCCCAGCCCTAGATGCCCCTCCAGATGATAAAACTGGACTTTCTGGCAGGGGGTTGAGCCCACTGGAAAGGGCAGAGTCACCAGGGTCATCTTCTCCTAAGGAAACTCCCCAGGACCCTTTCTGCTTCTTAGCAGCAGCGCTTCTTCCCTCTTGTGGGCTCCCTGCTCTGGCTCTGCTGAGACTTCCACTTCCCAGTCAGCCTTGCTTCCTCCTTTACCTACACACTTCTGCAAAGAGGGCCGGGGTCATGGGTGGTGCAGAGGCCAAAACATACCAAGGAGCAAGATCACCCCAGTGATGGAGACTCAAAGCACACAGCCTCTCTCCCTGTCCCTCCACCCTCAACCTGACGCAGCTGTGGCAGTGTGGATGAGCAAGAGCCCGAAGACACAAAAGGGAGACTCAAGTCTGCAGGGAGAGTTAAAAAAGCCACATGGATAATGTACTTGTGTAGGGAGTAGGGACCAGATTCCAAATGATTTTGTGTAGCTATGTGCCATTTAGGTAGTTTTCAGGTGGGCTGTAATCTCCTTCTCTTTCCCTCCCTGCACTGCCCAGCCCCCTTGTGTCCAGGCCCAGACAACTCTGCCTTCTGCAAAGAGAAAGACACGCCTGGGCTCCCCGTTCAAGATTCATCCTGTGGACCTGGCCCAGTGGCCCATTTCCCTCTGCCTCCCACTCATTTTGGCCCACCTTGGGAGATACTGGTTTCACCCAACCCAAGCCTGGCTCTCCCACTCTGTTCCTAACCTTATTTTTCCCGAGGCTGCAGCCAGCAGTCAAGTCAGCCTGTTCCTGTGAGGGGTGGAGACTCCAGGGCATGGGTGGGTAATGGGGCAGGTGGCACTCGGCCATCAGGTATGGCCATGAGAACAACCTGAACTGGATGGACCGTTTTGGCCATTTGATCAAGGAGTCTGTCTATTCTTGGGGCTGCAGACAGTAGGGGGCATCCTCAGTCCTCTCTGGGAGGGTCTGTGGTATTTCAGTTCTTCCCACCCTCTTGTGAAGCCAGGGAAATGTCAAGGGCCTCTGAGAGATTCACATGAGATCTAGGACAGATCTAGTGGGAGCTGGGTCCTCAGGATGCCAGCCAGCCCGGGGACCCTCCAGGCTTGAGACCTGAGACCTCTGGCCTAGAAATGAGCTGGACTCAGGGAAATCAGTGTCTCTCCCAGTTTTGGCTACTCTGGGTTGGAGTATATTCTCACTATGTCCCCACTCCCCGCTCCATCTCTGAGAGCAGGGCCCCAGCTGAGTTAGTGCCTGGCTATCCTCTGTGGCCCAGGCCACCAGCAAGTTGAGCTGTGACCCTAGGACTTCCAGATGTAGTGTGTAATCTAGTCTCTAGCTCAAGGCTGGCTTCATTAAAGTGCAAAGGTTAAACTCTCTTGTCTTTCCATTGATAAAGTCACACTATCCCAAAAGAAAAACAAGTAGCAGCTGACATCTACTGTACCCTTAAATGTATTAGGCACGTTACATGAATTAATTAATTTAATCTTCCCAAGAAGTCTATAAGCTGATCTAGCATCCCATTTTACAGACTGGGAAACTGAGACCAGAGGGGGTAAGCAATGTGTGCAAGAGCACAAGACTAGTAAATCTGGGAACCAGTATTTGGCACCAGTCTTTGAAGGCCAGCAGCTGTAGGGAAAATATAGGTAACAGAGAATTCTGTTTGCAGGTGTCCTCACAACCCACATAGGAATGTGGAGTGGAGCAGAAACAATACAGTCATCATGGGATTATTGTTGATCAACAATGTATTGTGTATATGATAAGGAACAAGAGGAGTGGATGGTTTATTTGTTGTACCTATATCCCAGACACTTTGCAATCAGGTAGGGAATACTTTCATTTTCTGAACAGGTGGCTCCAAAATTCATCCTGGAAAGGAAGAGTTTTTGTTTGGAAAACACCTTTGATCAGTGTTAGGAGGTGAAATCCTCAGGTCTGGGTTTCAGCTGTGGAGGAGGTTCCAGAGAGTGGCGCGTGAGTCAGCAAGAGGAAATCTGAAGTTCCAGAGAGGGAAGGGGGAGAGAGGACAGAAGAGGGAGAAGGGAAGAGAAGAAAAACAGACATGTGGGGAGGAATGAGACTAGGGAGGGGCTGTGGGTGGGAAGGGCCCGGACAAGAACCCCTGGTGTCAGGGTAGTCAGAAGGGACTTTGGAAGAACAGGAATGCCTAGCGTGGCTTTAAACAGCTCGCTATATCGTGTGCATAGGACTCTTTCCTGGGACCTCCCCTCACCCCTCAGCTCTTTGGAAAAGTCTATTCATGAATGTTTTGTGTGAGTGGCATTCTTTGTTTTTTAGTGTGGTGGAAACTGGTGAAGGAGCTGTGTGCTTCATCTCTGATTGACATAATGCTGACCGGAGACCATGAGGAAGTGGAAGGAAGAGGAGGCCGTGAGAATACAAATCTCCAAAGGCATTGCTGAAATCTCAGGCTGTGGACTTTCACTGGCTGTGAGATTGGGGAGTTAAGCCATCTGACCCACATCCTGAGGGGCAGAGAGTCCTCTCGCAGCTGATTTGCAAATTACACTGGTAGAAAAGGTGTTGTTCTCTTCAATGTTAGTATTTTAGGGACTGAGGTAAGCCTTTCCCTAAGATATGGGGAGCGAGGAAATAAGATGCGCCCCCCCAAACATAAAGATATAATAGAACAAAGTAAAAATGTACAAACTTACCCAAGAAGACAGAGACCATCTTGTCAGAGACCACCCCGGCAATTTCTCTCAAGGGTTTTCCAATGGCTGGTGCATTACTACATGTAAGACGCAGCCCAAGTCCCCTTTCTCGTTTGGTTAATGTGGGTCTCTATCTGGAAAATGGCTTCCTTCTCCATGTGCTGATGAAATGATGTTTTTTATTGTCAGGCTGAGAGCCAGGCCCTATCCATAGTAAATTCATCAAAATAATGAATGCTACCCAGGGGAAATTGCTCCATTGGCATTTCCCCTCAGAGGTAGCACCCTGACATTGCCCAATTTTACACATGAGGAAATGGAGACTGAGGGTAGTGGGATGACTTGCACAAAGTCACACAGAGCCAGGTACCTAGGCTTGTGTGACTTCAGAGTCTATGCTGTTTTTCCAGTGCTCCATTTCTAAGGTCATTGAATAGAAGTGGTACATTTTAAGAAGGAATTTGTTGTTGAACATGTTTTTTTTTGTCTCACTCTGTTGCCCAGGCTAGAGTGCCATGGCATCAGTCTAGCTCACAACAACCTAAAACTCCTGGGCTCAAGCGATCCTCCTGCCTCCTGAGTAGCTGGGACTACAGGCATGCGCCACCATGCCCGGCTGATTTTATATACATATATTTTTTTGGTTGTCCAGATAATTTCTTTCTATTTTTTAGTAGAGACGGGGTCTCGCTCTTGCTCAGGCTGGTCTTGAACTCCTGAGCTCAAACGATCCACCCACCTCAGCCTCCCGGAGTGCTAGGATTACAAGCAAGAGCCACTGTGCCTGGCCCGTTGTTGGACATTTTCTACCAAATACTGTGAGCCTATTTCTATCTAGGATAATTTCAAACTCAGTGGTCCATTTGTCCATTCACTCATTCATCATCCATCCATCCATCCACCCATCCATCCATCCACTCATCCATTTACCCATCAATCTCCACATCCATCCACTCATTCATCCATCCACCCATTCATCCATCTACCCATTCATCCACCCACCCATCCATCCACCCATCCTTCTACCTATCCATCTATCCATCCATCCATCCATCCATCCACAAGCATTTATTGAGTATCAAGCTCACTAGCAGGTACCAGGGCTGCAAAAATCCTTTGCCCTTAAGAATCTTCCAGTCTGAAGGGTTATCAAAAGGCTTTAAGTACTAACACTACAGGTTCTGTTTTACACGTGAAGTCACTGATTCCAGGCCATGCCTTCTCTTTTGTCAAAGACAGGCTTTATGGCACTTCTTTTCCTCCCAGGCTCTGCTGTCAATCTGAATGACCTCATGAACAACCTGCTCATCACTGTAAAAGAAAAAAGATATCAGCTGTTTTTGCTGTGCAGTACACATCAACTTTTCTTCTAGTAACAACATCCCGTTTTTCCTCTGATGAACCATCCTCTAATCCCCTCAGTTCATGTTTTCCAGATAGTTTGACTATATCCCTAAGTAA